>NC_142877.1:1884166-2217500 GCF_051225735.1 Oryctolagus cuniculus
AGGCGTGGGTCAAAGATTACTTAAAGCCCACGACACACCAGTGGATTCTCGCTTAACAGAGCGTGGCACACCTACCGATGTCAGTTCACACCCGCGTTGCATCTGACCTTTTGCTACCACTTCTGAGTTTCGGGTTAGCATCAAGCAATAATGTCCACAGCGATCTGAAGAGACTGATAAAATCCTTCTCGCCTTCCCAACCGCATAGAAGCACAGGCTATGAATTTTTCATGTGTTTTCACCAAGGCCACACGACGCAACCGGCTGAATGTAGAAGCAGGTGCGTTCTGGGTGGTCAGGTCTCTGCCAGAGCCCTGGTGCCCCCTCCCTGCACAGTGAGTTTTCAGGATGGGCTTAGGGTCTTTCTTTTTTATTTGACAGGTAGAGTTATAGACAGTGAGAGAGAGAAAGACAGAGAGAAAGGTCTTCCTTCCGTTGGTTCATTCCCCAAAAGGCTGCCATGGCCGGCGCTGCGCCGGTCCGAAGCCAGGAGCCAGGTGCTTCCTCCCGGTCTCCTATGTGGGTGCAGGTGCCCAAGCACCCAGGCCATCCTCCACTGCCCTTCCGGGCCACAGCAGAGAGCTGGACTGGAAGAAAAGGAACTGGGACTAGAACCCGGCACCCATATGGGATGCTGGTGCCGCAGGTGGAGGATTAACCAAGTGAGCCACGGCGCCGGCCCCTGGGCTTAGGGTCTTTTTCACATATCCTCGGTAGCAATTTCCATACTTGTTTTGGAATTTCCTATTTTACGTTTGATTTCTCTATGACAAGGTGGTGAGCATCTTTGCCTCTGGGGTAGGGCGGCTGGAGTTAGGTTTGGAGAGATGCCGTTGCGAGCTCCGGGCTCGTGCTCAGAGCCACGGCATCCTCATTTGTCAAGGAAGATGGAACAAAGAGAGAGGACCGAAATGCTCATGCCAAGCGTTGTGAGCGATCGAGTCTGTCAGTCTCCCTTCCTCCCTCTCTCTGTGTACATGCAGATGTGGATACTGATACATACAGAGATAGAGATATTGATACAGAAATGCCGTGTGTCCCTCTGCCCTGCCACATACCTTTGACTGTTACTGCTATTGCTCCCGTGCCCCCCACTGTGAGGCCCTGACAGGTGGAGCCGAGTCCTGGGCGCCTCCACCTGGGGTGGCTCTGAGGGCGTCTTCAGGAAATATCTGCGACCCTGAACTGCGGGCTGTGGAGTCCTCCTGTTCGCGTTCGGACATGTGTGTCCTCAGGAAAACCCCCTTCCTCTGGCTCCTCGGAAGGTGTACTGCATTGTACTTTGAAGAGTGTGATTGAGATCTAATCGGTGGGCAAAAGCCACGTGTAGGTCCCACATGCACGGTGACGAGTTTGGACAAAGCACTCACCCGCGAGGCGGTCCGCACACTCACGGCGCTAGGCAAGCCCATCGCCTCCAGAGCTGTCCTGTGTGCGTCTGTGGGATTTGCTTTTCCTTTTCTAACAGCAGCTCTCAGGGGACGTTTGCCCCCTCGTCACAGTGCAGCGCACCTGCCAGTGTCGGGAACTGTGCCGCACTTCCCCGGGGTGCTCGTCCTGCAGCAGTCACCCCGTTCAACACAGCCGTGTGGATGTGTGCCGGCGCATGCCCAGAGGGGCCGCTCTGTGTCAGCCCTGGGCTGCGACACGCTGCAGATCACAGACCGCGTTTCCCCTGCCGTGGACGGGGCTCCCTCACAGCCCAGTGAAGAGACCACGCCAGGAGCCTCTGATGACCTTTGCAGGCCAGGGAGCCGCGGAATCCATGTTCCTTCTCTGTGTCGGTCTCCTCCTTCAGGCAGAACCAGGTTAGACCCAGGAAATGGGAAGAGGTTTTACTTGAGAAGATAATTGCAATACAGGGGCAGGGTCATCACAGTGCGCAGGGGGCGCTCTTGGCCCTGAGACCTGCAGGTGTCTCTGAGGTCTGGGGCAAAGCTTTCCCCATGGGAGAAGTGAGAGAGGCTCAGGAGGGTCTCCGTCTGAAAGAGAGGCAGGGTCTCGGCTCCTCTGGAGAGAGCCGTGCGGCTCCGTGCACGCAGGTCACCGAGCCGGCCTCACTCTGGTCAGCCAATCTTCAATGCGGCCAAGAATGCAGCTGGGAGGGCTGGAGTCTCTCCTGGTCACAGGTGTGCCAGCCAGGGGGCGGGGCATCTGTGAGTCAGCAGGGGGCATTTCCCACAGCACTAAGGAAGGGCTCAGAGCTCAGGGAGAACTTAGGGTTGTCACCTCAAGGCTGAAATGTCCCCGGGACTCTGTCCTGAGCTCAGTAAGTCCCTGGGACATGGAAGGGCACAGCCGCCTTCCCAGAAGTAGTGGTGCCGGCGTTGCGGCTTCCCTCTGGAGTGGGGGAGGGGTTCCCACAGGGAAAGCCTTGGCTTTGCCCAAGTTACGGCAAAGCCCCTGGTGGGGCTGGCGCGGGCTGGCGGTGCTGGCCAAGGACATCCTGGAGGGTGAGGTCCTTCTCTCCCCTCCCCTCCCTGCTGCCTGGCTTTGGCCTCCAGGTAGAGACAGGGACCTGAGGACGTCCTGTCCACAGGCCCGCAGCCGAAGCTGCTGTCATCTGGGGCAGGAAGCGGTTTCCTTCCTCAGGACTTGGGCAGAGCTCACGGGTGGCGGTTGGGTCACGCGGTCACGCCCAGCCGCGCGGGATTCTGGGAAGCCAAGTACAGCGGGGAGGGACACTCCTCACCGGCGATTTCTTGAATGCTGAAGCCTTTTCCTTAGCAGGCTAGCGGGTTCATCCTGTGGGCCTGCATTTGTCTTAACGTGAAAATAGTATTGTAAGTCCTTACCAGTGAAACGAGCCTTAGGAACAGCCCTCCAGGGCAGGTTCCTCCAAGTCCGTGCGGTGGCCTGCAGGTGGCCCGCGCCGGCTCCCGGAAGAAGCAGCTCCTGGTCTTCGTCAGCTCCTGTGTAATTAGATGTTGTGGAGCCGAAAACACGGAGCTGGGAGACAGGGGTTTAGAAACACTATGGATTTTCAGTTGAGAACAGATGCATGTCGAGAGAAAATAGGTTAAAATGTAGTCCTGGCTCAAACTACCCTAAAGAGAGATATTGATTATTGTTTGATGCATCAAATAATAACAAAATCACCAGAAAGCTCAGGCTTTTCAAAAGCTTGTGGTTTAGATGAACTGCCCTGGGGCTGCAGGGCCGGCTGGGGTTGGAGCGTGGCCGGGGCTCGGGGTCCGGCGGGGGTATCACCGCAGGTCCTGGGACCTCCTGGGGAGGGGGATTGCCGAGCCCTCTGTCCCTGGCACCATCCTAGCCCTCTGTCCCTGGCACCGTCCGAGCCCTCTGTCCCTGGCACCGTCTTAGCCTCACTCAGGCAAGGGTTGCTGTGCCCACTCTGCGCCCCAGTCACCTGCACACGCCGTGGACAGGGCCACAGCTGAAGCCGGGCTGGCAGCTCAGTGCAGGTCTCCCTCTTGGTGGCTGGGCCGTCACTGCTCTCTCCCGGGTCTGCACTGGCAGGATGCTGGAATCGGGAGACTTGAACCCTGACACTCCTACAGGGCGTCCCCACCCCTGGGCTGGACGCCCGCCCCTGTGACGTGCTGATGGGTCGGCCTGAGTTCTAGTCCCTGAAGCTATTCCCTTCCACGCTACAGCTCTGGAGTCAGTTTTCTCTGGGTTTCTGATCTGTATCCTCTGAGCACCTCCTCCTGCCCCGGCGCCACCGTGCACGGGGTGGGAGCTGTCTGGACGGGTGGCCGCCCTCCCTGTGCCTTCTTGGCCACCGCTGCGCCCTCGCCGTCGCTCTGCAGACCGGTGTGTTGGGACTAAAGCCCCGGGCACACGCAGCAGCTCCTGAAAATGCTGCAGGCCCGGGCTGTGCCTGCTGAGCGTTGCTGTTTCCCACTGATTTCCATCCTTGGCAGTTCCACTCGACTCCAAAAGCACAGGGCCCTGGAATCGCTGTGACGCGGAGCGGAGGGAACAGTGTGTGCGCACGAGCCCGAGAGCTCTGGTTTAGCGAGAGCTCCATCTGGGAAAGAAAGCTTTAGGTAAGATCCCATTTTATCCAAACTAGGTCAATCTTCGCTTTGCTCTTCTTGCTTAGCCAGCTGCTTGCTCACTTACGGTTCCTCCTGGCGTCTGAAATGAGAAATGTGTCCCAGCGCAATTGCGAAGAGAAAGGCTGGTGAGCACGGGCGGGGAGAGCAGGCGTTGAAATAGCCACACTGCTCGGGGCGAAGCCCGCTGCTCGGCTCCCAGGGCCTGCGTGGTCTCAGGGCGTGGCGGGACCTGTGCGGAACCTGTCCACGGCTCTGCTACTGAGGGCCAGATGGCCTCTTCCCCCACCATGGCGAACTCCCCTGCGTGACAGAAGGTGGATTTGCATTCTTTGTGTTGACGCTATCTGCACACCAGCGGTGAGGTGCTCCACCTGGAGGGAGAAGAGCGTCAGCCTCCCTCGGGTGACGAAGCCATCGATCCGACCGCCGGTCGACTCGCCAGCCTAGCCACCTACTCCTCTGTTACTCCGTTCGTGCCCCCACCCTCCCTCCGCCCGTCATTCACCCATTCAGGCATCCATTTATTCATGTGCCACACATCCATCCACCCACTCCAACACACGTGTATGCGTGCGTCTATCCATTGGCGCATCCGGCTGTCCACATGTCCATCCATGCACCTATGTATCCGTCCACAGATCCATCCACACACAGTCCACACTTCTTCCTGTCCAACTCCCCTTTCTTTCCTTCTCACACCCTCCCTCCCCCTCTCCTCCCTCCCTCCCGCTCTCCTCCCTCCCTCTCTCCTCCCTCCCTCCCTCCCGCTCTCCTCCCTCCCTCTCTCCTCCCTCCCTCCCCCCTCCTCCCTCTCTCCCTCTTTCCCCCCTCCTCCCTCTCCTTCCTCCCTCCTTCCCTCCCCTTCCCTCCTCTCTTCCCCTCCCTCTCTTCCCCTCCCTTTCTCCCTCCCTCCCCTTAATACTGACTCTGTCTCGGGCGTATTCTGGACACTGTTGATGGGCTCAGCTGCTAGATTCTTAGCATCAGGGTAGGAAGTGTCATTGGAGAGGACGGCCATGTCCCAGAGAGCAACACATAAAGTGAAGTAGCCGGCTGGCCAGAGGCACGCCAGCCCTGCAGCCAGGGTTCTCTGGTCAGGTGCCAATGGCCCAGACCCGAGTCAGGACCTGCAGCCAGACACGGGAGGTGCCAGAGACCAGCACCTGGTGGGAAGGCACCACTAGGGCCAGGGTCTGCCCCAGGGAAGGCGGAGGCAGGAGGATGGGGGGAGCGGGGGAGGGAGCACAAGCCAGCCCAGCAGTGTGAGCGAGCGGCTGAATTCTTCCCAGCGCAGTGAAGTCCCAGCTAAAGGCCTTCTGGGGACCCTGGAGTCGGTTACGGGCTCACCAGATACCTCCGGGAACAAGGGGCCGGCCACAGCGGCCATTCCTCATCCGGCCATTCGTGTATGAGAAACCGGAGACCTCTGCCTCCTGTTACCATGGATACGCAGGCCTTCCAAAAGTTCGTGGGAATTGTGTGTTATGAAAAAACTCTGCACGGATTTCAAATAATTTTTTGCAGCCAAATAAACTTCTCTTTTAATTCCATTTCCATTAACTTCTGGAAGGCCCTTGGCCCGCTCCCCTGCTCGGGAGGGAATGATTGCGGCGACTCGGCTCCATCAGGGGATTACTGCAGGGCAAAGCCGTCCCTCGTCAGAGAGCCCAGAACGTCTCCAGAACGCAGCCACCTGGCCCTCCCTGCTCCGGGGCCTTGTGCTGCTTCTGCTTCTGTTTCGGAATCAGGAATCGTTTTCCTTGTAAAGCAGCTCTGGGCTGGAGTGAAATTCCCGAGCGCCACTGTGGGGAAGCACAGCCCAGCAGGTGGGCGTGGGGCTGGGAAAGCCCGCCGTGCCCTGCCGCCCCAACGGGCCAACGCCCCAACGGGCCAAGCCCCAGGCACCTTCCCTGTAGTGGGAAGTGGACTCCGCCAGTGGCCCCTGGACAGGGCCCCGCCCTGGGAGCCTGCCCATCCCTGGTGGCACTGCCGGGTAGGGGACCCAGACCTCGCCTTTGCCAACGAGAGTGGCAACCATGCCTGGAATGATTCCAGAGGCCTCTGTGAGAGAGGGCGGAGAACCGAACCCAGGAGCCACACAGGGCCAAGAGGGAGCTCTCCCTGGGATCCCAAACCACGTGCCCAGGGACCGAGGGCTGCTGAGAAACCGCCCAGGGGCTGTGGAAAACTTGGGCAGGTCAAGTTCCAGATCTCTGACACCAGCTGCGGCTTTACAGAATCAGTGAATTTTTTCCTTAAGATATGATTTGCACGCAGTCGAATCCGGCCTCTCAGGGTGCAGTCGGGAGCTCTGACAGGTGCATGTGCCCAGGGACCATCGCCACAGCTGATACGGAAACGGAGCCCCCCAAGCCCCTGGCAGCACCGACTCATTTTTCTCTCCATGTGGCGTCGGCTTTTCCGCAGTGTCCAAGGAGCTGAGTCGCCCGGCGCACAGCGTTCGAAATCTGGCTTCCCTCAGGCAGCGTGACGCACGGGCAGCTCCTGCGTGTTGACCCGAGAGTCCACTCCGTCCCTTCTGTCGCTAGCTCTCAGCCGGCCGTTCTGTTCTCCCATCGTTGCTCTAGCTGGGGGACATTTGGTGGGTTCCCACGTTGGGTGACTCTTGGCAAAGCTTCCACCACTCTGGTTGCGTCCTGGGGATGGGATCGCCGGGTGCAGAGTGAGTTTAGGTTCAGAGGAACTGTTCGGGGCGGACATTACGGTGCAGCAAGTGACGCCTCTGCCTGGATCAGCCGCGCGGCAGCAGAGCGCGGGCTCCAATCCCAACTGCTCCATCGCGCTTTCCCGAAGCAGCTGGGGAGGCGGCGGACAGCGGCACCAATCCCTGGGCTCCGTTACCGTGTGAGAGGCCAGGGCGGGCTCCTGGCCCAGGCTCAGTCAGTGGTCGTGACCGCTTGGACAGTGAACCAGTGGGTGGGAGATCTCTCTCTCTCTCTCTCTCTCTCTCTCTCTCTCTCTCTCTCTCTCTCTCTTGCTCCCGTGTGTGTGTGTGTGTGTGTGTGTGTCGCTCTGCGTTTCAAATAAATACATCTCAAAACAAGAAGCAGCTCCGTCTCTTTCCGGGGTGACTGTGCCGTAGGTGTCCTGCGCCCCACCCCAGACACGTTCCTGTGACCCCATGTTCTCCCAGCATCCCCTGTTGCCAAGTGTTCTGTTTGCTTTTGTAACCTAACCATTCTGAGAGGGGTGGTGGCATCTTGCTTTGATTTGAATTTGCATCTCTCTGGTGACGAATGGCGGTTTTGCGTCTGTGGATGTCTCTGGTTTTCCAAACTGCTCTGTCTTCCGTGTTGACGGCTTCACCAAGGGGAGAAGAGGAGGTGCAGGAAACAGTGCAGCGTGGCCGACAGCCACTGGCGGGGGGCCGCAGCCTGGAGCTGGGGCTGCCTCTCCTGACGTCCCACGCGGGGCTTATTCGAGGCGGCAGCAGTGGGGTGGCCGCACCTCCCGAAGGAAAGACCCCGCCGCTGGCCTTCCACTGCGGGCAGCAGAATGTTTGTCTGCGATCGTGCTGAAACGCGTCCTAAATTGTAGAGCAGTTCCCGTCCTGAGCCCCAGCACCCGAGAACTCCCGCCTCTTCCCACATGCAAGTGGCCAGTTTGAAGAGATGGAGCCTTGATCGCTGCGGTTACCGATTGTACACCTGCGCCACGTGACCCGGGGTGCCCTGCACAGGTTGTGTGTCAACCGCAGAGCACAAAGACAGGATCAAGTAAGCAGCCGGGGCGACCGCCGCCGCGCGCGCAGCAGGAGGCGGCTTCGATCATTCTGATGGATTTTCTGTGACTTCAGCTACAAATCTCGAGCGGCGGATGCTGCTTCCTCGATGTGTGCTGCTTGAACACACAGGGCCGCCCTGGCCACTGGGTCCTGTGCTTGGGTTGGAAAAGCGAGATGGGGCGGGGGCTGAAAGCAGACCCCGGCACTAACTACGAACTTGGGCAGGGCTGGCCTTGTACAGGGGTCAGGATTTCCCAGAGGGGGCCGAGCCAGCGAGGGACGGTCAGCAGAAACCAGGCCAGCAGAGGAGACTGCGAAGGCACTGCAGGCCGACACGGGGAGCGTGAGCACAGCGCTCCAGCCTGCAGGGTGGGGGACGCCAGGTTCTCAGGGCAGAAGCCCCGTGGGGTGGTTGTGGGGGTGCTGGGGCTGGGCATGGTGAGTCACCCAAGGGGAGGACCCCGGAGTGGCTCCGTCCCCTGGAGCAGGCTGAGGGTCCTGGCTTGGCCAGGGTCTGTTTCGGCGACAGACTGGCTGAGACCCCAGGGTCAGTGCCCAGCACTCCTGCACCTGCCAAGTGAGAAGTTTCACTCATGAGCAGAGCTTGCTCCGACCAGACATTCCCAACGTGGCGTCAGAGGAGTCAGCTCAGCCCAGAGTCGTGAGCAAGGAAAGAAGAGAAACGCTCAGGTTTTCTACCGAAGAGGACCGGCACGGAGCGGCATTAGCCTGCAGAATTACTGCGGCAGCCCCTGGGTCGCGTGCCTCAGCAGCCATGCTGCGGCTGCAGCCAGTCCATCTCCGCTCTGGATTGTTGACCGCTTCTCAAGCCCCTTAACTGCATCCTCAGAACCTGTATGGAGCAAGAGGTCCATCTGTGCATCGATTAGACGACACAGAAGCAGAGCTGCTTCCGGCTGGGCGGGAAGTGGATCTATTTGCCGAGGATAAATCCCTGTCTATCCAGCACCAGGTTCCCCAGGAGCCCCTGCGTGGGACGGACGTCACGTGGCAACTCCCAGGAGGGGTTTCCATGCCTCAGGGCCAAATGTGGCCTCCATGGTCTCCCAGAACCAAGAAGCAGGGTGACTGTGCCACCGGGGGGAGCACAGCTGCCCGCTCCGTGGGGACAGGGCTGGACCCCCCCGCCCCGTCCTGGGTTCCCGCTGCCCTTGCATTGCAGTCACAGTGACAGTCGCCTTCTGCCTCGCTGGCGCCCAGCTCTGCCCAGACCCCGGCCACCGCCCTGATGCTTCCAGGAAGGCTTTGCTGAGTCGGGAACGTGGGAGGAGGCAGGTGCCCGGAAGGCTGCCGAGGTGCTGGCCCACAAGGACAGTCACTCCGAACTCCGGAAATTCAGCCACTGAGTCACGGAGAGGTCAGAGTGGTAGGGAGGCCGCGGGAGCTGGGCGCCTGCTTCCCGCAGAGCGCCCTCGAGTGAAAGTCCCCACCCACGCGGCCTGCTCCACTTGTAGGGAGCCCACGTGGGGCCGGCCGACCATCCGCGTGTCCAGTCCTCGTGCATGGCCTTGTGTCAGACGCTGAGCGGTGACTCCCTGAGCCAGCCTACTGATCCGCGGAGCCTGGCTCTGAGGGGCACGGTCTCTCGGCCGCATTCCTCCACGCCCAGATAACGTGGGCAAGGGGCCCGCAAGCCCTCGTCCAAGGAGCCCTGCGACCAGGGGTTGGCAAACCACGGGCCTCAGGTCAAAGCCACCCAATAAAGTTTTATTGGGACACAGGGTTGCGGTTCATTTGTCTCACGTGGGATGCCAGAGTCAAAAGGCAGCGACAGAAATGCCTGCTCAGCAAAACCAAAAATAGCTGCTACCTGGCCCCCTGCAGACACAGATCTGCCAGCCCGGATGGAGACGGCGGTGACACCTCCCAGTGACAGGTGCTCAGCCACGCTGAGCTCAGCAGCCCCTCAGTGCATGTGTGTGTGTGTGGGGTGTGTGAGTGTGTGTGGGTGCATGGCAGGGTGTGTGTGAGTATGTGGGGTGTGTGAATGTGTGTGGGTGTGTGTGGGGTGCATGGCAGGGTGTGTGTGAGTATGTGGGGTGTGTGAATGTGTGTGGGTGTATGTGAGTGTGTGTGTGGGGTGCATGGTGGGGTGTGTGTGGGGGGTGCATGGTGGGGTGTGTGAGTGTGTGTGGGTGTATGTGAGTGTGTGTGTGGGGTGCATGGTGGGGTGTGTGTGTGTGGGGTGCATGGCAGGGTGTGTGTGTGGGGTGCATGGTGGGTGTGTGAGTGTGTGTGGGTGCATGGTGGGGTGTGTGAGTGTGTGTGGGTGCATGGTGGGTGTGTGAGTGTGTGTGGGTGCATGGCAGGGTGTGTGGGGGGGTGCATGGTGGGGTGTGTGAGTGTGTGTGGGTGCATGGCAGGGTGTGTGTGTGAGTGTGTGGAGTGTGTGAGTGTGTGTGGGTGCATGGCGGGGTGTGTGTGTGTGTGTGAGTGGGAAGGTGTGTGTGAGTACGTGAGTGTGTGTGTGGGGTGCATGGTGGGGTGTGTGTGTGAGTGTGTGTGTGTGTGAGTGTGGAGGTGTGTGTGAGTACATGAGTGTGTGTGTGGGGGTACATGGTGGGGTGTGTGTGGGGGAGTGTACGGATGAGTGTGTGTGAGTGTGTGTGAGTGGGGAGGTGTGTATATGTGAGTGTGTGTGGGGTGCATGGCAGGCTGTCTGAATGTGGGGGGTGTGTGTGAATGTGTATGGGGTATATGGTGGGGTGTGTGTGAGTGTGGGAGTGTGTGTGAGTGTGGAGGTGTGTGTGAGTGAGTATGTGAGCATATGTGTGGGGTGCATGACAGGGTGTGCATGTATGTATGGAGTGCATGGCAAGGTGTGTGTGAGTCTGGGTGTGTGTGAGTGTGGGGTGTGTGAGAGTGTGGGGTGTGTGTGAGTATGTGTATGGGGGGCATGGTGGGGTGTGTGTGTGGGAGTACATGGCAGGGTGTGTGTGTGTTGGTGGTGCATGGTGGGGTATGTGTGTGAGTGTGGGGTGTGTGAGTGTGTGTGTGGGGTGAGTGTGTGTGTGAGTGTATGGGGTTCAGGGTGTGACCAGAGGGCTACATTTCAGAACTCTGAGAGTCAGGATAGGGGTTGCCATCCTCACCTCCAAGATTCCTCTGGGTTCCGGTGTCTCCCGGTGCCTCCTGGAGCAGAACCTAGGCGGGGACAATGGTGGGAGGCCTTTGAGAGTGTCTCTGTGCTTTAGAGGGGCTCAGGGGAAACCAGAGACCTCCTGGCCATGGATCCCATGGTCCGCCCCCACCCGCAGCTCCTGGCTTTTTCTTTGTTGGCATCCTTGTGAGATTCATAACTGTGTGAAATTGCATGAAGTGTGCAGTGCATCTGATTAGATTTGCCTGCAGCTATCATCAGGTACCATGTATACTCAACGCTTGTTATCCACAGGTACAGAATATATACACGCATCTGCTATCGACAGGTACGGTCTATGTGCACAGAACTGCTATCAACAGGTAAAATCTGTATATACGCACCTGCTGTCCACAGGCACAGTCTGTATACACACACCTGCTGTCCAGAGGCACAGTCTGTATAGACACACCTGCTCTCCACAGGTACAGTCTGTATACACACACCTGCTGTCCACAGGTACAGTCTGTATACACACACCTGCTGTCCACAGGTACAGTCTGTATATAAACACCTGCTGTACACAGGTGTAGTCTGTATAAACACACCTGCTGTCCACAGGTACAGTCTGTATACACACACCTGCTGTCCACAGGTACAGTCTGTATACACACACCTGCTGTCCAGAGGCACAGTCTGTATACACACCTGCTGTCCACAGGCGCAGTCTGTATACACACCTGCTGTCCACAGGCGCAGTCTGTATACACACACCTGCTGTCCACAGGTACAGTCTGTATACACACACCTGCTCTCCACAGGCACAGTCTGTATACATACACCTGCTGTCCACAGGTACAGTCTGTATACACACCTGCTGTCCACAGGTACAGTCTGTATACACACACCTGCTGTCCACAGGCACAGTCTGTATATAAAACCTGCTGTACACAGGTACAGTCTGTATACACACACCTGCTCTCCACAGGTACCATCTGTATACACACACCTGCTGTCCACAGGTACAGTCTGTATACACACACCTGCTCTCCACAGGCACAGTCTGTATACACACACCTGCTGTCCACAGGCACAGTCTGTATACACACACCTGCTGTCCACAGGTACAGTCTGTATACACACACCTGCTGTCCAGAGGCATAGTCTGTATACACACACCTGCTGTCCACAGGCGCAGTCTGTATACACACACCTGCTGTCCACAGGTACAGTCTGTATACACACACCTGCTGTCCACAGGCACAGTCTGTATACACACACCTGCTGTCCACAGGTACAGTCTGTATACACACACCTGCTGTTCACAGGTGTAGTCTGTATACACACCTGCTGTGTGGGGAGCAACTTGCACTAGACTGTTACTGGAATTAAGACTTATTCTATGCATCTGCTCTCCCACAATATGGCGCTGAGAAGGGAGTAACAACTTCTACACAGCTGTCTTTCGCCAACTTGAGTGATGACCTGCAGGAGCTGATCCTGCTCCTGATTGGAGGAGAGCAGCGTACTCGGCGTGTGGGTAGCAGAGTTGGGATTGGTGGAAGAGGACTATAAAGGAGGAGAGAGACAACATGCATGAGGAACATCTATCTGAGGAACACCTGAGCAGCCCCCGAGAGAGCCGGCCGGCGGTGTGCCGCTCCCCCGCGGAAGTGGGGAAAGTGGCAGGGGGAACCGCCCTTCCACGGAGGTGGAAGGGACAGTAGCCAACCTGGGAAGAACCAGCAGCAAACCCGGGGAGGGCCAAGCAGAAAAAAGAACAGTGCAGGGTCCTGTGTCGTTCCTCCACGAAGAGGGGGAGCGACACTGCTGTCCACAGCCACAGTCTGTATACACACACCTGCTGTCCACAGCCACAGTCTGTATACACACACCTGCTGTCCACAGGCGCAGTCTGTATACACACACCTGCTGTCCACAGGCGCAGTCTGTATACACACACCTGCTGTCCACAGGCGCAGTCTGTATACACACACCTGCTGTCCAAAGGCACAGTCTGTATACACACACCTGCTGTCCACAGGCACAGTCTGTATACACACCTGCTGTCCACAGGTACAGTCTGTATACACACACCTGCTGTCCACAGGCGCAGTCTGTATACACACCTGCTGTCCACAGGTACAGTCTGTATACACACACCTGCTGTACAAAGTCACAGTCTGTATATAAACACCTGCTGTACACAGGTGTAGTCTGTATACACACCTGCTGTCAACAGGCACAGTCTGTATACACACACCTGCTGTCCACAGGCACAGTCTGTATATAAACACCTGCTGTACACAGGTGTAGTCTGTATACACACCTGCTGTCAACAGGCACAGTCTGTATACACACACCTGCTGTCCACAGGTACAGTCTGTATACACACACCTGCTGTCAACAGGCACAGTCTGTATACACACACCTGCTGTCCACATGCACAATCTATACACACACCTGCTGTCCACAGGTACAGTCTGTATACACACACCTGCTGTCCACAGGCGCAGTCTGTACACACACCTGCTGTCCACAGGTACAGTCTGTATAGATGCATGTGCTATGCACAGGTACAGTCTGTATACACACCTGCTGTCTACAGGTACAGTCTGTATACACACCTGCTGTCCACAGGCACAGTCTGTATACACACACCTGCTGTACACAGGTACAGTCTGTATACACACACCTGCTCTCCACAGGCGCAGTCTGTATACACACACCTGCTGTCCACAGGCACAGTCTGTATACACACACCTGCTGTCCACACGTACAGTCTGTATACACACACCTGCTGTCCACAGGCACAGTCTGTATACACACACCTGCTGTCCACAGGTACAGTCTGTATACACACACTTGCTGTCCACAGGCACAGTCTGTATACACACACCTGCTGTCAACAGGTACAGTCTGTATACACACACCTGCTGTCCACAGGTACAGTCTGTATACACACACCTGCTGTCCACAGGTACAGTCTGTATACACACACCTGCTGTCCACAGGTACAGTCTGTATACACACACTTGTTGTCCACAGGCACAGTCTGTATACACACACCTGCTGTCCACAGGTACAGTCTGTATACACACCTGCTGTCCACAGGTACAGTCTGTATATACACACCTGCTGTCCACAGGCACAGTCTGTATACACACACCTGCTGTCCACAGGCACAGTCTCTATACACATACCTGCTGTCCACACGTACAGTCTGTATACATACACCTGCTGTCTACAGGCACAGTCTGTATACACACACCTGCTGTCCACAGGCACAGTCTATACACACACCTGCTGTCCACAGGTACAGCCTTTATGCACACACCTGCTATCCACAGGCACAGTCTGTATACACACACCTGCTGTCCACAGGCACAGTCTGTATACACATACCTGCTCTCCACAGGCACAGTCTGTACACACACACCTGCTGTCTACTGTTACTGTCTGTACACACACACCTGCTGTCCACAGGTACAGTCCACAGGTATGGTCTGTACACACAGTGATTTTGAACTTGTGGTTTCTGCAGTTAAGCTGGCTGGAGCTAGAGGAAAGGTGCAGTCACCCTCACTGGTTCTGTTTTGTTTTCGAGTCTGGTGACCTGGCGGCCCCGTGTGATGGCTGCTGATTGGGAAACAGATTTTGAGCACCCGGTTTCTGTTCCTAAGACCAATCAGTTCCTGCTCATTTTGCCCCTCTGGCCGTCTCCTTCACTCTGTCCTTTTGAGGGAAGTGAGGGGCTCATGGACAGGTCAGACTCGCCCCAGCACCCTGTGTCCAATGGACCTGCCCTCTGACAGATCCACCCAGTGGATCCCAGACCCACGTGGAGTGTGTAGGGGGCACAGGCAAAGCCGCGCTCCGCACGTCCTCAGGGGTTCTGACGTGCTGCGGCCGGTGGGTCCAGGTCTGCTTTCCCTGGGGCATCTCCGCAGAGTTCTTGTGATAGATCAGCTTTGGACACTGAATTTGTCCACACACAAAGCCGGCTTGTGCATCCCCTGTGCCGGCCCCATGAACCTGTCCTCCTTCCCTCTGAGTGGGTCGTAGCACCGTCATTTCAGAGGGAGGGAATGCGGGCTTCCAGGGTCGCACATTCAAGGTGACCCTGCTGGGCTGGGCTGGGCAGGAAGAGTGGCAGCAGGTGCATGCTAAAGAGCGTCTGTCTCTGTGTCCCTGTCAACAACTACGTACCATGCACGCCCACGCTCCACCTGTGTCCGTCTGTGCTCCATACAACACCTGCCATACACCCGCACCCACTGCAGTGTCTCTGCCCCTATGAGTACTCACGTACCATCCACCCCCACTCATGCCCGTGTCTGTCTGTGCTCCATACAACACCTGCATGTACACCCGCACCCTGCCGTGTCTGCTCTGTCTCCGTATCCACGCCAGACGCAGGTCCCTATCTCACCCGCGTCTCTGTGGGTGCCAGGCTCTGGGGATCCGCATTTGTAAGTTGAACAAATTCCCAGACTTCACAGGAATTTTCAACCAGAAGTGAGATGCTTAGCGTTTAATGGACTGGCCACTTGTCCAGTCACAAGCTCTGGTTTGAGGCCAAGGAGAAGCACATGCGGTGTGAGCCACTCAGCAAGTGTGGGGCAGATGCCACCCCGAGGGAGGGCGCAGGTGCCAGGAGCCGGGGACCGGACCCTGGGGAGCTCATCCTGAGGACCTTGGGGGAGAGCGGGGGCTGTGGCCACGGTCGCTGGCGCAGGGCCTGGCAGGTGCCCTGTGCAGCAGGAGTCCATCGCCTTGTCATCTGCCTGTAGGAGACTCAGAAAGAGAAAACCTGGGGCCAGCTCATCCTCACAGTAGAAAACCCCTGAGCTGACATTTACTTTCCAAAACAATGCCAACTTCTCAACTCCGCAGGGGCGGCCCCGGCTCCCCAGGGGCCCTTCCTCGCCTGGATCGGTGTTGACTTTAAACACGAAACCCCTGCCATCATCACGGTGTGCCTCTCAGAATCTCGGGCCCTGGCAGGAGCTGTGGACCGTGCACCCACCCGTATCAGGCAAGGGCTGGAGGCAACGCAGGTGCCACACCCACTCCACTCACCGTCTGATCTCGGACGAGGCTGTGCTCCGTGTCACACCACTCAGCCGGTGTTCGGTGAAAAGTCCCGGGGTCGGCATCTGCAGCCTGCAGGGCCAACGGCACGTGCTGGGAGTGCAGGCGAGGGCACGACGGGGCCCTGCCCAGGAAGTCCTCTTCCTCGCCAACTCCCTGCGTCACCCTGCGCGTCCGGGGCTGGGCTGTGTGTGGCTGCCTGTGGTGTGTGCCCAGCACAGGTGAAGGGCTGGGCGTGCCCTCTCCCAGGAGCCCCGCTCAGCCCAGAGCCCCTCTTTGGTGAAGATCTGCAGGCTCGCAGACTCCACCAGTCTGCACTGGAGGCTGAAACGGTTTGAAAAATGACTTTTTCCATCAAGAAGAACGCAAAAGTGGGTTTCTATTGAACTCTGGATGCGGTTGAAAGACTTTCTGTCCGGAAGCATGAATCATTCGGAGATGAGGGCTTCACCCAGTGATAAGCAAGCAATTTGGCCTGAAGCCCTGGGCAGCAGTGGTGGCTTTGCAGCCGGTCCGCCGGGGGCCACCCCACTCCCCACCTGCTTCTCGTGAGCTCACTCACAGCATTTAACGCTGAAGTAGTGTGCGGTCCCGACCCTGCCTCTGCCTGCAGCGACACATCCCTGAGCAGAAGGGTGGGGACCCCCAGCTCCCTCCCAGGCGGCCTCACGGGGCTGCAGCACGGGTGCACAGCTCGGGGCCGCTGCCACCAGGGCCTCACCAGGACCCGCGGGGGACGTGGCTTCTGCAGGGCGGGTGGGGGGGAGCTTCTCCACACCCAGGCTCTGAGATCCAGGTAGAGAGCAGGTGGGCTGTGGGAGGGGCTGGTCTTAGGGAAGTGAGGCAGGGAGGGGCAGGACCTGCCCAGTGTCCCGGGGCTCCCTGGCAGTGCTGTGTCCGGGACGAGCAACGTGGGACATGCGTGGGACACATCGGCACGGCAGTGGTTGTGGGCTGGCCGTGGGGGCACCGGCATGTGCGGGAGGCGGAGCTCTTCCCAGGTCCCCAAGCCCCCTTGCTCCTCCTCTTTCCAGCCCACGGCCCCTCAAGGTCAGCTCACACACGCCCCTGCCCGGGGCTCACTGGCAACTTCAAGTGCTCGCTGTCAGCAGCTTCCCCAACAGGAGGACCCCCTGACTCCGCAGTAGCCGCTCTTCCCACCTGCCTGGACGCATGGCGGACCCGTTTCCGCTCCAGGGAAAACGCAGAGGGAAACTGGACGTGTAGCAGGTCGGTCACTGGCAGAGGCTAGTGGTTCCGGAAGCACCTGCGGAGACCCGCCCAACCCGCCTTTCCCCGACATCTTCCATGTTATTACAGCCGGCAACACGTCCTCGCGCGTCCTTTCCCGCTGGGAATCCAGAAGATGCCCCCCCCACGTGAACCCCAACACGGGTGCTGACTCCTGAGGGAGCCTGCAGCCCCTCCACGTGAACCCCAACACGGATGCTGACTCCTGAGGGAGCCTGCAGACCCCCCCCACACACACATGAACCCCAACACGGGTGCTGACTCCTGAGGGAGCCTGCAGACCCCCCGACATGAACTCCAACACGGGTGCTGACTCCTGAGGGTACCTGCAGTCCCCCCACAGGTGAGGTCAGGACAGAATCGCAGGGCAGCCCGGAGGACAGGGACAAGAAAGAAGGAAGAGAAGGGCGGATTTCAGAGAGAATTAGATGTGAGAACGCTCACATTTAACACCGGGCTCCAGTGAGACAATCGGAGGATGTGGGTGCTGTTTTATTATTTATGCAGATACAGAAAGAAGGAAATTGTGGGGTAGTAAATTAAACAAAACTGCCTTATAAATTTGGATTAAATCTTGCAGGGGCTTTAATATTTAACACATCATCACGAATCACATTTTCACGAAGGACAATGCAGTTTGGCTAAAGGCTCCAGAACGTGTGGGATCGTTATTATCTTCTGGTAAAGCCTTCCTGTAGATAGCACACGGAATCGGCTGCGTTCGGTTCCGGGTGTAGACGCGGAATCGCATCGCGCTGCCCACTGGTGCTGCTGGGTTTGGCACAGAGGAGGGGTGTGAGTGCCAGCAGACCATCTGGGGAGAGAGGGGAGGGGTCCCGGGAGGCACGAAGAGGACAGTGGGGGCGTGGGAAGGGGGAAGCAGGCGCAGGAACGTGGGGTTAGCCATCTGGAGGCCACTGTACGTGGACACGGGGACTGAACTGTTCACCACAGGGGTGGGGGCAGGGGAGAGCCAGTGACAGCACAGGGAGGGGGGCTCAGAGCTGGCGACATCAGGGCGGACGCGTGGCTAGTGCAGCAGGGACAGGGATGGCCCATGTGGAAACACAGACAGGTGCATTTACACCATCGGCATCTGCCCACGCACCCGCTGCGTTCCAGGGTGGTGACGCCGCTGGCAGTGAGCAGCCTGCGTCCAACACTGACCCCAGCAGAACGTGTCAGGGCTCCCAGAGGAGCTGACTCCAGCACTGGGCACAGAGTGGACAGGGTGGGCCGGGAGCGTCTTGCAGTGCCCCCAAGTGAGAAAGGAGCCAAATGAAACTGCAGGGGTGGGTGTGTAGCTGCAGGGGTGAGGCGCGGGCATCCTGTGTCCGCGTAGCTGGGTCAGGTCCTGGCTGCAGCCCCCCTCCCCCCACCAGTTTCCTGCTAAGCAGAGCATCCTGGGAGGCAGCAGGCGATGGCTCAGGTAGTTTCGCTTCTGCCACCGGCGTGGAAACCTGGGTGGAGCTCTTGTCTGGCCCAGCCGTGGCGGTGGAGGGCAAGGTAGGGAGTGGACCAGCAGAGAGTTCTGTCTGTCTGTCTGCTTTGGTCACCTTTTCTCTCAGTCTCTCCAACTTTCAAATAAGATAAGAAACACATTCAAAATAAATGACTTCAAACATCAGAAACGGGCAGGTGTCGCGGGGTAGCCGGCTGTCACTGCTGGGGGTTCTGCATCCCATGTCGGAGTGCTGGTCAGTCCGGCTGCTCTGCTTCTGACCAGCTCCCTGCTAATGCGCCTCCAGAGGCAGCGGCGGATGGCCAAGTATTTGCGTCCCTGCCACCCATGGGGACTTCAGCCTGGCCCAGCTCTGGCTGTTGCTGCCATTTTGGGGAAATGAACCAGGGGGTAGAAAATCTCTTTCTTTCTCTGTCTCTCTGCCTTTCCAATAAACAAAATAAATCTTAAAAACGAGCAATAACAGCGGAGTGATGAGGTGTGTCCAAGGTTTCCAGTAGCCAGAGCTGGAGTCCTTGAGCCACAGGGGGAAATCTTTGGGTGAACTGGGTACAGGAAGGAGCGGGGAGAGGAGCCGACGCGTGAGATGCTCAGCCCGAAAAGTGAGCTCGTCTGTGAGGAGAGCAGAATGCCAAATGCAGTCCGGAGAGGATGGACACGGGCGGAGGGCAGGCGGCTTTGGGAGCCCGGGGTCCCAGGCTCGGGCGCCCGTGGTTTCCCTACACGGATCAGTTCAGGGTTCTGGGAGCAGACTCGCCTGTTCATAAACAAGTGCGTCTGCATTCTGAATTCTCACTGTTCTGCGAGCGAGGCCGTTCCTCCCTCAAGGCCGTGTTCCGAAAGGAACAGGGAGGCACGGAGTGGCCAGGGTCTGCTCGGGGGAGCAAGGCCACCCATGTCGCCACGTAAGACACAGCGCACGGGACGATCGTTCTAAAAGCCCTGCCCCTCCTCTGCTGAGCAGACAAGTGCACCAGGTGTGCTGGGCCAGGAGCCCCATCTCAGGGTGCTAATGGGCTGGAGAGGAGGCCAGGTGTCCCCTAAAGGGGGCAGAGAAAGTGGGGGAGTCTGGGTTTGAAATGAACATAGCAATAGGTTTCCACAAGATGGACTTGGGTCGCCTTTTCTCGGTAGGTGCCCAGGCAATAGACCAAGTGCCTGGCTGCAGGAGCCTCCTCCCTGGAGAGCTCACAGTCTGTGGGGCTGCACCTTCCCTGGAGAGAAGACGCCAGAGCAGCCAGGGCCCCCTCGCCTTCACTGGGAGGGGCTGAGATGGGCAGGAGCCGGCTGCACGTGTCCAGGGTCGACGTCCAGGGCCAGTGCCCAGGTCCCCCGCCCTCAGGGAGGTCACCTGTGGTGTGGCCTCACCCGCCCCTGGAGCTCCCGGGCAGTGGCATCCCAGCGACTCACTGGCCGAATTCTAAAAAAACTGATTTCCGAGTAGTTTTAATTTCTCAGAGTTGTTGAGACAGCTCAGAGTCCCACCTACCTCCCGCTCACCCATGTCCCCACGGCAACACTGCAGTTAACCGGTTACCTTGGTCCTAACCAAGGGGTCACTGCTGCAGCACGGCTCACGAGTGTCTGTGCGTCACCCGTGCCCTCGTCTGAGGCTGCATGTGGGGTCCGAGCACAGCCACGTCTCAGCTCCCTCCAGCTGACGCAGTGGGTCACTCTCCTTGTCTCTGATGACCTCGACGGCTTTGCAGAAGTTCTGGTCGGACGTTTTCTGGAAGGTTCTTCAACTTGGGGGTGTCTAATGCTGTGTCTCCTCACAGTGAAACAGGGCGATGGGCTGTTGGGAGCCATTCTCACCCTACCAGCAGGTGCACACCCTGCCACCTGAGTCATTACATCTGCGTTTATCTTGGCCACTGGGTGAGAATATGTTTTGGGGCTTTGATGCTGAAAAATTATTTTGCTCTCTACATTCATTTTAAACTTTGGACGAGCAGTGAGACGCAGACAGAGAGAACCTCTCTACTCTGGGTCACGCCCCAGATGCCGGTGACAGCCAGGGCTGGGCCAGGATGCAGCCAGGTCCTTGGAACTCCGTGCAGGTCTCCCACACAGGGGCAGGGACCTAAGTGCTGGTGCTGTTGCCCTGTGCCTCCCAGGGGCATTAACAGGAAGCTGCATTGGAGGCGAAGTAACCAGGACTCCAGGCAGGCGCTCCCACCGGGGATGCGGGCGTCCCAGTGCCACCTGGCTGCTGTCCTGCCCGCTCCCCGCCACGTTCTGTGCCCTTGGAAGGAAACCACAATGCACAGCTCACACCAGGGCACTGGGATCTTTGCTCCACCTCTGTGAGGGTTGGGGTGTTTATACATTTTTAAAAGGTGTTACACTTGGCCAGCGCTGCGGCTCACTAGGCTAATCCTCCACCTTGCAGTGCCAGCACACCGGGTTCTAGTCCCGGTCAGGGCGCCGGATTCTGTCCTGGTTGCCCCTCTTCCAGGCCAGCTCTCTGCTATGGCCAGGGAGTGCAGTGGAGGATGGCCCAAGTGCTTGGGCCCTGCACCCCATGGGAGACCAGGAGAAGCACCTGGCTCCTGCCATTGGATCAGCGCAGTGCACTGGCCGCAGCGCACCGGCCGTGGCGGCCATTGGAGGGTGAACCAACGGCAAAGGAAGACCTTTCTCTCTGTCTCTCTCTCTCTCACTGTCCACTCTGCCTGTCAAAAAAAAAAAAAGGTGTTACACTTGTCTCTTCTGCCCTGCTAATGTCTGTGTTCACTCCATCCTTAATCTCCACCCCTTCACTTCATGGGGAATAACAGTTCACCCTGAAAGCAGAAGTCTTAGAAAGGGAGCGGACACAGGTGGACGCCGCGACTTGACGCCTGCCTGCGACGCCACAACCAGGCGGAGTGGCATCCGGGAGAGTGGACGCACAGGTCCGTGGGACAGACAGAGCTCAGAGTGGCCGCACGTGCACACGGGCAGCTGGCCTCTGACAAAGGAGCAAAAACAATGCAATGGAAAAGCGAGTCTTCCACAGATGGAGCTGGGATGATTGAATGTCCGCGGGCAAGAGAGGAAAACCCTGACGCGGGCCTCAACTTCATAACAATTAACTCAGACGCATCAGAGTCTAAAGGTGAAATGGATTATTGTGACACAGAAAGATCTAGGAGAAAATCTAGGTAACCTTGGGTTTGGCAGTAAACTTTTTGAAACGGCACCAAAAGCAAAGTGCATGATAAAAAACAATTGATGAATTAAACTTTGCTGAAATTAAAAATTTTTGCTGTGGAAAATCAAATGATAACAAAAAGGTAACCCACAGATGGGGGAGATATTTGTAAGCCAAATGCCGGATAAAGAGCTTGACTTCAGAATATACAGAGAACTCCCAAAGTTTAAGAGTAACAGAACAGGCCGGCACTGCAGCTCACTAGGCTAATCCTCCGCCTTGTGGCGCCGGCACCCGGGTTCTAGTCCCGGTCGGGGCGCCGGATTCTGTCCTGGTTGCCCCTCTTCTAGGCCAGCTCTCTGCTGTGGCCCAGGAGTGCAGTGGAGGATGGCCCAAGAGCTTGGGCCCTGCACCCCATGGGAGACCAGGAGAAGCACCTGGCTCTTGCCTTCGGATCAGCGTGGTGCGCCGGCTGCAGCGCGCTGGCTGTGGCGGCCATTGGAGGGTGAACCAACGGCAAAGGAAGACCTTTCTCTCTGTCTCTCTCTCTCACTGTCCACTCTGCCTGTTAAAGAAAAAAAAGAGCAACAGAGCAGTGCAGTGAGCGAATGCGCAAACGATTGTGACGCACATCTCACAAAATGAGCCGCTAGCAGTGAGGAAGCGAGAAGATTCTCAATGTATATTTTTATCAGAAAACTAAACATTAAAGCAAGGAGCTGTCACCCCGCACCTCTGACCGAACCCCATAGCACTGGCGACACCCGGTGAGCCGAGGCTGTGGGGCCACAAGGCTCCGGCCGCACTTCTGCTGAGAGGGAAAAACGGGGCAGCCGGGGGTTTCCTGCAAAGCTGGGGTCTCCCCACGTGACCCCAAGCACTGACCTGCTGGGTTTGGAAGCAGCATCAACTCACACAGGAACCTGCACACAGAAGTTCCCGGCAGAGTCACCGAACGCTGGGTGTGTCTCCCAGAACGTGATGGCGCACAGGCCTTGGTGTGTGTACCCAGTGCAGCGTCATGAGTGGAAAAGAGAACTATGCCGCGAGAAGACCAGGGGGAACCTTCATTCAAACGCAACCTGAGAGACACCAGTCTGCAAAGTTCAGGCCCTGTGTGGTTCCAATTATGCGCCGTTCTTAAAGTGGCAAACCACTAATGACGGTAAGTTTATCAGCAGTTGCCAGCGGTTCAAGACGAGAGGTGTGCAAACAGATGACCCGCAGGGCATCTCAGGGAATAAAACTGCTCAGAGATGCTGTAATGTCGGACAGGTGACCTACACATTTTTCAATTAACAGAACAGAGAGTGAACCCCAATTTTCTCCTGTGTCGAATCACTTAGGAGGTTGGGGATTGCAGGAAGGCAGGTACTGTGACAAGGACAGCTGGCTTTATTATGACTGCACGGAGTCGCTCTGGTGGGAGGGGTGGCTGACCGGGATAACTGGGATCCGCAGGACTAAGGGCAGAAGCTCTGCACGCCGGTGCTTCACTCGGGCTGACAGTCATTCTGCTACCGTTGCGCACAGACGTCGGAGCTGAACACTCACCGAAAGAGAAGCTGCGTGGTGGGAGCAGTGGGCGGTCACAGGCAGCAGGGGGAGGAGCCCAGAGCGTCCTGCTGTGACGTAGGCTCGCCGTGCGCCAGGTCCTCAGCTGTCCGAGTCCAGGGGGGCAGAACGCATTCACACACGGGTTCTCCGAAGTGAGGTTATTACTGAAGCCAGCAGATTGGAGAAGAAGCCTGGCAGGTCCGGGGGGCCCGTCCCCAAGCCTCAGAGCGCTGCAGGGTGGAGGCTGTCCTGGCCATGTGTGGCCCAGTTGCACCACAGCTGAGGGGCCCCCAACTGCAGCCCCCACCCCAGGGGCTATTCTGCAGGGTCCACAGGATGCAACGGTCAGAGTTTGAAGGACACTGGTTTCCTGGGAGACAGGAGCAAAGCCAGGCCACCTGGTTGTTCCTCGATGACTCGAGGTCACCACCCAGGCAGGGGACAGGAACATGGCCTGGGTCGTCTCAGGCAGCCCCTCCCTGACACGTGCAGCACAGTCTAGTTTCTCCTGAGAGCTGTGGGCAAGGCAGTGGGGAGAACTGGCCACTGGAGAGCTGTCTGCACCCACGTGGTAGTGGCTCAGAGTTGGAGGCATCAGAACGGCTCCCGTTTGGCATAGGAGACGCAGGTGGACGCTGCTGAGTCTCACAGACGCGCTCGCAGGTGCACACGTGAGCACCCGCACGCGGACTCCCGGGCTGCGTCTGCTGGGACGGCCAGAAACATTAGTACCACGGGAGCGATGAGCACACCTGGTCCTTT
Source organism: Oryctolagus cuniculus (assembly GCF_051225735.1). Classification (NCBI taxonomy): domain Eukaryota; kingdom Metazoa; phylum Chordata; class Mammalia; order Lagomorpha; family Leporidae; genus Oryctolagus; species Oryctolagus cuniculus. The sequence continues at coordinate 1,908,299 of NC_142877.1, forward strand.
CACCTCCCCCCCCCCCATAAAAGCAAGAGTAATTCGTTCTGGTGCAGTAATGCAGGAGTTGACCCCAGAACATGTTCTAGGACCAGACTGGGCATGCTCAACACAAACACGCAAACATCACACACACATCAACGACGGGGTGGTGGAGAGCACGGAGCTACCGGGCCCTTCCTGAAACTGAGCACCTCCTCGTGGCCAGAGCTGGACCCAGGCGGACAGAACATGAGTGAGCGCTGGGTGACAAGCCAAGGCATGAGGTGATAGAATGAACCATCCAATAAAGAGACGCAGGAGGAAAGACAGCGTTCCCACACGGATGAGTCCCCAGTCACACACGCGAGTCCTCCGCCCTGGGGGCAGGAGTGTCACCCCCACCCTCAGCTGCACACGGCGACTTCCTCCCAGAGGCTGCACTGGCAGAGGGAGGAAGGATGGGTTCACAGCAGAGAACCTGCCAGACGCCCTCAGCCAGAGGGCCGAGGTTAGCACGGACGGGAGTAAGTTGCATTGCTCCATACCTCGTGGTGAGAAAGGTGCTTCACCTCTGTGATCTCTCGCCCCCAAAGCCATGAGCCAGCCCAGCTGGAAGAAAGAGAATCAGACAAATCCCCATTGAGGGGCCTCTATACCGGACCTGCGCTTCCAAAACTGTCAAGATCATAAAGGATAAGGAAAGCTGGAGGAACCAAAACAGCCACGAAGAGCCAGAGCAGCCGGGGTGACGAGGTGCAAGGTGAGATCTGGGTGGGACCCTGGGCCAGCAAAAGGGACCCTGGGTAAAAACTAAGGGACTCTTAGAGCGCTTGGGCTTCAGTTAGTGCCCTATCGATACTGAGCCACTAAGTGGGGCATTATAAGATGCCAGCAGGAGAGCACACCGGGTGTGGGGTGTATGGAGACTGCCCACACTCTGCAAAAAGTGCTCTCTGCTTGAAATCATCCAGACAGGCATTGCTCAAATGCTTGGGAGACTTTTCTGATACGTGTGAGTTTTGATTGTGATTCATATAGCTTGCGCCTGTGGAATAACACACACAACAGCCCACTTCTCCAGCACTGAGGATAGAGCAGAGGACAGCGAGGCAAGGTTCTCACCACACTCCTGATCTTTCCTTTGCCCCACCTCTGTGCACAGCCAGCCTGAGGATTCCACAAGGCACTGGCTCCAGGACCCCTGCAGATACCCAAATCCACGGCTGCTTAAGTCCCTAAGACAGTGTAGTCTTTCACAGAACCTCAGCACATCTTATGTGCCTTACGCCTCTCCAGGTCATTTGTCATGCACACTTAATGCAAGGAGAACGGTGTGTAAATAGTTGTTACCTGGTATTGTTTAGGGAACAGTCACGAGAAAATGTCTGTGCATGATTCTGACACGTGCAGCTCTTCTCCTGGGTACTCTGGAGTCACAGCTGGTTGAACTGCAGGGGAAGCACCGACAGACATGGAGCACCTGCTGTATGTTTCTTGTGACACTTTCAGTTGTTGTCTTTGCGCCTGCATAGGTGTCTCCTTCCCCTGCCGCTGGGTTACCCTTGTTGGTGGCTTCAATGGGTCCCCTGCCACTGGGCTACCTTCGTTGGTGGCTTCAATGGGTCATGTCCAGCTCCAAAGTCCCCAAGCCAATGCCAGGTCAGGCAGAGAGCATGTGATGAGTGACTTCCTCCTGTCACTTGCCAACCTATTATCAAGCATCTGGAATGTCTAATGCTATACTGTTCTAAAACTGAGCCCCCCTCCCCCCATGGCCAGAGCTGGACCCATGCGAACAGAAAATGAATGAGTATTGGATGACAGAACTCAAGCCCACAGACTTGAAGCTGACCCCCCGTTACTCCCCGTGGGGTGACACGCGTGTGCATGAGAACCACCGTGACCCCGCGGTAAGTGTGATAACCACCATGCCCTGCACACAGATCACTTCCATGGGAGGAAACTTAGGCATGCAGTGCACACCGTGTCCCCGAATGCAGAGAATTGTTTAGATAATGACTTTGTTATAAATAACTTGCACTAATCAGAAGGAAGATTGCACTAAATCATTGATGACACTCATGGAGGCAGAGAGCCGGAGGAAATAGCCCCCCAAATTAACTTTTCCTGCTCCTCTAATCAAGAAAATGTTGTGTATGAAAGGGAATATGGGTGAGCTGGGGGAGTTGTATTCCGAGCCGATCCCCACCCTGCCGTCTCTCCCAGTCAGCCCAAGGCCTCAGCTTTGTGGCCGACCTGTGTACGGAGATGACTTTGTCTTCAGCTGTGTGCAGGCGCTTGCTGCCCTTCCACATGAGATAAACTCGTTAGGTGGACACCAGCATTCGTCACGCTGCCCCTGCGCTCTGTGTGACACGTCCTGGACTTCTCACAGAATGCAGTCTCCTGGGGAAAACAGAAATAGGCAAAAAATAACCAAAGAAATGAGTGTACGTAATTAAACACATAGTTAAGAATCGCCCTCAATCCCTGGACCCTTCTCATTTCTTGGCTAAGCGTCACCTCGTTGGTGAAGGTTTCTCTGATAAGCACCACCTAGGTTTTGATTCCTCTTTATGTTGGAGATAAGAAACCCAGGCTTCCGGTCACACAGCATCCAACAGAGTCCACTTGTGGCTGGGCACTGGGGCGTGTCCAGGCAATAGCAGAGCTACTGTGTGGACGAACCATTTGTCTGTGGTAAGGGTGCTGTGCATGGCACTGAGGTGAGGCTAGAAAACGGTGTTTGGAGAGTGAGTCAGAGGCAGATAGCTGGGGACCAAGTGTAGTCTGGATGAATAACCAGGGTCAGGCAGAGTGGAGTTGGGAGCTGGAGTTGTGGAGCCGTAGCCAGAGGGCCATTTCCTGTCCTGGGGCTGGGAGCAGCCTCAGTCGGTTCAGCACCACGGTCAGCTCCCAGGAAGGCGGAGCAGGGGCAACTGACACAGCCAGGCTCTCTGCTTCTAGACACCCAGCACCCACGTAGGAGATAGGGTGCCGGAGTGACAACCCAGAGCACGCCAAAGCCCTCCGTCTCCGAGGCAGCTGAAATGATAGACTCGTTCACCGGGTGCCCATTCCTTGAGCCCGGTAGTGGGCCCAGGAGGGATGCTCTTGCGTGATTTGGGTTCCTAAAGGTGTGATACCTGCAGGCAGACACAGTGTGGGACAGGTGGGTCCCCCGTCAGACACTTCCTTGTGTGGAAGGGGCCTCCAGAGCGAGGGATAGGCTCACCTCCCCACTCTGTATGGCCCTGACCAAGATTGACACGCCTGGAGGACTGCTGAAGGAATGATTAATGGTGGCCACGAAGGACCTAGCACAGTGCTTGGCGCCCAGGTACCATCCAGCAGACGGGTGAGTGGGAGGTCTGGGAGCAGTCCCCGCTTGTCAAAACCACAGCAGATGTCTAATTTTCTGGACACTGCACAAGAGGGAAATGTTATTTTGATCTTATTTCACAGGTGGTGCCCACAGAATGTGTCTGCTCTGAAAAGCAAAAACAAACCCCCCATTGTTCCTTGAGCTGGTGCCCTGGGCTCAGGGCAGCCCCTGCATGGCACGTGACAGGTCATGCTGGCTGGACCTCCCTCCCGGTGAGTGACACATAGAGCCCTCCTCAGGCGCCGTCCATCCTGCTAAGGAAAAGCTGGCAGCTTCCCGAGGTGAGACCCGGGCGGGGTGGGGGCCCATAGTATGAGCCGCTGTCTCCACAGGCACTGTTCTCTTTCCCTTCATCCTCCTGTCACCGCTGAGCGCACATGGGAGCCATTGTGTGGTCCTGGAATTGTTTCTAGGAATAGGTGGCATTGCTGCAGAGAGCTAAAACCCCGCCAGTCCCCAATGAGAACACTTGTGGCTCCTTCCCCCTTAAAATATGTAAATATGTCACAGCCTCTCTGTGGAAGGCACAGCCTGGAGCTCTCCAGTCTGATTGCTTGTATTTGAGGACTTTCTGACAGTTTCAGTGCTGGAAACATGAGGGAGGTAGGAGAAGGGGAGAGGGAGAGGGAGACGGAGGGGGAGTGCGTGAGCGAGCAGAACACCACATTTCTCTTCCTTAAAAGAGACACCGAAGTCGACAGAACCATCTTTTTATTTCTGTATTAGGATCTCCAGAGCATTCTTATTTAGGTGGTAATCTTTTAGAGAAGATAGCGCTTTCAACAAAACACACAAACACCTAGTCCACCGGGGAGCCATTTGCCACAGCAACGTAGCAGATGAAGGGCTTCTCTGTGGTGCTTCGTGAACAAATCCCCTTTAATAGCTGTAGGGCCGGCCCGCCTTGGAGGACTCCCTCGGCTCCCAGCGGAACTCCTGAGCTTGTATCTCTACCAGGATCAAACACTGGGACTGACTTCATCCCACTAACATCCCAGAGAGGGGCCCCCGCGGGAGCGTGAAGTCCTCCTGGGCACCTGCCTCTCCCGAGATGCGACACAGCTTAAAGGGTGCAGGCAAGAGAGCAGGTGTCCAGGTGGCCCTCCGTGCCCTGGGTGTGCTCTGGGTCCTCGGACCCCACCCCTCTGTCTTACTTTCTTGGTGGCCCTTGCTCAGGTAGGTATCCAGAAATTTTTTCTTTATGCCACATGATGCATGGTGACAAAAAGTGCTACCCTCCCTAGTGGGTTTTTTAATTTCACATCTTCATGTCTTGGTCTAAAGCCATGGCTTTTTCTTTTTTATGGGTGGTTTCCCCCTTGAATGAAATGACAATAAAAATCTAAGTAGAAAGACAACAGCCCTATTTCCTGTGTTATTATTTATCTGGCGAGTTTCTGTGTAGGTGCTTCGATGTCCTCAGGTTGAAGACTTGAGGCTACGGCATTCACGGCTAGCCCAGGGTCCAGAACTGCCTGGCACACAGGTGGCTCTCAGACTGAGCCCATGTCTTTTCTTTTTTTATTTTTTTGACAGGCAGAGTAGACAGTGAGAGAGAGAGAGACAGAGAGAAAGGTCTTCCTTTGCCGTTGGTTCACCCTCCAATGGCCGCTGTGGCCAGCACATCACGCTGATCCAAAGCCAGGAGCCAGGTGCTTCTCCTGGTCTCCCATGGGGTGCAGGGCCCAAGCACTTGGGCCATCCTCCACTGCACTCCCGGGCCACAGCAGAGAGCTGGCCTGGAAGAGGGGCAACCGGGACAGAATCCGGCGCCCCGACCGGGACTAGAACCCAGGGTGCTGGCGCCGCAAGGTGGAGGATTAGCCTAGTGAGCTGCGGCGCCGGCTGAGCCCATATCTTTTCAAAGATTTGTTTGTTTATTTGTTTGTTTGAAAGGCAGAGAGAGAGAGAGAGAGATATTCCATCTCCTGGTTCATTCCCCAAATGCCTGCAACAGCCGGACCTGGGTCTCCCACGAGGGTGGCAGGGACTCACGTACTTGAGCCTCCTTCTGCTGCTGCCCAGGTGCACCAGCCGGAAGCCAGACTGTAGGCAGAGGACGGAGGGCACAGCCCAGCATTCTGATGTCCGGCTTTACCCGGTACAGCACAGTGCCCACGTGAACACTGACCTCATACCCAGTACAGCACAGTGCCCACGTGAACACTGACCTCATACCCAGTACAGCACAGTGCCCACGTGAACACTGACCTCATACCCAGTACAGCACAGTGTCCACGTGAACACTGACCTCATACCCGGTACAGCACAGTGTCCACGTGAACCCTGACCTCATACCTGGTACAGCACAGTGTCCACGTGAACCTTGACCTCATACCCGGCACAGCGCAGTGTCCACGTGAACACTGACCTCATACCAGTACAGCACAGTGTCCACGTGAACCCTGACCTCATACCCGGTACAGCACAGTGTCCACGTGACCACTGACCTCATACCCGGTACAGCGCAGTGCCCACGTGAACACTGACCTCCTTTAGTGATTGGCTGAGTGCGAGGTGAACGTGATGCCTCTTGTCCCACGTATCTGGTAAGTGTGTTTGCACACGCGGGTAACACTCTGTGCCGTTCTTCCAGGTCCCTGGAGCAGCTTCTGAGCTGTTGAGCTCTCTCCTGAAGCTGTCTTCACACAACTTCCTCTCGCCCTTCTGTGCGTGGACACGTGTCCCTAGGCAGAAGCACGCGGACGAGACAGCGCTGTAGTTCTTCGTTTTGTATGTGGACACATGTTCCTAGGAGGAGGCACACGCTCACAGCAGCGTTTTAATTCCTTGTTTTTGCACGGATCGCATCACCCGCTATTTCATACTCAGGCAGTCCATCAGCGGCTTCACTCTAATCTCAGAACTATGGAACTAACTCCCTATTTTAATAGCTGTGTAATGTTCCATGGTACATTTTAAGCCATTCTTTTATTTAAGTTGTTTCCGGTTCTTTGGTTACTATAAATGATTCTGCAATAAATCTCATGCATATCATTGTATATACAATGTTCCCATGTCTACGAGGTACATAAAAATGAGAATCCGTGGCCCTGGGGATGAAAGTTTAAAAATCATTTATGCAGGAGCGGGTGCCGTGGCTCACTAGGCTAATCCTCTGCCTGCGGCACCAGCACCCTGAGTTCTAGTCCTGGTCGGGGTGCCAGATTCTGTCCCGGTCACCCCTCTTCCAGTCCAGCTCTCTGCTGCGGCCCGGGAGTGCAGTGGAGGATGGCCCAAGTGCTTGGGCCCTGCACCCGCATGGGAGACTGGGAAGAAGCACCTGGTTCCTGGCTTTGGATCGGTGCAGCACACCGGCAATGGCGGCCATTTGGGGAGTGAACCAACGGAAGGAAGACCTTCCTCTCTCTCTCTCTCTCTCTCTCTCACTGTCTGTAACTCTACCTGCCAAATAAACAAAATTTAAAGAGTCATTTATGGCATAATTCCTTTATGGGAAGTGAGCTGTGATTCCCAATCCCCTCATGAAGCTTAGGCTGTTTTCATAAGGGAACAGAAGAGGCACACATAGCGCCTTCAATCAGCTCACACTGGAGCAGAGGAGCCCGCCTTTTACCTGGTGTCCTGGTCGTCTTGGGCTGCTGTACAAAAGACCCTGGACTTGGTGGGTTAAACACACAAATTCACTTCTCGCGGTTCTGTGACTGGTTCAGGCCCGGAGGGGCTGCGTGTGGCCAGCCGCTCACTGTGTCCTCGTGTGGCCTTGCTGTGCGAGTATGTGCGTGTATGTGGAGGGGAAGATCTCCTCCTTTTCCTGTCCCTAAGATCACGGATCCAACAGATGACGGCCTCATCCGCACGGCCGCATCGAAGCCGGCCTCCCTCTCAGAGGCCCCCGTCCCCACGAGGGCACCTGCACGGAGAGGCTTCCACTCATGGGATCTGAAGGGCAAAATTAAGTTCAGACACCCAGGTGCAGGAAGCATGCTTTTCTGGACCATGCGCCTTCCAGAGAGGCGTGGTCTCATCAGGGAGAAGGGGGCAGGGCCTCGGAGACAGCAGACAGAGAGCTTCTGGAAATATTCCCTTCCATGAAGTCAACTGTGAGGAGCAACTCAGACTAGACTGTTACTGGAATTAAGACTTATTCTATGCATCTGCTCTCCCACAGTATGGCGCTGGGAGAAGAGTAAACAACTTCTACACAGCTGCCTCCAGTTCGACCAATAACCTGCAGGAGCTGATCCTGCTCCTGATTGCAGGAGAGCAGCATGCTCGGCGTGTGGGTAGCAGAGTTGGGATTGGTGGAAGAGGACTATAAAGGAGGAGAGAGACAACATGCACCAGGAACATCTAAGGGGAACATCCGGATAACATCTGAGCAGCCCCCGAGAGAGCCGGCCGGCGGTGTGCCGCTCCCCCGCGGAAGTGGGGAAAGTGGCAGGGGGGCCCGCCCTTCCACGGAGGTGGAAGGACGGCAGCCAACCCGGGAAGGACCAGCAGCAAACCCGGGGAGGGCCGAGCAGACAAAAGAACAGCGCAGGGTCCTGTGTCGTTCCTCCACGAAGAGGGGGCGCGACAGTCAACAAAACACCAGCAAAGGTCTTCAACAGTGGCTTTCGAGGACTTTTTGCAGTGAGGCACAGGAGAACAGCAGCCTGGGGACCAAGTGTAGGAAACTGCCCAGCCTCGGGGAACAGCCCAGGCTGTGTCTGGTTTGACTCCAGCTTCTGCCGAAACCTAACCACCACACAGCCGTGAAAAGTAGCAGCTTTGTAGCCACTGATAAAAACGCTGCATCTGGGGATCTTCAAAAAAACCCCACTCACGTAGCCTGGACGCTGTCGGATGCATCTCACTACTCCTGAAAGTCTGTCTCTGTGGCTGTCTTCCTGGCTCTGAGCTCACCCCGGGAGCAGGCCAGCTCCGCAGTGCTGCTCGGTCACTGCAATGTCTGACAGCGCAGCCGCCTCTGACTACAGCGGTGATGGAGGCAGACAGGGCCTCGTAGAAAACCTAAAAGGATGGTGTGGGGAGGAGAAGCCACAGGGGACTTAGCAGTGCCCAGATACACACATGTGCACATACGCACACGTGTACACACAGGCACCCACACATAGACAACTCACACTCACACACACACACACACACGTGTGCTTTCCTGGTATTTGGCAAACAGTAAAAGATTTATTGCTTTTGGAAATGTAACTCATTAGTCAATGACTTAGCCAATCAGAGAAGTCAGCGACTGTGCACCAGCAGGTTTAGACATTGTAGAATTAATCTAGAAATGGCAAGAAACGGTCATCATCATCAGCAGCAGCCATGACTGTGCCTGGAAGAACCAGTCCCTCCCTGTGCTGCACATGGAAACGAAGCCCACAGAAACTGCCCCTGCGGGGAAGCAGGTTCAAGCCAACTATTATTAATATTTAAAGCAAAATTCCACCTAAAGAGTTCAAGGAAATGATTTATCACCAAATCAAGAACGGCAGTGAGGACTGAAGTGACAAGAAGGAATTCCAGGATTCAACGGTAAATGGACAAACCCAAAACTTCACTCTAGGGTCTTATTGGCAGATTGAAGAAGCGAAAGTAAGGATCTGTGGAGTTGAGTGGAGGGCTCGGACCCCATCCAGTCTGAGGGACAGGAAGTGGACGAGTACATTCCTGTGCTGCCGAGTGCACCAACATAAGTATATGGTAGTCCCAGAAGATGGGGGGGGGGGGAGGAAGAATGTAGGAAGAAATAATTTCTGAAACTTGATGGAAACATTAATTTACAAGCTCCAGGTTGGATAAACTCAAATTGGTCCACACTGTGGTCAAACTGTTGAAAGACAAAGAGAGGTCTTTTTTTTTTTTTAACTTCTAGCATTTATTTATTGAGAGGCAGAAAGACAGAGGGAAAGATAGAGAGACCTTCCATCCACTGGTTCACTCTCCAAATGCCCACAGCAGCCAGGGGCGGGGCAAAGCCAGGACCCAAGAACCCCATCCAGTCTCTCACATGAGAGCCAAGAACCCAGTTACCTCCCAAGGTCCGCATCAGCAGGAAGCTGTAACTGGAAGTGGAGCCAGGGATCCAGCGCAGGCACTCGCGTATGGAATTCAGGCGCCCCGGGCACCTAACTGCAGCACAAAGGCCACTCCAGAGAGGGAATGCTGAAACCAGCAAGAGGGAAGCTATTTGTCAAATACCAGGAGCCTCATTGGTTCAACAGCTGACTTCTCATCAGAAACTATGGAGGCTAGAAAGTGATGGGATGATCTAGTCGAAGTGCTGAAGGGAAAATGTTTGCAACCACAACCCTGTCTTCAGCAAAGCATCCTTCAAAAATGGAGAAACTTCTGAGGCCGGCGCCGTGCCATAGTGAGTGAGGCCGCACCTGCGGTGCCGGCATCCCACATGGGCGCAATGCAAGTCCACTTCCGATCCAGCTCTCCGCAATGGCCTGGGAAGGCAGTAGAAGATGGCCCAAGTGCTTGGGGCCCTGCACCCACATGGAAAACCCGGATGAAGCTCCTGGCTCCTGGCTTTCGATTGGCACAGCCCCGGCTATCGCAGCCATCTGGGGAGATGGAAGAACTCTCTTTCTGTCTGTCTGTCTGTCTGTCTCTCTCTCTCTCTACCTCTGCCTCTCTGTAACTCTGCCTTTCAAATAAATAAATAAATCTTTTTTTAAAAAATGGAAAAACTGGGGTATTAGCACAATAAAGAAATGCCTTCCTCACTAGCAGACCAGCTGCCCGAGAAGTGCCAAGGACAGCCCTCCGGGCCCAGGGAGGGGCACTGGGCTCTGCTTTGAATCCCCGCGAAGAAACCGAGCACCACGCAGGCAGCCACGTGAGTGAGTGCGAGACGGCACGGATGTGTTCTCTGGACTCTTTTCCTGCATTTGAGTCAAAAGACAACTGACAAAGGGCATCGCTGTAAACCAAGCTGACGGTTTTGACTGTAATTTGTATGATAACAGAGGCACAAAGAGGGTGGAAGGGAATGGAGCCACTGCAGAGCAGAGATTCGGTGTTATGTTGACCTTGACTTGGTGTTAAATTGTGTCCCGTTAAGATGTTGACTATACTCCCCACTGAAACTGTTAAGAAAGTAACTAAACATTAGAAACAACAAGGTGATTAAAACCCCACCAGGGACACGTGAAGAAACAAAGTGTAACGAAGAAGGACTGGATGCTGGCAGCCAGAGGGCAGGCGCCGGCCAGTTCAATGCTGTCAGCAATTACACTGACTGTCATGGGCTGTGTGCTCCAATGCAAATAAAGGTAGAATGGCTGAAAACAGTAAAAAAAAAATCATCCAATATCTGCTGTCAAAAGCCATTTTCAATGAAAACGCACAAAGAGCTTGAATGTAGGAAGATGGTGAATTGGGGCCAGCATTGTGGCCTGCAGCCCCAGCATCCCATCTACTCCACTCCAGTCCAGGCCATGCTGTTGTGCCAGGGAAGGCAGCAGATGGTGGCCCAAGGACACGGACCCCTGTACCCACAGGTAGACCCAGAGTGACTTCCAAGCTCCTGGCTTCAGCCTGGCCCAGCCGTGACCAGTGCAGCCATCTGCGGAGTGAGCCAGTATATGTAAGATCTCCCTCTCTCTCTGTCTCTTCCTCTCTCTGTGTAATTTTGCCTTTCAAATAAATAAAAAATAAATACTTAGAAAGGTGGGTGCAGGGACCCAAGGACTTGGTCCTCTTCCTCTGCTTTCTCTGGCATATTAGTGGGGAGATGGATTGGAAGTAGAGCAGCTGGGAATCAAACCCTGCTCACATAGGATACTCACACTGAAGGCAGCGGCTTAACCTGCTACATCACAACGCCAGCCTCAACATCTCACTCTTGATAGTGGGCAGACCAATGAGTAAGTAAAGAGAAGACACAATCAACACTGCAAGCCAATGGGACCTGACACGCCTCTGCAGAGCGCTGCGCCCAAGAGCGGGGAATGGGCATTCCTTGCAAGTGCACGCAGAAGCTTCTAGGGGACCCGCTGCGTGGTAGCCACAGAGCAGGATTCACTCCACCTCAAGGGATTTCCCAAGTCGTTTGCATTAGGTTCTCTGCGATGGAAGTAAATTAGAAGTCATTAGCAGAATGACATTTGGAATATTCAGAACCATGCAGAAATTAAACGGCGCACACACAGTCACATAACCAAGAGGTAAAAGCAGGAAGTACAAGGGACTTTGAAATGAATGGGAACAGGAGCTTCGCTTGCCAAAGCTGTAGGGTGCTCAGGACGAATCTCGTGTGTGTCCGATCAGTAACCTAACTCTGCACCTCGAGAAACCAGGAAAACCAGAGCAAACCAAAGCGATGAAGGAGTGGAGATGAGAGGCCGCAGCCTTAGACCACGGCACCCTGCACTGACGGATTGCCCGGAGCCCCCATGGAGGGGACAGCGCATCATCCCGGGGGATTTCCTGGAAACCCCTCTTGGAGAATGGGTGGGGGAGGGCAGGCTTCCGGAGTTCAAACGCCCTCCGAGGAGGGCCCTGCAAATGCAGCCCAGAGGGGTTTTCCCTGGCTCTTCCTGCGCACGCGTGGACCGGCCAGCATGTGCCCGCGCAGACAGGCTGCGCCCAGGAAGGGGAATGTTCTCCCTGCAAAAGCCCTTCCGGGACTTCACAGGCTCAGATCAGAATTCCGTCTGTTCCTTCCACTGGCTTCCAGTGTCCCTCTCCAGCCTTGACCGCGACGGTGGACGGAGGAGTGGCTGCAGTTAAGGAGTTGCAGGTGTTTAAATGTTGCTGACATGGTGAAAAACCACGTTCAAGGGGAGTCGTCACTCATTTTCATCCAGTTTTAGATTTTGCAAGCTGATGAGTGAGAACAGTTTCCTCGCTTGGTTTGGAGTCAGATTCCTTGATTGATTTCGATGGGCAGCTTAGATGCATTTCCTCGTCCATAAAATAAAATGCTTGCGTTCTTTGTCTATTTTGTACTGGACAACACATGTTAGGATATTTATATGCTAACGTCATTAATTCTTTCCATACAAAATGCAAATATATCCCCAATTTGTCTTCTAACCTGTGCAGTTGTTTATATGTATGAGTATTTAAAAATCCATGGAAACACACATTATGAAAATACTACTCATAGATTTCAAATTTTTTGTGCTGAAATAAACTTACCTTTAAATAGTTTTCCATGAAGTTTCTCGCGTGTGTGTGATGAAGGTGTGTTATTTTTATTTTTGTCAAATCAGTATGTTGTATCTGCGGTCTCTGGCGTCACACGTGGAAAGCTGTCCTTCAGCGAGGCTGGACACCTGTGTTCTCTCCTGGCACTGCCACGGTTCCGCTCACAGTCAATGTCTAGGGCATCTGGATGGGATTTTTTGGAAATAATGTTCTTTTTTCTCAGACACTTGAGTAACCCTACCCAGATATGCAGTGCCTTCTCTGCCACGGACCTAACGAGAAGCTGACCGTGTGCTCGGTCCTCTCAGGGTGGCAGAGTCTATCCTGCTCCGTGGATCCATGTTTCTAACTTGGCAAACTTAAAGCTTTGTCTCTATTTATTGGGGAAGCCGGGGGCGGGGCTCTCTTTTACCGTTTCACTTCCCAAATGCCCACGTGGCTGAGACTGGACAAGAGCTGCAGCCAGGAGCCAGAAGCTTAATCGGGGTCTCCCACGGGGTGGAGGGAACCCAACCACCATCCCCTGCCCTCGGGTCTGCGTGAGCGGGAAGTTGGAGCGGGAGCTCCGACACCGGTGTGAGCCCCGTAACTGGCCCTTGGCCAGCCTTCTATACTGCGGTAAAATACAAGTCTAATAAGCTGGCCGTTCCCACCCGAGTGGCACTCGGCACCGAGCCGCCGTGCAGCCGCCGGCCTTACCCGTCTCCGTCTCCGGATCGCCTTTCGACCTGCACAACGCGCACGTTACTTTGCAAAGCATCCGAGCCTGTCCGTTACTTTTATTCATTTCGGCCTTTCTACTTCTGCTGCTTATTCGTTCCCAAAATATATTTAGAAATATTCGGTGTTTTTTTCTCAAAACAACGTCAGCGTGGGCTGTGTTGGGATGGGCTGACGGAGCACCCCCACCTGTGTTTTTGCTTTCTGAGGTTGCAGTTTCCCACGGCGAATCTTGGCTCAAAAACATTAAATGGAAAATTGCGGGAATAAACAATTCATAAATATTAAAAATTTTATTATTCAATTTGGATGTAATTTTCCTATTTTGTTCCGTGTTATCATTCCCTTACTGTGGCTAATGTATAAATGAAACTTTATTACAGGTAGTGCGGAGAGGAACAAGTGTTGGGAGGGTCCAGTGTAGTCTGCCTCAGGAAGCCGGTGAGGTCGTGGAGCAGGGATCAAGGGGGGAAGCTGCATTTCAGAAGTATTTGGCGTTTCCAGCCAAGACGCACTGCCTGAGCTTCCCATCCGAGGCCTCGGTAGCATCTTGCCGCGCACATCGGTAGAAGCTTGCGAGGGCGTCACGTGTGCCGGCTGGGTCTTGCTAGGCGCCTAGCGCCTGAGTGGTCAGCACGTGGGAACACACGTGTTTAAGACACCAGTAGGGGATGGATGCCGCATGTTCTGTGCGGTTGAGCTTGTTATCTTACCTGGTGGGTGTTTACTGAGCTGTTAGTGGGGCAAGGTCCCGGCTTGGCTTTGCAGAGTGCCATGTGTTTCCATGGAGATTCTACCCCGAGGACATCTCAGTGTCCTGGGAGGCCTGCATTGTGGGTTGGCTTCCGTCCTCCCCACAATGCCCCACAAAGTTCCTATGTGGACATCCTTGCACCCCGCACCCCAGAACGTGGTGTTACCTGGGAACAGGGCTGTTGCAGAAGGAACTAGTCAAGGTGAGGTCGCCATGGAGTGGAACGCTCCCCCGACTCACACGGCAGGCGTCCGACTTTTATCTGGGAAGCCTGGACACGGCTGTGCCCAGGGAGAACGGCGAGTGAAGACAGAGGCAGGTGCTCCCACAAGCCAGGGATCCCAGAGTCCGACAGCAATGAGCAGAAGGGGCCTGGCCCCGGCGTTCCCTGGTGGCCCCGGGGGGACCAGCCCTGTTGATCCCGATCTGGCTCCAGAACCCTGAGCTGACAGCTCTGTCCAAGCTCCCGGTCTGGTCCTGGGGAGGCCAGCGCTGTCAGGACCCCCTGGGGCTCTTCGTGGCTTGGCCATGGCCACCCTGGCCTTTTCCCTCTGTCTCCTTTCTGATAAGCACACTGGGCACAATGGTTGAGGACCTCAGCCCTGGGACCCCATTTAACCTGAATTTCTCCCGTGAAGACTGGGTCCCCAGAGCGAGTCACACTGGGGGTTGGCACTCAGTTCTGCCCTTGGTGTGCACTGTTCAAGAACAAGGAAGTTGTCGGGTGAGGAGGAGGCAGTGTCGCAGCTGCATCCACTGCGAAGTCCTTGGGGCACTGAAAGCCACAGTGTCCCGCGGAGTGGACGTGGGGCAGAGCAGAGCTGGGAGGGGACAAAGGGGCCAGGGGTTCCTGCTTGCGAAAGAGGCAGCAGGACCAGTCTCTCTGTGTTCCCCAAGGCCTGTCACTCGCTGTCCTCCATTCCCTGGCTGCCCCCTCCCTCCCTCCCGTGTCCCGCAGAGGCCCCACAGGGCTCGGACACAGCGGGAGCTTGGGTAGGCGGGCTGACGCCTTACCCTTGGGAGCAGGGACCCAGCTGCAGGAGAGGAGCACAGCCCCTCACATCTCTCTCAGTTTCCAAGTAGGGTACTTTAAAAATTACTGAAACATGGCGGCACCGCGGCTCACTTGGCTGATCCTCTGCCTGTGGTGCCCGTACCCCAGGTTCTAGTCCCGGTTGCTCCTCTTCCAGTCCAGCTCTCTGCTGTGGCCCTGCACCTGCATGGGAGACCGGGAGGAGGCACCTGGCTCCTGGCTTTGGATTGGCGCAGTGTACCAGCCATAGCGGCCATTTGGGGGGTGAACCAACAGAAGGAAGACCTTTCTCTCTGTCTCTCTCACTGTCTAACTCTGCCTGTCAAAAAAAATAATTACTGACACAGTGAGGGATGGATAAATCAGCTGGGAAAACAGAGAGCTTTCCAAAGCAAACTAGAGTCTGTATATTCTTCTTAGCTTTTAAGAAGGATTTTATTTATTTATTTGAAAGGCAGAGTTAGAGAGAGGAGAGAGAGAGAGAGAGAGAGAGAGAGAGAGAGAGAGAGATATCTCCCGTCTTCTGGCTCACTCCCCTGATGCCCACAATGGCCAGGGCTGGGCCAGGCTGAAGCAGGAGCCAGGAACTTCTTCCAGGTCTGCCACACGGGTGCAGGAGCCCAAACACTTGGACCACCTTCCGCTGGTTTTCTCAGACCATTAGCAGGAGCTGGATCGGAGTGCCGCAGCCGGGACAGGAACCGGCGCCCGTACGGATGCTGGTGCCACACACGGCATCTTAACCACGTGGTACATGCTGGCCCTTTTCTCTTAGCTTCATAAAGACTTCTTGTGCATCTCTGTTTTCCCATGGGAACACACACCCTGATCAGCTGGGATTATCCGACTCCTACCCTTTTCTGTGCGGCACTTAGAGATCCATGTGGCTCCTTGCTTTTGAACTGCACGCCGTCTGCCGCTGAAACACGCGTGTGAGTTTTAAGTTCCTACTGACGGACTTCCCTCGCTTTTCCCCTCTGCACGTGATGACGAGGACGCCGTGAGCGATGTTTATCTGCCAATGCGGGTGGCGTGGTGTAGTGCACGAGGAGCCCACCTGGCTTGTTTCATCTTGATTTTGGTCTTGCAGCAACTTCGTGCAATTAGGGGGCCGTACGCGGCAGGGAAGCCTGGAAGTCCCACACGACACGGGGGGAAGTCTTGCTGTGAGGTGACTGCCGTGACAAAGCAGAACAAATCACCTCCAATGAATCAGCTCCAAGAAATGTGTGCAAGGAGCCAGACCGACCAGTGGAGCCCACAGCTCTGGAGAGCAGCGCCAGGCTTGCCTGCCTCCTCCGAGCCTCTGGCGGCAGCGTCTTTTCCATGGCGGCAGCAACGTCGCCGACCGCAGCGCCGGCTGAACCTGAGGTCGGCCTCCGGAGCGTCCACTCTCAGCGGAGGGGCCGGGTCCCAGAGGACGGTCCTCGGGCAGCGCAGGCTGCAGGCAGAGCACCGAGACGCTGCCGTTGTCGGCCCCCGCGCTCCCCTGCCTCGCTGCCTCGGCCCGGCTCTGCCCCGCACGCCCTACAACCCCTTCCAGGTTGAATCAACCATGGCCCACTGATGCCCGCGACGAGGAACCCACTCACTTCTCTCTGGGCGCGCACACTTGGAACTAAATAATCCGCACGGCTGCTCCGACCTAGCCGTAATCACCCTCATCATCACCTTCACCGTCAGCGTGCCCACTGCTCCTGCTACCGTATCAGCACCACCCTCGGCCTACCCCGTCGTCACCATCATCCCCACCGTGAAAACCCTCAGCGCCACCACTCGGGGCCTCACAACCGTCGTCGCCGCCGTCACCACCACCACAGCCGCTGCTGCTGCGCCCCCGGCACCCTCACAGCAGTCACCTCTGCTGTGCGCGTTCCGAGGAGGACGTTCCGCTCAGGGTCTGTCGTTCGAACGTCACGATCGCGGTAAAAGGCAAATGCTATTATCGTTCCCATTTTACAGAGGAGAACACCGAGGCACGGGTGGAGTAACTTGTCCCAGGGCACGTGAGGATCTCTGTGTCTTGATTCTTACTCTCTCCAGTCCTGTGCATAAGGAGGGCATTGGCTTAGTTCCTGCCACAGTTGGCATAACCTCATTTCGCTTGCTCTAGCCTTAGCCGCAAAGACCGGCTCTGCTCACAGGCAGCGTTCAGAAATGCATTGTGGGATGCCATCCATCACTTGCGTTTGGAAGGCAGAGGGAAAGAGGCAGGATCTCCACACTGCCAGGGAAGGCGGCAGGACTGGCACCGGGCAGGGCTGCGGGCAGGGCCGTGGAAGGCGGCAGGACTGGCACCGGGCAGGGCTGCGGGCAGGGCCGTGGAAGGCGGCAGGACTGGCACCGGGCAGGGCTGCAGGCAGGGCCGTGGAAGGCGGCAGGACTGGCACCGGGCAGGGCTGCGGGCAGGGCCAGGGAAGGCGGCAGGACTGGCACCGGGCAGGGCTGCGGGCAGGGCCAGGGAAGGCGGCAGGACTGGCACCGGGCAGGGCTGTGGGCAGGGCCATGGAAGGCGGCAGGACTGGCACTGGGCACGGGCTGCGGGCAGGGCCGTGGAAGGCGGCAGGATTGGCACTGGGCACGGGCTGCGGGCAGGGCTGTGGAAGGTGGCAGGACTGGCACCGGGCACGGGCTGCGGGCAGGGCTGTGGAAGGTGGCAGGACTGGCACTGGGCAGGGCTGCGGGCAGGGGCTGGCCGTCCAGCACTGCGCTGGAAGAGCCGCTCGGCAGGCTTCGTCTCTCTCTGGGCAGACATTGCCGCACACACACACTGGCTCTCCCCGACCTGGGAGGAACGTGGCTCCTGAAACACGCTGCTGGGCTCTGTCCTGGGCTGTCTTGGGCGCTGACATCCGTCTTGGGTCCTTGGTTCTTCGTGCATAAATCGTGATGACGTAGTGGACCTGACTCCATCGTCAGGGGGTGGCAAAGCCTGCAGAGCTCAGAAGGCGCCTGGCAGTGGCGACCAGAACGCAGCCCAAGGCGGCTGGAGCATTCGACACCCACCATTTGGTCTTGACTCTCGCTGCTTGGGGAAGCTGGGCGAGGCTTTCTGGAAACGCCGGGCTACTTGGCAATGCAGGCAGTGGTGTGAAAGGGGGGCCTCGGCCTGGCTCTCGCTGCGTCGAGCAGGAAGGGAGGCTGTGGAAGGGCGCGGGGAAGCAGCAGCTTCCTGTCCCGGAGGCCTGGGGGCAGGCACCGACTCAGCCCTGTCTGGGAGCCCCAGTGGAAGGGACGAGATCAGCCTTTCCGGTCCTGTCGCTGCTCTGCGAGGGCCTCAGGTCTGGGCAGGGACCACCTGCTGCCCCTGCAGGAGGGAGGGGGACACTGGACTGGAGTCAGAGCCCTCCAGATGGGGAGGTCGCGTCCCTTCTCCTGGTCCACGGCAGACGGGGAAGCAGGCGGCAACAGGGAAGCTGGGACCTGCAGACAGAGCACAGAGGACGGGCTCAGAGTGCCTGGGCACGCGTGTGTGTGCGTGTGCGCATGTGTGTGTGCAGGGGCTGGAGCAACAGCCCCCATGCACGCAGCTGGATATCACGTCTGCAGATCTCGTTCTGATATCCCCGGCCTCCCACGGCTGTGGTCGGACTCTGCGCAGGCGCCTCCCCGTTCTCTGGTCTAAGGCCTGGTCTCCAGCCTTCGCCGTCTCCCCTTAGCTCTCTAAGGCCACACCCGGGGAGACGTCTGGTGCCCAGGGCGGTCATGCTGAGAGCCCCGGGTGAGCAGTGCATGCAGCACGGGCCTGGTCAGGGCAGAGGGGGCAGCTCACCTGCGCTGGACGTGGGAGGCGAGGGCCCAGCTCACCTGTGCTGGACGTGGGAGGTGAGGGCCAGGTCACCTGCACTGGACGTGGGAGGTGAGGGCCCAGCTCACCTGTGCTGGACGTGGGAGGTGAGGGCCAGCTCACCTGCACTGGACGTAGGAGGTGAGGGCCAGCTCACCTGCGCTGGACGTGGGAGGTGAGAGCCCAGCTCACCTGCGCTGGACGTGGGAGGCGAGGGCCAGCTCACCTGCGCTGCACGTGGGAGGTGAGGGCCAGCTCACCTGCGCTGCACGTGGGAGGTGAGGGCCAGCTCACCTGCGCTGCACGTGGGAGGTGAGGGCCAGCTCACCTGTGCTGGACGTGGGAGGTGAGGGCCAGCTCACCTGCGCTGGACGTGGGAGGTGAGGGCCAGCTCACCAGCTCACCTGTGCTGTATGTGGGAGGCGAGGGCCAGCTCACCTGCACTGGATGTGGGAGGTGAGGGCCAGCTCACCTGCGCTGGACGTGGGAGGTGAGGACCAGCTCACCTGCGCTGGACGTGGGAGGCGAGGGCCAGCTCACCTGTGCTGGACGTGGGAGGCGAGGGCCAGCTCACCTGTGCTGGACGTGGGTGGTGAGAGCCAGCTCACCTGCACTAGACTCCACTCTCGCCTGTGGAGGGCGCAGCTGTAGAGAAGCTGGCCGCTGGCCACTGGCCCGTCCCTGAGCCATGGAGAGCCGGCGCTGCCCTGCGCTGGGCCACCTTTGAGCACGCAGATTGCACCCGACGGAAGCAGGCTTCGGGGGTCGGCGACAGGGTGATGAGGGGTGAAATAGGAACCCTCCCTTCCTGACGTCAGTGTCCCACGTGGGCGCCGGTTCGAGTCCCGGCTGCTCTGCTTCCAGTCCAGCTCCCTGCTGGTGGCCTGGGGAAGCAGCAGAAGAGGCCCAGTGCTGGGCCCCTGCGGACATGTGGGGAACCCGGATGCGCTCCTGGCCTAGGCCTGGTCTGGGCCACTTGGGGTGTGAACCAGCAGAGGGAGATCTCTGTGTCTCTCCTCCCTCTGTAACTATTTCAAAATAAGTAATTCACAAAAAAACAAAAACAAAAAAAAACAAACAAACAAACAAACAAAAAACCACCCTGGGAACTTCTTACTCGCCCCCCTCATGCAGTCGTGGTTCCTGGTGTCTTTGCAGGAGGCAGAGCAGGTGCAGCCCCCGGGAGTCCTGCTTGTTCCGGCGCCGCCTCCCTCCCCTCTGCGCAGACGCGCGACTTGCTTTCCACAAAGCCCCTTATCAACCCGAGGATGTTTTCCCTAAGAGCATCTGCCATTTTTCAGCGCCCGTCAACTCGGGTGCAGGTGTCGGCTCCGACCTTTCCTGCCCTTACCCGTGTCTCATTATCTCTGCGTTCGCAGCTGCCTGATCCGACAGTGGAGTCTCCCCTTTGCCGTGGGACACCGTGGTGATGGGAGCTGGAAAGAGCGGAATGACTGGAGCGTGCTTGGCCTCGATTCCTTCCTGGGAGAACGGCTGGGCTCTGCCTCTCTCCTTCCCTTTCTCACTGCAGACGTCAGCAGGAAGCCACGGCAGGAGGCCGGTGTTGGCTCTGAGCCCGTCTGCCCATGCAGGAACGTGAGGAGGCCCCCAGGGCGTGTGACTGGGACAGCGCCTCCGTCTGTCTGCGGCCCTGGGGCGGCGGCTATGTCAGAGGGGAGCCGACTCCGGAGCGAGGAACCAGTTACCCAAATCGGGCCCTCCTGGGCCACTTGTAATGGTGATAGATCAGGTGATAAACGTGAAATGAGACTCGGACCGCGGCTCACGTTGGCCATGTCTTCTGAGAAAACTCCCGGGAGGAGAAACCACAACCTGCAGACAGAGGCTTGGGGGGCGTCCGCTCCGGGGCCTTGGTGAGCTCAGATGCTGCCCTGGAACCCGGGCGTCACCGAGGCAGAGGTGAGAACGGTCCAGCGGCCCGCACCGCCAGGAACGCGCAATCGAGAGGGCGCGCCCTGGCCCCAGCGAGACGCTGAATGATGCCTGCTGACTGTTTAATTTTTATGCTTAAACGTTAATTGTTAATTAGTTTACTTTAAAGGCAGAGAGACAGACGGATCTTCCGTATGCTGGTTCCCTCCCCCGCGTAACCATGACAGGCGGGTCTGGGCCAGGTCAAAGCCGGGAGCCAGGATCCCCACCGGGACCCAGGTATGGAGCCACCTGCTGCCTCCCAGGGGGATCCGTGGGAAGCGGGATCAGAAGCAGAGGCGGGATTTGAACTCAGGCCTCTGATCTCGGGCGCGGGCCTCCCAAGCAGGGGCTTAACCCTGCAGCAAATGCCCACTCTTGGCAGCGGCCGTCTGTGAAGGGAGCGGAACTGGCTTAGTTCTGTGTGAGTCGACACCAAGTAGGCAGTTCAGCTTTCCTGAGCTGGGCTTCGCCACGTGGTGAGATCAAGTGCAGCCTCTTCTCAGACCAGAGGACAGAGACAGAGTCCTGCGCCCACACGGCTGGGTCCCAGGGGCTCATCACACACGCATCCTGAGACCCCCAGCGCTGGCGTGCTGGGCTCTCGTCACAGCAAGCTCCTGTGGAAGAGAACAGGCTGCCCCCTGTGTGTCCACACCACCCCCCCTGTGTGTCCACAGTGCCCCTCTGTGTGCTCACACTTCCCCCTCTGTGTGTTCACACCACCCCCCTGTGTGCTCACACTTCCCCCTCTGTGTGTTCACACCACCCCCCTGTGTGTCCACACTGCCCCTCTGTGTGCTCACACCTCCCCCCTGTGTGTTCACACCTCCCCCTCTGTGTGTTCACACCTCCCCCCTGTGTGTTCACACCTCCCCCTCTGTGTGTTCACACTGCCCCCTCTGTGTGTTCACACCGCCCCCTGTGTGTTCACACTACCCCCCGTGTGTTCACACTGCCTCCTCTGTGTGTTCACACCGCCCCCTGTGTGTTCACACTGTCCACTCTGTGTGTTCACACTGCCCCCCATGTGTTCATCCTGCTCCCTCTGTGTGTTCACACTGTCCACTCTGTGTGTTCACACCACCCCCCATGTGTTCACACTGCCTCTCTGTGTGCTCACCCTGCCCCCTCTGTGTGCTCACCCTGCCCCTCTGTGTGTTCACACCGCCTCCTCTGTGTGTTCACACCGCCTCCTCTGTGTGTTCACACTGCCCCCTCTGTGTGTTCACACCACCCCCTGTGTGTTCACACTGCCCCCCTCTGTGTGTTCACACTGCCCCCTCTGTGTGTTCACACCACCCCCTCTGTGTGTTCACCCCCCCCGTGTGTTCACACTGCCCCCTCTGTGTGCTCACTGCACTTCTGGTCTCCACCTGTGGGATGGTGGTCTGCCAACAGCTGACCCTCTGACACTCCCGGGTATCCTACTGTTCCATTCAGTTCTCACAGCAAGCAGAGCAGGCCCACGTGACAACACGCTGGAGCTTGGCTGTGCTCAGTAACCCAGAGGTTCTCCACATCCTGAGGCCGGGGATTTTCATGGAGGCCTTAGTCACCACAAAGGCACCGGAGATGATTAACCCCTACCCAGCTCCTCTCCTTTCCGGAGTGTGGGCGTGGGACCGAAAGCTCTCAGCCTCTATTTATGGCTTGGTCTTCCCGGTGGTTGGCCCCCGTCCATGAACTCAGCAAAAGTCACCTCATGAGAACAGGGGAGGCTGCCAGCACCCGGGAGCCCTGTGTCAGCAGCCAAGGCTCCAGACCCAACGTTGAAATGGAAGATGCACCCAGAATCCCTCTCACCCAAGTCACCACTGATGTTTTAGGGGCTTTGTTCAGGATCCATGGACAAAGACCCAAATGCCCATTTCCTGTTATGGATCCCACTTCCTGTGGACACCACACCCAGGGAAACTGAGCTGAATTAGAGCTGGAGCCTGCAGGGCTCACTCGTCCTCCCACAGAGCTCGCTGGTCCTCCTGTGGGGCTGGCTCGTCCTTCCCTGTGGCGGCAGCTGTCAGAATTCAGAGGCTACGTTGGGCTTCCTGGGCACACAGCCTCTGATGCCCCTTCCCATCTCGGCTGCCACGCTGGGAACACAGTGGAAAACAAACGAATGTGGCAGAGTGATCATCACGTAGTGTTAATTAACTCAGGGAGTGGGCCAGAGTTGTCCCATGTGTCATAGTCTGGCAACACCTGCTCTATAGGACACCTTCCATTCAGGTCAGCCCCATCACCTTCATCACCACCACCAACACATCGTCATCATCATCATCCCAATCATCACCATGTCATCATCACATCATCACCATCACCACCACCACCACCACCACCACCATCACCATGTCATCATCATCATTACCACCATCACCATCACCATCACCATGTCAGCATCACCATCACCATCACCACCACCACCATCACCATCACCATGTCAGCATCACCATCACCACCATCACCATCACCATCACCATGTCATCATCATCATTACCACTGTCACCATCACCACCACCACCATCACATCACCATCATCACATCATCTTCATCACCATCATCACCACCACCACCATCACCACCGTCACCATCACCACCACCACCACCACCACCACCACCTCTGCTCTCCTCTGCTCAGGAACGTCCCCAGGGAGAGTGGGTGGATGGACAAGGAAGCTCGACCCTCCCGTGCTGAAGGGGCTCTGCAGTTTTGGGTGCTGCCACCCTGCCTTCTCTCGTGGTATTGAACTGTCTGGCCTTCGTCACTCCAGCTGCTCAGCCACTCAGCGGGGCTGGAATGCTGTCTGCAAGACCATGAGGTTGAATCCACAAAGTCTAGGTCGGCCTGACGTAAAATCCTTAAGGAAATCGTATTCCGTAATTAAATTACTCGTGGATTCTCCAGGCTAGGTGTCAGCACTCCTCCCCGGCTCCAGCATTCTGCTTTTTCCCCACAAGCAGAGCCCCGGCTCCCAACCCGCAGCAGGAGTCATTCTGGAGCAGTAAGTGAGAGTTTGGCTCGACCGTCTACCATGTTTGCAGGTCACATTTAGCGCTTCCAGCTCCCAACTCGGACATCATGTCTGTGTGTTTGTGTGACTCCCCACCACGTGGCCACTGTTAAATGTCCCTCGGCCCGGGTGATATGCGATTCTGGAGGGAGGCTGGCAAATGGTGTCCTCTCAGGTATGGTTTTGAGCACTAGCAGCTGTTGAGATTTTCAGGTGAAAAACTGAAACCTCAGACATCGCTGAAGAAGTCAGCAGGCACTCAACGGACCTCGGTCGCGACGTCACCGCGCCCGGTGTCGCAGCGTTGTCCCGTGCAGCACGCACGGAGCCCTGGATCGCCCTCAGCCCCGGCAGTGTTTGAGCAGAATTCTCATCCTATTTTTGTTATCCGGAATGGGTCTCCTATCCACTCAGCAGGCAGCCGTCTGTGTTGCAGTAAATCTCCGTGACTCTTCCGTGCTGCTTGTCTAACTGTCCCTTCAATTGCTGCTTGCCCGTGGCCATCTGAGCTTCACCACGCAGGCACAGCCTGACCCCAGCTCGCTGTGACTCCCACGGGCATCGCTCCGCCAAAGTGCATCCAGTTAATTTTTCATTTTCACCAAAGTTTGCAGGTGTCTCTGCAGAGGGGGCCGATGCTCTCGGTTGCCATGGCAACTGGAGGAGAATCAGTGATCCGGGGGCCCATTTGGATCTTCGTTTCCTTGAAGAGTTCCCCCATCACCCACACCTGGTTCTGGGAATCAGAGCTGGTCAGCCACTTTTAAACAGATCTGGTTTCCTTAAAATTATATAAAAATGTAAAGGAGGTTAAACATTCTCTGGAGGTCCAGAAGAGAAGAAACTGCTGGAACCTGTTGGCCAGCTCCTGCATCCTGGCTTTTGAGGGACAGGTGCACAGCACCTCCAGGGACACAGGGCAGATGCCCCGGGTCCTCCCTTTCGGCCGGGGCTGACGGAGCCTGCGCGGCTCACACAGCCAGGTCGTGGGTGGAGCTGTGGTCCTCCCTCTTCCTTCCCACGCTCTCTCTCCCTCTGTGCCTTGTGGCTCCTTCACCCTGCCCCACGGGGACCCCCAGCCCCAGAAAAGCTCTGCAGATGAGCGGGCTCCAGAGCCCCCATGCTTCTTCCCCTTCTGTGACCCCACAGTCTTGCCAAAGTATCTGCTCATCTCTTTTCCTCTCACAGGACTCCTAGCCACCAAGAAAGACTGCCCCTGGCGAG
Organism: Oryctolagus cuniculus; assembly: GCF_051225735.1. Classification (NCBI taxonomy): domain Eukaryota; kingdom Metazoa; phylum Chordata; class Mammalia; order Lagomorpha; family Leporidae; genus Oryctolagus; species Oryctolagus cuniculus. Next base: position 1,933,241 of record NC_142877.1, read on the forward strand.
ACGTTGGTAGTGCAGGGCACCCCTGCCGCTCTTCCCCTGGGGCCTTCCCAGGTGTTGCCCCAGGGTTCTTGTCCCATTCAGATCCACATCAGCCCGTGGAGCCGAGTGGGGCACAAACTGGACATCGGGGGACAGGGCCTGGGGGTGTACCAGGGTGCGACTGCCCCAGCCCAGGAACAGGGTCTCCTAGCCTGTGCTGGGGACCTGCCAAAGCCTGGCACCCACATGGAGCTCCGGGAGAGAAGCAGACTTTGCAGAGGCCGCCTGGGACCTGGGGCTGCATCCTGCCCCTAAGGACGTGACCTTGGGCACCCTGCACACTTTCTGGGCTCCCATTTCCTGGGAGGCACAGGAGTGGCTGTGCTGAGAAGGTGCAATGCGCCCGCGCGTGGAAGTGCTTGGAGCAGCGCTCACCAGAGGGCGAGGGCCGGCTGAGAACCTCCCTCAGCCTGCCTGTCCACTGACTCATCCCGCCTCCCAGGTTCGCACTTGCTGCAACCGATGACGACAGCCTTAGCTGTACGACCTTCGGACGGCTTAAAATTCTGGCAGCCGATTCTGTCACTGTTCTGAGGACCAGGGGGCTAAAACCTACGTGTGTGTAGGGCCGTGGCCCCCAGAAGCTCTGGGGTGGCTCTTCCTGCCTCTGCCAGCTCCCGGGGGGCGGTGGCGGTGCCGGTCTCAGACCCCACTTCCGCCTCTCTCCTCCCACGGTTTTCTCCTCCACCTGCTTCACAGATGCCTGGGTTACGTTTGGGGAGATGTTCTTCTCTCGGGACCTTTACCGCGATTGCATATTTTCGCCAAGTGTGTCACAGGCTGTGTGTCTACCTTTCCCGGGATTGATTGTTGACTGCAGAGTAGGTGGCAGTGAAAACAGAAGAGAGACGGTGCCTCTGCGGCTACGTGCTTTCCAGAGACGCTGAAATGATCCGAACCACGACGGGAGGGCTCAGCCCACGTAAATGCCGAGTGTGGCGACTGCAGAGGGAGGCCAGCCAGGGGCGGGGAGCAGGTTGGCCCCGAAGGCCTGGGCCCGCGGCAGCCACAGGCGAAGCCCCTGCTGCGAGCCCCCCGTGGCTGGGCACTCGCGAACTCCTCATTTTCCTCGCAGGCCCTTCCGCGTCCCCACGCTGGCGTGGGTGTAAATTGCATAGCTCTCTCCCGGAGGGGAATTGGAGAATGAGGAAAATGACAGATCTTGGGAAGCCTGGTTGATTTCTGCTCCGGGAGGCGCATTTCCTACCTGAGGCACACGGGGGTCCCTGGAGGGCCATCGTTCCCTTCTTACGCCTGGAGGGGCTGGCGGGAGGGGTCCCCGTTCTGCAGGGTCCTCCCTGGACACGTGTTGGTTGGGTTGGAAACCCCCCCCCCCCCATAATAGGAACAATTGGCAGAAACCAAAGTCATCTGATTCAAACTGAACTACAGCCGGAGCGGAGTGGCGTCTTCCCTTGCTGGTCCTGGCGGCGCCGGGAGCTGCGTTGCTGAGCCGTGGAGGCGCGTGGAGAGGCCTCAGCCGTGGGGACGCGGGCCCTCCTTTGGGTGTCGCCTCCGACTCTGGCAATCCCGGGTTTGCCCAGACACAGAAAGCCCCCTGCTATCAGACAGCAGGTCCCGAGGAGTGAAATTAATGAAGGCATTTGTGTGGAAAAGCAACAAAACAAGTCCAGGAGGCGTAAGGGAGCCCTGGTCCCAGCCAGGGCAGAGCGGGCTCAGAGGGAGCCAGCTCAGCACCCAGCATCTGAAGCCAGGGCAGCCGTTTCCCAGGGAGCGGGTGCGTGGGAGGTGGCGTGCACGTGGGCGCTCGAGAGCCGTGGGCTGCACGGGCACAGGGCCGGGCCGGCTTCATTTTCTAGACAGAGCTTCCTCGGAGCACCACTGTGGACCTTGGTCCTCTCCCAAGAACAGCAGGGCTGCAGGGTGCAACGGAGACCTGGTCCCTGGGAGGCCCACGTGGTGAATGTTTGGTCAGAGAAGAACGAAACACCAGAAACCACACACGGGACTGCCCCTGCACCAGGACCTGGGTGTCTTCAGGCAGGAGACCGACAGCTGTGTGTGTGTGTGTGTGTGTGAGAGAGAGAGAGAGAGAGAGCGAGCAGTATCGTAAAGCTGAAGCCGGCGTCCCACATGGGCGCTGGCTCGAGTCCCGGCTGCTCCACTTCCGATCCAGCTCCCTGCTGATGCACCTGGGAAAGCAGCGGAGGACGGCCCAAGTGCCGGGGCCCTGCACCCACACACACGGGAGACCAGGATGAAGCTCCCGGCTCCTGGCCTCGGCCTGGCCCAGGGCTGGCTCTTGTGGGGTTGGGTTGGGTCAAGCTTGGGTGGCCTGGGCTGTCCCCAGTGTACCAGAGGCTCAGAGTCCGAGTCCCTTGGCGTCGGCAGCGCACTGCCCCGGGGAGCAAAGCCGGGCTCCAGCCCTCAATGCCCTGACACGGGTTCTCGGCACCACCCAGCAGCCCCTGGACACTCGCCGCCTCCCCGTGTGCACCCCCTCGACCTCTCCTGTGCTCGCGCCCTGGATGGGCCAGGAGCAAAGTCCAGGATCTACCACGCGGGTGGGACCCCGGCTCTGGGGAGCCGATCACAGAGCTCGCTCAGCCCAGCTGCCGTCCGCTGGATGGCGATGGTGAGGACTGCGTGGCGCGCCCGTGCCGAGGGCGCTGTGTCGGGCACACCGCCTCACAAGCACTGGCTGTCTCCTCTATTTTCTGCAAACTCCATGCTCTTACCTGGTGGGCAGGGGTCAGAGGCACTGGGGATCCCGCGAGGACCCAGGGGCCTAGGACCTTTGGCAAGGAAAGGGGCCCGGTTACAAGGCTGTCCCATGGGAGGCCCCTCGGAGCCTGACGGACGCTGTCACGTGCTCTTGCTAGCTCAGTCAGGACGCACAGCCTGGCCATTCTGTGGCACCGGCGTCAAGAATAAGAGGGGCCGGCGCTGTGGCATAGCGGGTTAAGCCACTGCTCGCAGCGCCAGCTTCCCATATGGGCACCAACCCGAGTCCCGGCTGCTCCACCTCCGATCCAGCTCCCTGCCGATGTCCTGGGAAAGCAGCCAAAGATGGCCCAAGTCCTTGCACCCCTGCACCCACGAGGAGGTCTGGGAGAAGCTCCTGGTTTCAGACAGGCCCAGCTCTGGACAGTGGTGGCCTTTTACAGGGTGAACCAGCGGACTGAAGATATCTCTCTGCTCTCCTTCTCTCTGTAACTCTTTCAAATAACATAAGTAAATCTCTGGGGTGCAAAGACCAGAGAAAGGGCTCTGAAGAACACACCTGTGGGGCTCGCCGTCTCTGATAACCCACAGCAGCGTGGCAGAGGCGGGCCACGCTGTGCACCGTGCTGGGAGCCTCAGCCAGCTCCTGCACATCCGTGAACACGCTCGGCTGCTTCCACCCCGGGGCCTCCGCACCTGCTGCCGGCCTGCATCCACTCCCCCCCCCCCCCCGCGTTTGCGTGGGTCTGGCTTCTTCTCGCCCTTCAGGGCCCAGGTCAGACGTCTCGCTGAACGAGCTGCTGCCTGGCCACCCGGTCGGAAAGTCCGCCCTGGTCCTTCCCAGGTCACCAGGGCTGGCGTCCTGCCTGTTGTCCTCAGAGCATCCGTCACTACCCGCGGCCGCCCTGTCCCTTGCTCCTTGCCGTCTGTCTCCCGAGAGGAGGAATGAGCTCTGGGTGGCTTCTGTTCAGAGCCAGGCCCGGACCTGAGAGTTGCTGCTGTGTGGGACGGGAACCGGGCAAACCTTCCGTGAAGAACTTGGTACACGGGGAAGCAGGAGCGGGGAGGGGAGGGGTGCTCAAGTGACAGGGTCGAGCCTGCCCAGCAGAGCTGGAGGCCACTGGGCACAGGGAGCCAGGACGAACTGTCAAGGGCAGAGCAGTGGTGACTGGGGGTTAGCCTGGACCCTGCGTTCTGTTCTGGTGACTGGGGGGCTAGCCTGGACCCTGCGTTCTGTTCTGGTGACTGGGGGGCTAGCCTGGACCCTGTGTCCTGTTCTCCTGGTGACTGGGGGCTAGCCTGGACCCTGTGTCCTGTTCTCCTGGTGACTGGGGGCTAGCCTGGACCCTGTGTTCTGTTCTGGTGACTGGGGGCTAGCCTGGACCCTGTGTCCTGTTCTCCTGGTGACTGGGGGCTAGCCTGGACCCTGTGTTCTGTTCTGGTGACTGGGGGCTAACCTGGACCCTGTGTCCTGTTCTCCTGGTGACTGGGGCTAGCCTGGACCCTGTGTGCTGTTCTCCTGGTGACTGGGGCTAGCCTGGACCCTGCGTCCTGTTCTCCCTTGGGTCCGGCGCGCGTTTCCCCAGGTCTCCTGGTCAGGCGCCCAGAGCTGTCTGGGAAGGAAATCTGTCGCCGCCCGAGCCACAGGAAGAGAATCACGGAGCAGCTTCGGAGCAGATGTTCGGGACGCGGACGTCAAATTTAGGAGGTGGCAGTGGTGTCCCGGGTCACGGGGACTGGCGACGACTTGAGGTCTTGCTTCCATAAAGGCCACACAGATAACAGAACAACAAATGCGCGAGGCCGGGCCGGTCCTCGGCTGTTTCCTGCCGCATTAAAGCCGGTCTTGGGAGCTTCCTTTGAGAGATTTACAAAGCAGCGGCAGCGGCAGACGGGCTGCGTCCGTGCCCGCTGTGCCGCCGTTTGGTTCCGGGCCAAGTGAGCACAAAGGGGGCCACTTGGAAGCGGACGCGGAGGAAAGCAGAGAAACTTGGGCCGAGCAGAGCTCACCCGGAACGTGCGGGAGGCGGCCCTGCGGCACCGGACTGCAGCAGCCCTGGACCGGCCGGGGGCGGGGAGACGTCTGTCGGTGTTATCCCTCCCCCACCCTTGGGTGTGCAGCCTGCGAGGTCACAGCCCAGCGTTTTCAAGGGGAGCCGCATCGCCCCGCTGGCTTTGGTCCCTGCCTGGGCTCGGCCCTGCCTCTCCCCCGCGCTCGGCCCTGCCTCTCCCCCACACTCGGCCCTGCCTCTCCCCCACACTCAGCCCTGCCTCTTCTTCCCCACACTCGGCCCTGCCTCTCCCCCGCGCTCGGCCCTGCCTCTCCCCCACACTCTGCCCTGCCTCTCCCCCACACTCAGCCCTGCCTCTTCTTCCCCACACTCGGCCCTGCCTCTCCCCCACACTCTGCCCTGCCTCTCCCCCACACTCAGCCCTGCCTCTTCTTCCCCCCGCGTCCTCTGCTCCCCCTTGAAAGCCCCTGTGGCTCCTGGCGCGGCCCCGCTGTCTCAGCGACGCCTCCATGCAGTGTCCACAGCTCCTGCTCTTCCTCTCAGCCGCGCGTTGTGTCGTCTACACCCAGGTCACCCAGGTCACCCAGGTCACCGCCGTCTCCGAAGGGTCTCTGAGGTCCCTTCTGAGCCCCAGCTCACACTGATGCTGTGATCGCCGTCCTCGCGTCCCTGTGTTCTTAGCTCCGTGAGAATGCCTTTGCCGGGGAAAGCAAACCCGGGAAGGACATTCTGGGTCCTCAGAGTCGCCAGGCGCCCCACCTGCCTGCACCCCAGACGCCCCCACCTGCCTGCACCCCAGACTCCCCCACCTGACTGCACCCCAGACTCCCCACCTGACTGCACCCCAGGCTCCCCACCCGCCCTGCACCCCAGGCGCCCCCACCCGCCCTGCACCCGACGCCCCACCCGCCCTGCACCCCAGGCGCCCCCACCCGCCCTGCACCCGACGCCCCACCTGACTGCACCCCAGGCGCCCCACCTGCTCTCCGTGCTGGGCCGACGTTTGCGCCCCCACCAGCGCCGAGCAGGCTCCTCCCAGGCTCAGCGCCCCAGTCTCCTGTTCCAGTGTTGGTCCCTGCAGCGGGCGTGTGCAGCCCCTCCTCCCCCGTGGCCAGGGCGCACTCCTCATCAGGGGGCGTGTGCAGCCCCTCCTCCCCCGTGGCCAGGGCACACTCCTCTTTCCCTTCGCTCCTGAGGTTGGTGACACCCTTAGTGGCTGTTTCCGTTGTCTTGCTGACCGGGGAGAGTCCCTTCTGCGTTCTCCACGGGAAGACTTGGTGGGTGTTTATGTTGTGAGTTTCAGCCTTGGCCTGTTGTTCAGCCAGCCCTGGGGGTGAGGCCTGAAGCCCGGGGCCCAGGTCGCGTCCTCGGGTGCACAGCAGACACCCACGCCCTCCCCCTCCCGGGCTGAGTCGGTGGCCGAGCGCAGAGCCTCCTGGTGGAAGCTGCTCGGTTCGGGCCTGGCCCCCGCCTGACTGCCCGGCTGGGGCGGGTGCCCTCTGGGGACTCAGTCCTTCCCTCTGCGGAGGGCGTCCGGGTTCAGGAGAGGAGGGATCCCCGGGCAGGCGGGCAGGGCTTTCTGCCCAGCCCAGCACGGTGAAGGCAGCTGCTGTGCAGCAGCCCTGGGCCCCTGGGTCTGAGCAGAGAGGTGGGGCCCAGGAGCCAGGCCCGGTCACTCGCTCACGTGGCCTTCGGTGCGCGTCTCGGGGTAGAAAGTGCACTTGGCCGCTACACAAAAGTGACACTTCATGGCACAAAACAAAGGTGGCGCGTGATTTAGGATTGCGTGTTGTCTTCATACCACATGTGTGCACTGGGTGAGGTCACGCACATCTCTCCTGGGGAGGGGGGCACGTGGCGTGCACCTGTGAGCCGGCTTCTCGGCCACGCTCCCTGATGGACACGTGCAAACTCTTCCTCTTACCCACTGGTCAGTGCTGAGATTACGGTTCAGTTTTATTTCACCTTTCGCTCAACATTTCTCCTACTTCCTCCTGAGTTAGCACGGAATCGGGAGCATGGTAATGAAGAAATAAGGGTGCAGGGTGCATTCAGATAATAGTTATGGGCAATGTTGGAAAATGCTTTCAACAAGGCAATGAAGACGCCTGTTGCAAGGCTGTCTGTGCGCTGAGTCTGTCGGGTGCTGAGCCAACCCGGCACAGGCCCGAGCAGGAGGCAGCCTGGGAAGCGCCGGGCGTGCGGCCAGCAGGGCGCCGCCTTCTCCTGGTTTTCTGCCCTTCGCCCTCCCCTCTCTCCTCCTTCCCTCTTGTCCTCTTCCTCCCTGGTTCTTCTGCAATGTTTATTAACCTTGTATTGCTTAAGACACCATGAAAATCCTGAAAACGTTCGATAACACGTGAAGCAGTTTTTGTAAGGAAATCGTCCTTTAGCCAGAAAATTCGATATCTTATCCCTGCAAATCCCAGGTTAATCCGGGATGTAAAAAGAATCTTGTTGAACCTCTGCAAAGCTGGAGGCCGTGTGAAAGCCGCCCGTGCAGGGCCCCACGTGGGGCTGTGTGTGTGCGGCATGTCACGTGCAATCACTGTGTGTACACGCACACACACACACACACACACACACTGCCTCCTCTTCATCAAACTGCTTAGGCACCAGGCGGCCAGCGATGGGGGCCAGGCAGGTTATTCTGCCGGTCTTGGCCGACTCCATCCTCGGCCCAAACGGCTGCTTCTCTCCGCTTGTTCGCTGTCCTCCTGGGATCTCGGTGCTGCTCACTCCGTGGGCCACACACACGTGACCTGTCGCCTGCACGGGACGTCCAGGGGGACTGGGGAGGCGAAGCGGAGCCACAGAGCAGGTGTTGGCACCGCCTAACCCCAAAGCAGAACCCGCTGGCTTGGCCCAGGCTCTTCGGGGAGAATGTCCTGGCCTGGGCTACGGCAGAAGCCGCGTCCCAGGGTGCAGTGCAGCTGAGCACTGGCCCTGCCCACCAGCCCCACCCCCACGTGAGCCCCCGGTGCTGTCCCGTGGGCAGCTGCCCGGCACTGCGACCTCCCCCTTTTGTCCCAGCCCAGGGCTTCCCTTAGACACCTGGGGAACAGCTCTGTGCCTCAGTTTCTCCGTCCCTAAAGTCTTAGTTGTGACTTTAGTGAGATACCTGAGACAAGTTACTCAGCAAGGAAAGAGGGGTTTGCTGACTCGGCTCTGGGAGCTCACGGCCCGAGACTGGGCAGGCCCTGCTGGGTTAGCCTCTGGAGAGCGTGTTCTTGCTGGCTGTGTGCTGAGAGGGCAACGAGGAGCAGGTGGGCCCTTCTGTGTCTCCCCGATGCAGCCTGCCGGCTCAGTCGTGGGCCTGCCCGTCTGTCTCCCCAGTGCAGCCACCAGGGTCAGTTGTGGGGGCTCCACACCGATGAGCCACTCCAGCCGTCACCTCCCAAATGCTCATCTCCAACGCTGTAGCTTGTCACCTTCTTATTTCCATTTGCACGGACTTCAGAGAGCAGCCTCCCCTCCTGGGCTCTGTGGGGGACACCGGCATCCAAACCGTGGCCTCTGACCTGGGACAGTCAATCACGGGGAGGACTGGACGAGTCACTCACTACAGCACTCAGAACTGTGCGCGGCGCACAAAGGACTGAACACAGGTGAGCTGCAGGCATCATCACCATCAAGGCCACCGCCCCCATCATTAAACCACCACCACCACCACCATCACCACCACCACCACCAATAGCATCACCACCATCACCACCACCACCACCACCACCACCACCATCACCACCACCATCACCACCACCAATAGCATCATCACTTCACCATCACCATCACCACCACCACCATCACCACCATCACCACCACCACCACCACCATCACCACCATCACCACCACCACCATCACCACCACCACCACCAATAGCATCATCACTTCACCATCACCATCACCATCATCACCATCACCACCATCACCACCACCACCACCACCACCATCACCACCATCACCACCAATAGCATCATCACTTCACCACCACTATCATCACCATCACCACCATCACCACCACCACCACCACCACCATCACCATCACCACCATCACCACCACCACCACCATCACCATCACCACCATCACCATCACCACCACCATCACCAATAGCATCATTTCACCACCACTATCATCACCATCACCACCATCACCACCACCACTATCACCACCACCACCATCACCTCACCAATCCTACCACCACCTCCACCGCCATCATCACCACCACCATCACCACCACCACCGCCATCATCACCACCACCACCATCACCACCATCACCCCTGCTATCACACGGATGGGATGCTGAAAAGCCTGGGCTCTGGACTGATGGGTTCCGGTTAAAATCTCAGGCTCGAGGTGTCCTAGGTGTGTGGCCGCAGGCAGGGCCCCCGGTCTCTCCAACCGTAAGTTTCTGCACTGGAACCGCGTCATCACGCCTTCCTGATTGTGGCTTTAGTGATGGTTACCTGACGTGCTGGGCCTCACAGCATCACATACATAGTAAGTGCTTCATGAAGTAGTACAGACATGTGTGTGCACACACACAAGAGGACTCCAAAAGGCTCATGGGACATCAGCTTATTTTCACATTCAATGTTCTCATAATCATGTGTGCATGCGTATGTGATGCGCACGTACATGTATGTATGCACACGCATATGCACACGTACACATCACACACGCGTGTGCACACATATGCATACGCTCTAATCAGCTTTTCCACGCATGCCTTAAGATGATCAAGTCTTCAGCCTGTTTCACTATTATTGAGGCATTCTGGAAGCCCATGGCCCCTCCCCTCCCCCTGCACGGCCCAGTTAGCTCTGAGCCGGGACAGCTGTGCTGAGCTGTTGTCAGTGGATGCTGGCTTTCTGGTCTGCAGGTGCAGCCTCCAGCAGAGCTGTGGTAACCAGGTGAACACGTGCAGGGCGGGGCTCACCAGCACAGCCCCTCGGTGCCCGCGTGGCGTTTGTTCCTGGTACTTGGCATCACAGCAGGTGCTGTGCCTGTCATCTTGTTGCCAGATACGGACACTTGCCTCCTCCTTTTCCCTGCTAAGAATTCTGGGAGTGCTCCAGAAAGCCCCGAATACCACAGTTTTGTGAGAGTTGGTTGTTTTCCTCGCTGCGTCACCTGCGCGTCCTCGGTGTGGGACACGGTGCCCACCGACAGCTGGCATCTGGAGGTCAGGTGACCGGGCTGTCCCCAGGGTCCGTCTCATCCAGCACCTGTTGTGTGCTGGCCCTGGACCAGGTGCTGTGGGTGGCCGGAGGAGAAAGGCAGCTCCCATCTGGATGGGAGACACCAGCTTGAATGTCGTCCCTGTACAGACCTGGGAAGGACGGGGCGGCTCAGCACACGACGCATGGCTGCCGCGGAGAGAAGAAATCCAGGATTCGGCTCGTCAGAGTGCGTGGAAACAGATGAAAATCAATAACTGTGGGGCTGAGAAATAACATTACAGGTGTGGAGAAGAGAAGTAGGTCAGGGCTGCAGGACCATGGACCGCGGTTCACTAACGCATCCATTCAGCACGCGTCCAGCTGAGCGTCCAGCTGAGCTCGAGGGACAGAGCAGAGGACAGGCAGCCGGCAGCTGGGGCCGGAGACGCCCCTGGGCTTCCTCGGACAGCTGCCCTAGCCCTGCTCATGAGAATGACCTGGGACAGGGTTACAGCAGCGGATTTCCAGCCACCGCCCCTGGGGACTCTGCCTCTGGTCTGCGGGGGCTGTAGGAGCTGAGTGTTAATAAGCATCCCAGAGGACTTCATTACCGGCGAAGTTTGAACGTGTCCGCTGCGGCTGCTGGGCTGATTTCTGTGAGCTAATGTCGGGAAAGGGTCGGGGGCGGTTGGGAGGCAGGAGCTCATGGGTACCTAGGGCGGTTGAGCAGAGCCATGGGCGGGTGTGGAGAGAGGCGAAGGGGTCCAGAGAGGGGCGGGATTCAGCGGGAAGTGCTGGGCGCTGGGCACGGGAGGCGTTTCCAGCTCCTGCAGGCAGAAGCCCCTCCATGCGCCCGCGGCCGACACAGGCCTGGGGCAGCAGTGATGTCCCGAGTGCGTGGGTTCCTGCCACACACATGGGAGACCTGGGTTCAGGCCCAGCCCAGCCCTGGCTGTCGTGCGTGTTTGGGAAGTAAGCCAGTGGATGGGAGATCTCTCTCTGTCTCTCTCTCTCTGTCTCTGTGTTGTCAGCTGGGGGTGATCCTGAGCCCCGAAGGGTGGCCCCCACCCAGGTCCCAGGGTTACCGAGGGAGGGGCTCAGAGCCCTGTTCTCCAGGGCGTGAATTCCAAGCCTTTTGTCATCCCCACGACTTCCCCCAGTGCAAGAGCACCTGCTGGAGACAAAGCGCCCTCCAGCCATCGCCGTCCTGCAGGGAGAGTGGTCCTCAGCCTGGACCTCAGGTCGGTCACCCGAGACAAGGTGACGCTTGTCCATGTCCAGCCTCCTCCTGAGAGGCGCTGGCTGACCTACCCTGGATGAGGCCCGGGCGTGGCCCTGAGGGGTTGCCCAGTGACTGCAGTGGACAGCTGGGCTTGAGAGTCACCACGCAGGACCTCAATCTGCCAACGCCCTCCCCCAGGCAAAGCCTCCAAACCTGCCCTGAGGACGGCCCTCGCTCTAAGGCAACACGACCTCCGCACTGAGCTCCCAGAGTCCTCAGCACAGCCAGGACCTGGGGGACGCTGGGCTTTGTCCTTTGGCCATGTGGCTTCACTTACGGGGCAGAGGTGGCCTTGGCACACCTTGCTTGGAAGCACAAGGCATCAAGGTGCGTTGCAGGCTCCTGCCCCTTGTCCCTGGCTGGCACTCTTAGCGCCGGGTGGGGGGGCTTCTGGAAACTCCCATAATCCCTTTCCCTGGAACACCCAAGGCGGAAACACGGCTCTTGGCTCTGAACTTTGCCGTGAGTTTCTGTCCAATAGAAATGAGATTGGTTCAGTGTTCCCTTTGTGTGCTTATGTTTTTGTTTGACACAGAAAAGCATTTTCTCACACTCTCTTTTACACATTCACTTGAAAATTAGAGTGCCCAGAGAGAAGGAGAGAGGGAGACAGAGAGAGAGAGAGAGAAGAGAGAGAGCGAGCGAGCTTTCATCTGCTGGTCCACTCCCTAAATGGCCATAACAGCCAGGACTGGACCACATGGAAGCCAGGAGCCAGGCATTCCGTCCAAGTCTCCCACATGGGTGCAGGGGCCCAAGCCCTTGGGCTGTATCCACTGCCTTCCCAGGTGCGTTAGAGGAGGCTGGACAGGAAGCAGAGCAGCCAGGACTCAGCAGGATGCCAGTGGCGTGAGCGGCAGCTGAACCCACTGAGCCCCAGCACTGGCCCCTCACTCTCACCGTAATGCAGAGGGCATTGCCTTGGGAAGGGTGAAGGCACGGTCCAGCCTGAGGAGCAGCGCCTTGGCCTGCAGGCCTGCACGGGCTCCTGCCTCCGCTGGCCCCCGTCCTGCTGGACTTGAGCTGCACGGACCCTCAGGGCCGCCCTTCCTGGTGAGACCACGCTGCAAAGCCAGGGTCGCAGTACCTCCCCGCCTTTCCTTGTCGGTTGCATCCACCGAACCACATCCTCATGGCTGCAGATCGACACAGCTCTCGGCAGCCACAGCGCAGGCTTAGGAGAGGCCTCCCACGGGGGGAGCAGGTGGGCTCCCACCCGGCTGTGCCTTCTCTCCTCCCCTCCAGTCCCAGAACACGAGGCTGACTCCCTGCCCCTAACCTGGGAGCCCACAGGAAGGGAAGGCAAGTCCTCCACGTGGTCACCTGAGCTGACCACAGCAGGCGGCTGCTGAGCCCAAGGTCTGTGGGTGAACCTGTGGGTTAAGCTACACTGTCTCGAGGCCACAGGCTAAATTCGCTCTAAGCCTACAAAATGGTGAAGATGCAAATATACGTGTAGGGACTATCAGCCAGGGATGGAGAGCGATGGAGGGGTCCACCCACATCATCCCTGTGGCTAGAAACCCAGGGTGGGGGCAGTATTTGCTCTTATTTCTCCATGGGACCGCGACTTTTCCTGTAACCTGTTCACTCCTTGAGTGATGGACAAGCGGTCGGCAGGATGACAAGTGACCTTCCCAGTGGCTGAACCACGGAGCAACTCAGTTGGTCCTTTGCCCATGTGGGGGCTGCCGCGGGCCCCCGGGCCAGCTTCTATTTTGTGCCAATTCCTACCAGGACTTCAAAGCAAGCTCCTGGCTCCGCCTCCTCATGCTGTGCTCCCAACATCAGAGAAGCCACAGCGGGGTCGGCAGCCTTGAACAGCGGCCGCCCTCTCCTTCCCCGCTGGTGGGATCGGACGCTGCCGCTCTTGGCCCTGCCCTGCTGCTCTGTGCGTTTGCTTCCCACACCGGAGGGCCCAGAGCCCCGCTGGGAGGAAGGGAGGGGAAGGGGAGAACTGGGTCAGACGGTTGCCCTTCTGGTGGCAGAGGGCGGCGGCCTCGCTGCGGGCGGCTTTGCTGGGGAGAGCGCCTGCTGCCCTCCCTGGTCCAATTTAGGATTCCGTGCGATAACAGTGTCGGCTGAGAACACGTGAATCCAGGCCAACTGACCGAGTGGCTCTTTGGGATTGTCCCAGAGACCCACTTTTTTTTTTTTTTTTAATATTTATTTAAAAGGCAGAGCTACAGGGATAGAGAAAGAGAGAGATATCTTCCATCCACTGGTTCATTCCCCAAACGGCCACAGCAGCTAGCGATGGGCGAAATTGGAGCCAGGAGCCAGAAGCTCCATCTGGGTCTCCCACCTGGTGGCAGGGGCCCCAGTGCTTGGGCCATCTGGCGTTGCTTTCCCAAGTGCATTAGCAGGGAGCTGGATCGGGGGAGGCGGAGCAGCTGGGACTTGAAATGGTGCTCCTATGGGAGCCGGCATCACGGGCAGGGGCTCAGCCCCCTGAGCACAATGCCAGCCCCCAGAGCCTCCGTCTTCCCGGGCAGGACTCGCCGTGGTTTGGGCCCTGGACCACGCCCTGCCTCCAGGTGGGCTGTCCCTGCACCGTGCGTTGCCCACTGGAAATGAGCAGCTGGAGGCTGCCACCAGAGAACACCGTCTGCGTCTGTGGCTCAGTCCCTTGCCGCCGTGCGAGGTGCCGCGGAGACCGTCCTGGGTGTCCTCGGGCCCACGGAGCCGGCTCCAAACAGGAGAGCCCTCGGGTCCGGGCAGGAGGCCAGGCAGTGCCCGCAGCCTGCGCTTCATCTCGGCTCTGAACGCATGCTCGGGGGCTCGGGGCTCACTCAGAGCCTCCCGTGTCGGGGAATCGATCCTCTGACACGCACGTCTGCCGGGCTCCACGCAGCTCCCGGAAAGGAGAGTCGGCAGCCGGCACCGCTCCGCGAGCTCGCGCCTGCCTGGGCCGAGGCGCTCTGAGGCAGGGAGCGCTTTGATTTCCACCTCTAAAGTCGTGGATTTCCCCGGGGGACGCTTCGCTTCTCCAAGCCCTTGAACTATCAGCCGGCCGAGACCAGCTTGTGAAAACGCGCCTGTGTGTGTGTGTGTGTGTGTGTGTCCGACGCGGGGGCCACTCACAGTCGAAGGCTTTGCAAGAGGTGAGTGTGCAAAAGGGCGCCCTCGCCCCGGCTCCAGAACCCGAGTGCAGGCTGGGAGAGCCCACACTTCCGTCGAGCTTGTCCGACACTCCGATCTGCTGGCTGAGGCAGACCTCACATCTGCCCACCTGCAGGGTGCCTGCTCTCTGCCTCGCCTCTGCTACTGTCCCTGGGGACTGTGGGATCCCGGCCCCCCTCCGAGTGGCCCTTGCTGCCCCCTGCCCCGGGCTGATGCCGCCACAAATGCAACTCGCTTCCTGTGCTTCTCAGCTCCTTCTGGTCTCCGCACACCCTGCCCCGTGGTGTGTGGCTGTCCTGCGAGGCCCCGACCCAGGTCCGACCCAATTACCATGCAGCTGCCACCTGCAAGGGCCAGGGGCTTGGGCCCTGTCCCCTCCTCACGGGGAGGGCAAGGCCTGGCCCTTCCCCGGAGCCCTCCGAGTCCCCAGGGTTGGTCCACTCCTGTGACAAGCAGTCCACAGCAATGCCCGAGCTGCGGCTCCGCCCGCGGACGGCTGGCCCTGAGTTGGGCTGCACCTGTGCCCTCGCTAGTTCTGTACTCTGAGCCCTAGGGACGCCCAGGCCCCCACCTGACTGTGACAGGGGCTGGGTAGATGGGGGCTGACAGCCCACCCACACGTGTCCACGCTACACGTGGGAACACGGCAAGAATGCACACGCTGTGCTACCCACACATAGCGGCTCCTGGCCACCACAGCCAGCGCCGCGGGGTCGACGATGTGGCCTGTGCTGGCGCGGGGCCGAGGGAGGGCGCAGGCCCGGGCAGGCTGGGCAGAGGAGGGACCACAGCTCTGGTCGGCAGGGGCTGGCTGCTCCTGGAGGAGGAGGACTGGAGCCGGTTCTGCCCCAGGCCCTTCCCCATCGTTTTACTCGATTTCATTGTTGAAATATTTAAAGCAGCTTTTAAAACCTACGCCAGGGACTTGGAGACTCATTTTGAGAAGCCGTGGAAAGCGTGTGTGGTGGGAGTGGGGAGCTGTCTTAGGAGACCCGCTGAGCGGATCAGGAGCCGTCACAGCCCCGCGGGTGTGGGAGCCCGGGGCTGGCGGGGTCCACGCTCTGGCCAGGTCTGCCTGCAGAGTTCCGAGGGCACGAGCCGGACATGCGCTGCCTGCGGGACCCCTGCTGCCCACACGGCGCTTAAAAGGAGCATGTTAATCACATCACGCCAAGGATATCGGTGGCCTGAGCGTCGCGCTGAGTCAGCGCTATTTCTAGCCATATTTCATTGTCAGACTTGCAGGGAGCCCTGGTCCGCTAAGTGCATTGGGACGATTATCTCCAAGACCCGGTTTTGCAAAGAGCATTCTCCCTCCCGTGCGCGCTCTCGGAATTAATCGGCTAAATTTTCACGGAACCTTCCAGAGCTCAGGCAAACCGACAGTCGCCATCTGAAGGACAGAACCGCCAGGGACGGGAAGAAGCGGCCCGAGTACCGAAGCGAAAGCCACTCGACACGAGGCGGGAGACGGGCACCAGGGGCGCCGCGAGCCCCATGTCGGAGCCCAGAGCGAGACCGGAAGTGGACGCTCCCGCCAGCAGAGACAGCACCGGCCGGGCTCTGGCAGGGTCGGCCCAGTGAACGCAGAGCCGAGTGGCCGGGAGTGCGCGGCGCGGACGGCGCGGACGCCGCTCCTCGGAGCCCAGCGCCCTGTTGGCAAGGCCCCGGAAAAACGACGTCCCCGCGGCGGCCATTGACGGGCCGCCATGTGCTTCCGGGTCAGGGGCCGCGCAGAGGCTGCCGGGAGCTGGGCGCACCGTGCGCCCCTGAGGCCGGGGACTGGTCTACACTGCAGGGCGGAGCGGGTCTTCCCGAGCAGGCTCGGCCTTGTTGCTTGAGCAAGACCCCAGGCTGCACAGGGCGAGGGGACAGATTCTGGGGATGGAGACTGGCCCGCGAGCACCTTGATTTGAACCCCGAGTCTGGTCTGACGGTGGCCGTGGGGGGCCACCTGCTGCAGCCCCCGCAGGACGCTGCCGCGTGCGGGGAGGTGGCACGGCCCACCCCGGCGTGCAGACACCGGCCCCGACAGGGTGCGGATGCTGCGGGACGTGGGGCAGCCCCCCGGGGCGTGCCGGCGGTGTCCCGGCCAGCGCTGTCGGCCTCCCTAAGAAACAGTGCATCGGATTAGTTGTTAATAAGCTGTGGGGGCCGGCGCTGCGGCATAGCAGATAAAGCCGGCGCTGCGGCACAGGGGGCAAAGCTGCCACCTGCAGCGCCGGCATCCCATACGGGTGTCAGTTCGAGTCCCAGATGCTCCACTTCCCATCCAGCTCTCTGCTGTGGCCTTGGAAAGCAGTGGAAGATGCCCAAGTCCTTGGGCCCCTGCACCCGCGTGGGAGACCTGGAAGAAGCTCCTGGCTCCTGGCTTTGGATCAGTCCAGCTCCAGTCACTGTGGCCACCTGGGAAGTGAACCAGTGAATGGAGACCGCTCTCTCTCTCTCTCTCTCTCTGTCTCTCTCTCTTTGTCTCTCTGTCTCTCTCTCTCTGCCTCTCTGTGACTCTGCCTTCAAAGAAGTGAAAGAACCGCTGTAGTTTTACAGGCAGGGTTTTGGGACCGGGTGTTTTCAATCCTTGGCAGAAGGAAGCGATTAGAAAGGAGACCGGCGGCTGAGCTTGGTGTTCTGAACGGGTCGTGGGGCCCCCGGCTGCCCTGAGCCGGCTCCCTCACTGCGGCTGGAGCGTCCGGCCTCTGCCTTCGTGTTGATCACGTTTCCCAGCCAACGCGTGAGCACTGGGCCAGCGATGGCAGGGAGACCTTCCCTTCAGAGCTGCCCTGCACAGACTGGAGCTCACAGCCACCCTGCGAGGGTCGAGTTGGTCAAATGCATCTTCCTGCCCCCCCCCAGGGTGTGTCCTGCTCGCTTTCCCAGCCCCTGGGCACCGCAGTGACCCCAGGCTGAGGCTCCCGCTGCGGACGCTGACCCTGTCCAAGGTCCTGAATCTCTGTGCGCCTCCGTTTCCTTATCTGGGGAATGCAGATGGTGCCGGCGTGCGGGCGAGCGCGTGAAGGATGCTGGCGAGCGCGTGAAGGATGCTGGCTTTATGAGCTTTCTGGGGATTCCAGCGTCTCCCCCCGCGCGTCCCCAGCGCCAGGCTGGCTGCTGTCGAGCTGCTAACGTCTTCAACAGCTGCTCCGCAAAGCCTGCCCTTCAGAAGCCCTGTCTTCCGTTAATGTGAACATGAACTCCAGGGTGCCGCCCGCAGCTGTGCTTAGCTGCTGCCAGTGACCCTGCTAAGGCAGGGAAGAGCTAAGCGAGAACACTCGGGTCCCTAACAAGCCTCCGGGGAAGCCTTCTGAGGCGGGTGGAGCCGCCTGGGAGCCGCGGCCGCCTCTTCCCACTTCCCATCCCACTGTGTCTCTAGAACCATTTTTTCCTAAGGAAGTGGATCTGGGCTTTCACCCAAGCACTGTTCTGAGAATTTAAGAGCCCAGCTGAGGGAGGCAATAAAGTGACTCTCCACGCTGTGAAAATCCTTCAGAGTTCCTTCTTCCTGAGGTTTCTATAGCGACCCCGCTTGAGAAAATGAGCCCCTGACTGTGGCCCAGAGGAGACAAAACGCAGCGCAGAGAGCAGCGGGGGGGGGGGGGGGGGGGTTACAGGTTAACCAGCAGGCGGACAGGCTGCAGGAAAATGGAGCGTTTTATGTTTTTACTGTGCGAAACTGTTCTCATTTTTCATTTAAAAGGGAGAGAGACACCAAGACAGAGACAGAAAAAGATCTTTGGTCTGCTGGTTCACTCCGCAGATGCCTGTGAGAGCGAGGGCTGGGCCAGGCCGAATGAGGACCTGGAACCCGGTCCAGGACTTCCATGAGGTGGCTGAGACCCGGGTGCTCAAGTCAGCACCGCTGTTTCCAGGCTTGCAGGAAGCTGGAGCCGGAAGCGGAGCAGGGATGTGGTGGGATGTGAGGTGCGGGCACAACAAATGGTCTCAGCTGCTGTGCAAACGCCTGCCCCGGTGGCACGCTGTTAAAACAAAGTCCAGGCAACACAAGGAGGCTGTGCCCAGCCTGGCCCAATGCAGCTGGTCCCTGGCACGTCGAGTGTGCGGCAGCTCCGACAATCTTCCCTGGGGACAGATCTTCACGTGGGCTGAGGGCCTGGCCATCGGCTCAGCAGACTGTCCGTCCCGGCCTGCAGTGGGGGGGGATCGCTGTTCTCAGGGAGGGGCTTTGTGCCTGGGAGGGGTGCGCATGCCCCTGGGCAGGCAGTGTCGGAGTCTGGGGCTGTGATGAGCTCACCCGCCTGCAGGAGCCAGGCAGCGGCCAGCAGGGCGAGCACCAGGGGGACCTGAGTGTGAAGTGTGCGGTGCTGGGGTTGGCCTGGCCCAGCTCTGAGTCTCCTCTGAGAACCCCTGTGTGCTCGGGAGCTGCTGAGCAGGCCAGTCTTCCCTTTGAGATCCAGACCTCAGGCAGCGCGAGTGTCCCCTGTGTGGTCCTAGGTCAAGGCCAAACACAGCCCGGAGCTTCCTGTGTCTGCTCCTGCCCCACCCGTCTCCGTGCGTGCGGCCCTGATGTCAGTGTTGGTGGACACCGCTGGGCTGTGGGGCACTGCAGTCGCCTTCCGCCCGTCCCGGCCATGCCTGCTTGTCTGCGGCTGGCCTGGGAACTGACCTGGGGCTGCAGTCCGCTCCGTCTCAGGACGATGCCACCGTGAGGGTGGGGAGTGAGGGGTCTGTCCAGGGATCCCTGAGAGGCATCCCCAGGCCATTTGTACGCATCCAAGCAAACAGCGAACACTGAACTCCCAGCTGCCCTGCTCAGCAGTCGCCTGCTCCCCACCCCGCCGCCCAGTGTCAGCAGAGAAGGGGGTCTGGAGGTTGGGAGAAGCCAGAGAAAAGGGAGCGACGGAGGGGGAGGGGAGACAAGAAGTGGACGGTCACTTAGGCGTGGCGACATTTTATGTTCAAAACAACGCCTCAGCGTTTCGTCATCTGCTTGGGTGTTTTCGTTCTGGTATGAAATCCACGCAAACCATTCCAGAAAGTCTGATGCCCTCACCAATGCTGTGTGTGTGTGCATACATGTGTGCACGTGTGTGGACGGAGGACAGGTGCACGTGTGTGCATGTGTCCGTGTGCTAGCATGTGCACATGCATGTTAGTGTGGACGTGCACGTAGTGTTGGTGTGTGCGCACATGGACGCACATGTATGCGCTTGTGTGGACGGAGCGTAGGATGTTGGGCAGCGCTGACCCCAGGCCTTTGAAGCCATCACTGGTGCTCAGCCAGGTCCACCCCAGTGCCCCGGGGATGTCACACACCTCAGGAGCGCATGGAGGAAGACTGGGAGGGCGGCCGTGTGGCCAGTCTTAGCTACTGGGCGCACACCTGGACGCCGAGGCTCAGAAGCCCACGCTGCCGTTCTAGCCCGCCCCGCTCCCTGGCCCCAGGCCCGATACCTGCTGTGGAGGGCGCCTCCCCGTGGTGGAGCTCGGCCTCTGCTGAGCCTGGCTGATGAACTCCCTGCCCCCGTGTTCCCCTTGACTCAGCTCCGGCCGCGTAGCCACGTCTTCCCCTGAGCCAAGCTCTTTCTCGGGGGCCCTGGTGTGCCCCGGGCCGCAAGCCCCACCCTGTGCCTGGCCCATTTCCCAGGGGAGGCTGTGCTCAATAAGACTGCACACCGCAGCCCTGGACCCAGGGCCAAAGCCCCTGGTCACGGTCAGTGCAGCCTTGGCCTCATCAGAAGGCTGGAAGCGCCCACATTCAGGCGATATTTATGGGCTTCCTGAGCTGTCTCTTTCAGGGCTGTGCCCAAGTGATCGCTTGGAGAATATTCCCGGTGACACTCGCGCAGACATGCCGGCTTCTCCGGCTGTCTCAGCCACGATGCCCGCCCATGACTGCCGGGGGTGGGGACTCAGCCGCCTGTCAGGCACGGCGCAGCCCAGCCTGACACTTGCAGGAAGCTTGGAATGCGTGAGCAGAGCCTGGATCAAAGTTTGCTTGTCAGCGCTAGGGCCGGGCACTGCAGCTCCTGCAGATCAGGGCTCTGCCAGACGGCTGTCAGTCAGCCCGAGGGGCCAGCCTCGGGCGAGCGATGTGGACAAATGCAATGAGCTCCCACGCGGGGCAGAGAAGAAACTGAATAATTTACCTCCAATTTTGTCACCTTCTGTTCTCTGTTACCGAAGGGGATGATTCCTGGGAATGTGGCGTGTTGTCAGCTTCCTGCTCCACGCGTGTGCAGGTGCCGCCCCTGGCATGGCAGTGGCATAGCCAGCAAAGCGTCCTGAGAGAGGCGTCTGCTTCCTGCCTGGGGCAGGGTCCTGAGGGTGTGCAGGGCAGTGGCAGCTCTGGTGCCTTCGTCCTCGCCTGGATCCCAGAGCCCTCTGGGCCCTGCAGGTGCAAGGTGGTGGAGTTCCCTCTGCGTGGGGAGAGACCTGGGTCAGGCTGAGGCTCCCAGCGCAGCCACCACTGTGCTCTGTGTGGGGTGGAGCTGCAACTAGGCCAAACCGAGCCTGGAAGGAAGGCCTGGTTTGGAAGACCCCACCGACTTCTCTGTGTGCACTGCCCACGCTGCCCACGCTGCCCACCTTCCCTGGGCTCTGGAAATCCCTTTCCACGTGGGCCTTGTCTTCCTTGATGGCACTGATGCCATGGCCGTCACACAGGGCACAATGAGTGGGCCCTCCCCAAGCCCCAAGGCTGGGGTCCAGCAGCCTCCCGCAGGTGTCAGGGGCTGTTGTCCCCACATGGCCCCCGATGGGCTGCTGCTGGCCTCCCTCTCTGGGCTGGCTCTGATCTCTCTCTCTCTCTCTCTCTCTCTCTCTCTCTCTCCCTCCCTCCCTCCCTCCTGTAAGGTTGTAAGGCACAGGGGGCTCCTGGCGACTTCAACTTCATGAGCTAATTCAACCAAACACACACGTGTGTGAACCAGTTAGACTCAGCACAGGTGTCTCAGCCTGTGGCCTGGGCTGCTCTCTGGCACTGGGGCGTTCAACCCAGCCACCCTCCTCTGCCTTGTGGCCGCGCCCCCCCCCCCCCCCCCCCCGTAGGAGGCAGCCATCACTCTTGGAGTCAGACCCTGGTCCTCAGGTAAAGGAAACCGACCCATCCTCCACGTTCCTTGGCAGGGGTGTGCCATCATCTGGGTCCTGTTAGCTCCAAGACGAGAGATGAGATTATTCCCAACCCAAGGCAGCTGGGGAGCCAGCGTTGGCCGGGTGTGAAGCACACGTGTCGGCCCGGCCAGCGCAGCGGTGGGCGCGCGCAGTGCTGCAGGGACGTCTGTGTGGACTTGCCCTCTCAGAATCATCTCCTCCCCGTGTCTAGCACGTGTCAGAGAGGGGTTCTGCTCTCCAGGACTGTGGCTTTCTGACCTGGTTGGTGCTCCCGCCCGTCCGTCCGCTCCTCCGGGGCGTGCCTGCCTGACCCCTCCGCACCTGCTGACAGATGGTGAGAGGTGAATGTTTATTGAAAGAGCGTCTTCTATAAACATCTGCCCCGGCAGAGCCGTCTTCTGCAGCCTCACGTCTCCTTTCCGCCTGGCAGGGCCGTCTGAACTTCACCTTTAAAATTATTCCTCCAAAAAGAAGTGGCGACGGTTGCATTTCTCTTCCAGGTCATGCGGACACTTCATTTCCCAAGGTGGATTCAGGAACTGGATAACAGTCTTAACTCTTCTTCACCCTGGGCTCTTTAACCGCGCTCCGTCTTCCTGATTGCTGACGGACGAGCAGTGTGAAGACCTCGGAAAACACGCAGGAGGGTTCACAAAGGAAAGAGTGATCTGTGAGCCTGTGGTCAGAGGTAACCACGGTCGGTTGGCATTTTGGCGCTTTGCCCATGTGTGTGTGTGTGTGCATGTGTGTGTGTTATATGCTGTGTGTGCGTTGCACATACTGCAGTGGGCATGTTCCCATATGGCTAAATCTTCCTCAATAAATTGTTTCAGAAAAGCATGATACTCCATCATGTGTGTGTACCACAATTTGTTTAATGAGGCTCGAGTTCGGGAACATTTAGGTTGCTTCCAATTTTGCGATTCTATTGGATGTTGAAATAAGAATCTGTTTATTGGAAGCCCGTGAGGCCGGGTGCTGGCTCCACCCCACACGGTTGCCTAGCGACGGAGCCCTGGGGTTCCTTCCTTTTCCTCCGTGCTGCAGGAGCCTGCTCCTAACACACTGACTAATGAATATCCTCCTGTCACTTTAAGACAAGCCTTTTCACTCCAGCTCAGCATACAAGCAGCGAAACGCAGCGATTCTCTGTTTCTCATTTGGTGGCTTTGTGGAAATGGATACACCTGCGCACCCTTACCTCGGCACAGAGGGTCGGGTCCCTGTGGCCCCCAAGCCTGTCTTGCATCCCTGCAAAGCGCAGAGCCCTCAGTGTCGGCCCCTCCTGCTTCTGCCACCGCGTGCTGTGTCGCCCTTCGAACCTCACGGAGGAGTCGCACACGGCTCTTCCGCGTCTGCTGTCTTTCTCTAGTGTGCCTGTGACAGCGCCCGGGCTGCGTGTGTGACTGTGGTCCGTTTTCACTCCACCGTGTCTGTGGCATTGACCCGGGATGTGGCCTTTTTGTCTTCCATTCCTCTGGTGCAGGGTTTGCCAAATCTGGGCCCCAGGATCGAGTGTGGTGGTGTTGCAATATCCTTGGTGTGCCCCTCGGTTCACAAAACCTAAAATATTTGCTGTGTGGCCATTTAGAGAAAAACTTGCTACTCTAGAGTTTCCATGACACGACGACACTGCATCGTAGGAGAAGGGGATTTAGATGGCTCTGGTTCCTGGCCATTGTCTGTAGCAGCCCTGCCTGCCCGGGGTCGGCTTCACCAGATGCTGCCAAAGCGGCTGAACCAACCCTGAGTCGGCGCCCGCCGACTAACCCTAACCCTGGAACTAACCTAACCTAACCCTGGAACGTCGCCCTGGGCCTTTGGAATGGACGGTGATGTCCGTCCGCGTTTTGTGCCACGTCTGTGCCAGCGCACCGGGAATCCCGCGTTTTCTGTAATGGGTTGTCTCTCCCTTGAATGTCTGGAAGAATGAATTGGTGAAGGCTCCTGTAGGAAACACCACAGATTACAGATGGCACTCGCGGCAGCCAGGAAGGACTATTTAGCTCCTCTATTTCTTCTTGGCCAGCTTGACGAGCACTGTTTCTAAGGAATGTTTCACATCATCTTCAATTTATTATCATGAAGTTGTTTGATCTTGTCATCGGGTGAATTTCCTAGTGGTGCTTTGCGCTGGTTTCCTGGCGTTGCCTTGGCAACGATGCATCAGTTTCAGGAATCAGCTGCTGGGGATCTACTGAGCTCCTCTGACTTTCACTTCCTTGTCTGTTGATACTTCTCCTATTTTTACTTTTTAAAAAAATCCCCCTTGTTATGAGTTGGTGATTTTTCTAGTTTCTTCCAGTGGAGACAGGGACACTCAGCTGTCAGCCCCTCTTCTTGTCTGGTGCCTGTTCCCAAGGATACGCGTGTTCCTCCATGCAAGGCCTTAGCTGCCCTTCACATCCTGCGTGTTGTGTTTTCATTGTGATTTAGTCAAAATGTTTTGTGAATTCCATTGCAGTAGCTCCTTTAATGTCTTGCTTAAGAAATTATTGCCACTTCTGTGGCCTGGCGTTGCGGTGCAGTGGGCGAAGCCACCACCTGTGACACTGGCATCCCAAATGAGCGCTGGCTTGAGTCCTGGCTGCTCCACTTCCAATCCAGCTCCCTGCTAATGCACCCGGGAAAGTGGTGGAAGACGGCCCAAGGGCTTGGGCCCTGCACCCACATGGGAGACCTGGATGGAGTTCTGGGCTCCTGGCTTCAAGCTGGCTCAGCGTTAGCCATTGTGCCCATTTGGGGAGTGAACCAGCAGATGGAAGATCTCTCGCTGTTTCTCTCCCTCTCTAACTCTGCCTTTCAAATAAATAATCTTTAAAAAGAAAGGAAAATATTGCTACTTTAAAAATATTTAGGCATTTTTTCTTAGGATTTTGTTATTGATTGTAAGCTACTTTTTGTCAATCATGGGTTATCCCACATGTCCTGTTGCCGTCTTCTGGGACTTTCCTGGGATGCATCTGGATAAAGTCCCCAGGGAGCTGACCTGTGGACGGCATCCTTTGCTGCCGATGTAGGCGATGAGTTGTCTACACATACAGGAGGCTGGTTCCATGTGTATCATACATGTCTGTAGGCATGTGCTGTGCTTTGCATGTGCCCAGAGTTCCTGTGTTGAGACAGTGTTGGGAGCTGTTTTCTCCTGCGGGCTCGGTCAGCACAGATTTCTAGGGGGGGCCAGCAGGTGTGTTCAGGGAGACTCCGCCCCCTCAGGAAGACTCCGCCCCCTCTCCATGGTCCCCTTCCCCAGAGCCTTGGCCGCTCAGAGCCTCTCACTGCCCCCCTGCATCCCCGTGCAAGGAGCCCACTGCAGCCCAGGCTGCCACCTCCTGTTCTCCAGTCGACATTTGTGGGTGCCCAGGGGGACAGCAGAGGCCCTGTGGGGCTCCCCTGGGCTCCCGCACACCGGGGGTGTAGTCCTGCTTGACCTGCTTCTGCCTCGTCCTGCAGAGAGTTTTCCGTGCGCCTCCCTGTCTGCCTCCAAGATGTCACCCCACATTCCCACTTGTTCTCTGAGAGAGGACCGGTCAGCTCACGGCCCAGACTGATGATCATGCCCGGTAACCTCTGCGGTGTCCAGGGGCTTTCTGCGTCCACTCTTGGCTCTACCTGGGGCACCGTGGGTGAAGATGAAGATGTGCGGCGGTTTGCCCCTGTGGTCAGCTCTGTTCCAGGCCGTCCCCGCCCGCAGCTTCGCCGGCGCCTTTATGGAGTGAGTCTGCGTGTGCTCCAGGCTCGTCTGGGTGCTGTGTACGTCACAGCCTCCTCCCTCCTCTACAACTGCTGCCGTCGCCGCGTTCCTATAGCACAGGGTCCTGCTGTTTGTCAGGCGCCCAGGAAGAGCCGGACGTTCTGCCAAGTGCGGTTGGATATTGTGCAGTCCTCACATGACGTGGGAACTATCTCGTTCTAAACAAATTGGAAGAGCGACACTGACGCCAAGGTTCCCCGGCTGGCAACATCCGGAGATGGGAGCCGGCACAGCCGTGGGGGCCGCCGGCCTCGGGACTGCGGCTGCCACCTGGCTCCTTCGGCACCGACTGGCAGGGACGGGACACCGAGAGGCGTTTGCTAGCACAGTTTCAGCTTTTCAGGGCTGCATTCCCGAGCACGCCCCAGAGGCGTCTCAGAGGTGGGGGAGGCGCACGCTGGCGGGGGGAGCTAACTCAGAGCCCAGCCTTGGGCAGGACGGGCTTAGCAGTCACAACTGGGACACTGATTGGCTTCTCCATGTTCCTGCGAGTCCTCGTCCCTGGGAGAGTGACCGGGTGGGGCTTAGCAGACGTCCCAGGCATTTCTCCTTGGAGGTCAGATTCAGGAGCCCCAGAGTTGGTCTGGTGTGCTGGCTACCCACACGCCTGTTTCTCATGTCTGCCCAGCTGGGAGACGCGGGAACCCAGGACAGAGCCCCACATGCCTGCAGTCTTGATGCAGATGGGCGATGCATCACAACACAACACAGGCAGGCAGGCTGGGCACAGGTCTGGGATGAGGGGCTCCACGGGGCTGGGCACAGGTGTGGGGCCAGGGGCTCCGTGGGGCTGGGCACAGGTCTGGGATGAGGGGCTCCATAGGGCTGGGTACAGGTCTGGGATGAGGGGCTCCATAGGGCTGGGCACAGGTCTGGGACGAGGGGCTCCGCGGGGCCGGGCACAGGTCTGGGACGAGGGGCTCCGTGGGGCTGGGCACAGGTCTGGGATGAGGGGCTCACAGGGCCGGGCACAGGTCTGGGGCCAGGGGCTCCGCGGGGCTGGGCACAGGTCTGTGATGAGGGGCTCCGCGGGGCTGGGCACAGGTCTGGGCCAGGGGCTCCGCGGGGCCGGGCACAGGTCTGGGGCCAAGGGCTCCGCGGGGCCGGGCACAGGTCTGGGGCCAGGGGCTCCGTGGGGCTGGGCACAGGTCTGGGATGAGGGGCTCACAGGGCCGGGCACAGGTCTGGGCCAGGGGCTCCGCAGGGCTGGGCACAGGTCTGGGATGAGGGGCTCCGTGGGGCTGGGCACAGGTCTGGGCCAGGGGCTCCGCGGGGCTGGGCACAGGTCTGGGGCCAGGGGCTCTGCGGGGCCGGGCACAGGTCTGGGGCCAGGGGCTCCGTGGGGCTGGGCACAGGTCTGGGATGAGGGGCTCCGTGGGGCTGGGCACAGGTCTGGGCCAGGGGCTCCGCGGGGCTGGGCACAGGTCTGGGGCCAGGGGCTCTGCGGGGCTGGGCACAGGTCTGGGGCCAGGGGCTCTGCGGGGCTGGGCACAGGTCTGGGGCCAGGGGCTCCATGGGGCTGGGCTCTCATTGGACTTCACTGGTGGCGCTTCCCTCTGGGGGTGTCCCCTGCTCTGGTGGCCGTGTTTGCTCCTCCCATGAAGACCCCTGTCACAGCCACAGCGGGGCAGGGCCCACTCCCCCGGCCTCACCTCACTTCCCCGCCCCGCGCAGGCCCCGTCTCCCCACACCATCGCACTCGACGCTCCGGGGTTGGACTGCATGCATGAGCCTTGGAGGGAAGCAGGTTCAGCCACAGCTGAGGAGCTGGGCTCAGGCAACGAGGGCAGCACAGCGACTTGCCCTTTCCATCTCCCAAAGTGCTGACGCTGACACAGGGCGCGGCCATCGTGGGGTCTCCGTGGGACGTGCCTGTGTGGCTAGAGACACCACAGGTGACCTGGGGACGGAGGAATGTAGCCCCTGCCTGGCCACGTGCACTGGCCCAGAGGCACAGCAGAGCAGGGTCCTGCGCCGAAGGCAAGCGGAGGTGCAGCAGGGGCTGGCTGGCCTTTGCCGACCGATTCCCCCAGTGCCCACTGCTGGCCATTCCCCCGTCAGCCTAGTGCCAGGGCCCCACACCCAGAGTCCCCCAGCCTGCAGCCCACACCCGTTTCTCCAGCAGAAGCAGTGGCTCAAAGAGATTCAGCCGGATGTGCTGCCATTGGCTTATGCAAATGTGCGTCTTGCATAATTATGCAATTTGACTAAACACTGTGTAAACCCGCAAAAGGGGGTGCAAAGGGACGGCTGTTTTCAGGGAAAGAAACTCAAATGTTCTGGGAGCAGAGCCCGCGGAGGGCGGGGCCGGGACTCGGAGCCGCTGGGCTTCCCCTGGGGAATCCAGGCTGTCACTCTCCCATCAGGACCGGGCGGGGGCCATGGAGGCGGTGGGCGAGGGCTGGTGGAGGAAACGCCCCAGGAAGCGTCCGCAGGGCTGCTGTTTGCGAGAACACAGGTGCAGGTCAGAGGCCACTGCGGGCTCGTGCGTGCTGGGCTGCGGCTCCACTGGCAATGCCCCCCCCACCTGCCCTGGCCTCTCAGTGTCCCTGACGGAGCGGGACGGGGGCCGCTGCTGGGCAGCCCCTCCTCTCCGAGTGTCAGGGAGAATCACACACAGGCAGAGGAGCCCTTAACCAGCAAGCACTCCCCTCACCGTTCCCCAGGGGCCCCGCGAGCTCATGGGGAGCTCCTTCCGGAACTTCCAGGAGGGAGAGGCCTCCCGGAGGAGAGCCAGGGCCGCATGGGCTGGGGCCGAGCAGCTGCAGGGCTGCACACGCACCGACACCCAACAGCGGTTTTCTGCTTCCTGGGGTCTACGTGAGGTTCGCACACATTCTGTCTGCAGTCACAGCGTGCACCTAGCGAAGCCAAAGCTGACCCGCAAGACAAAGTGCAACCCAGGAAAGAAAGGAGGAGCGAAGGGCACAGACGGCTGCAGCCCCGGACTGTGTCGCTTCACTGCAGTTTTCCAGGATTCTGTCTGTGCTCCTTCTTTGTTTAGTTTTATTTTATTTATTTTAAAGGCAGAGTTACAGAGAGAGAGAGAGAGAGAGAGAGAGAGAGAGAGAGGTCTTCCATTTGCTGGTTCACTCCTCAAATGGCTGCAATGGCCATTTGCCTGAAGCCAGCAGCCGGGAGTCCCATCCAGGTCTCCCACATGGTGCAGGGGCTCAAGCACTTGGGCCGTCTTCCTCTGCTTTCCCAGGTGCATCGGCAGGGAGCCGGATCGGAAGTGGAGCAGCCGGGACTTGAATGGGCTCCCGTATGGGAACCAGCGGTCCAGGCGGCTGCTTAACCTGCGGCTCCACAGCGTCGGCCCCCTTGGTCTTAGAAACCAAGAAGCTGGGAGCCGCATTTTCCAAGGCGACATTCATGCCGCAAGCACTGAACTTCCAGCTGGGACGGATGGTGCAGTCCCACCACTCTCAGGGGAGGGACGGAGAGGGGCTGTCTGGCACCCAGCCAGCAGGCGCCTGGCAGCCCCACCCTGGCTCCGGGTCCCATCGGCTCACCCACAGGGCGGTCCGTCTCCCCAGACTCCGGTACTCTGGTTGGGAGGGGGCGGGTCAGGCTCCCTTCCTCTTGTTTCCGTGGAACGGAGGTGAGGTTTCTGAGGCCCAGCATCGCAGAATGCAGCAGGAGCCCCTCACCTGTGGGCAGCGGGGACCCTCTCTGGGGACGCGCTCCTCGTTCCTGCACCCAGCCTCTCCCAGCATGTGTGCATGCATACATGTGTGTGTATGTACGTGACCGCTTGGTGTGCGGCCTTGGCTTTGCAAACAGACACGTGTGTCCCTGGATCAAACGTCGCACAGAGACATTCTAGAAGCTGCCGCGTGCTGCCTGCGACGTGGCAGGCTTGTCCACGATCAATCTGGAAAAAAATTGCCATCTCTCATAACAATATTGCAGAAGACTCAAAAGTGTTTCATTTCATGGTTAATTTATTTTGTAATTATAGCTCTGTTGGTAAACAGTACAATAGTTTTTTTTCATTTTGCTTATTTAGGCTCTGAATGTTTTCACCATGGTGTGATAGCTGCTTGTAAAAGAAACTCCCTGACTAGGTAACGCAAATAAAATTATCTGTGCCTCACACGTACACACGTGCAGTGTTTATGCGCAATCTGAACTACTAGGAAGCGTGTTTTAGGGAGAAGACAATGCATATAATCTATTTTTTATTTTTAATTAAAAATACAACTTAAAAAGCAATATTAAATCCCCTATTCCCAGTTTTAAAAATCACATTAGCACAAATATTTCATTTGCAATTGTAGGATTTATGGGCATGCATATTTAAAAAATAAATAGCCATCAAAATTTTATTATGGAAGTTTACTTTTATTATATTTTTATATCCTTGGGTTTTATTCAGAGGTAATTCAGTGTAGAAAAGAACACACACACACGCACACACGCACACACGCACACACTGAAAGAAGAATTCCCCCAAAATGACAGACTCTGTCTCTGGGAGAACAGCTCTGTGTGTGTGCATGTGTGCTTGTGTGTGTGTGTGTGTGTGTGCATGCGTGGTGTATGCATGTGTGGATTAATGTGTGCATGCACACATGTGTGTGAATGTGGATGTACGCACACCTGCGCACATACATGTGTGTTGCATGTACTGCGTGCGTACTTGCTGCTGTTTTGTGACCTCTTATTTCACCAGTGATAAGAAGTGGCACCACCCGCTGCCGACCGGTACCCTGGTTTTCACAGGACGCCGAGCCGCCCGTGCGATGGATGGTCGGACGTTTTGCCTCCACGTCTGACTCCACAGCCGAACGTGACCACGTGCCTTCACGGGCTCGTCGTCCTGCGGCCTCACTTCCGTCGTGTTTGTAACCCTCATGCTGACGGGCGGTGCCGCCCTCTCCTTCTGGTGTGCAGAGCGGTTTCGGCAGCGCCGTCCTGGTGGTTCCTGGTCACAGCCGCAGCTCTCAGAGGGGGGGGCCGCGGTGGGCGATCCCGTGCTGTCGGATTCCCTGCTGAGCAGAACGGTCAGAGTGGACTTCCCAGTCTAAGCTCCTGATAGCCATTTCTCATTAGTTTAAAATAAGTTTGGGGGCCGGCGCTGTGGCGCAGTGGGTTAACGCCCTGGCCTGAAGCGCCAGCATCCCATATGACCACTGGTTCTAGGCCCAGCTGCTCCAGTTCCTGTCCAGCTCCCTGCTAACGGTGGGAAAGCAGTAGAAGATGCCCAGGTCCTTGGGCCCCTGTACCCACGTGGGAGACCCGGAAGAAGCTCCTGGCTCCTGGCTTCGGATCGGCGCACTCTGGCTGTTGCGGCCATCTGGGGAGTGAACCAGCGGATGGAAGATCTCTCTCTCTCTCTCTCTCTCTCTCTCTCTCTCTTCTCTCTCTGCCTCTCCTCTCTCTGTGTAACTCTGACTTTCAAATAAATAAATGAATCTTTTAAAAAAATAAATGTGTATTTGATTTCCATTTTCCCTTTTTTTTGAGAGGCAAAACAAAGAAAAAAACAGAGAGCCCTGATAGAAGTCGCTCCAGGTCTCCCACGCGGGCGGCGGGGACCCGGTTACTGGAGCCGTCACCAGTGCCTCTGGGGTCCCCAGCAGCAGAAGCTGAACTGGGAGCGGAGCTGGGAGTGGAATCCGGGCATGGGCGCCGTGACCACGGCCTTGACTGCTGGGCCAGATGCCCACTCCCCCTCCGCTGCTGTCAGGAGTCCTGGGTTGAGAGCTTTGCTTTCTTCCCAACGGGCTTGTTCCACGGCGGTGATGGGTAAACAGAGCCCTTTACTTTAAAAATGAGAGCTGTTTGTAAAGCGCTGGCTTTGAATTAACTCTGGAATTTCAACGACCTCACCAGTGACGGCCAGCAGGACCGAGTGCTTTTATACCACAGGGAGCTGCGCACCTGCGCCCACTCCGCCCCTCGAAGGGCGTGCGAGGCCAGGTCTCAGCTTCTCCACGGCCTGAAGAGCCCTCCCGGGCTGTTATTTTAAGCACCTGCAGCTTCAAGGAAACCCTTCCTTGCTCGAAGCAGAATAAGGCCGCCTGACGCCTGGGAGGCCTGCGTGGACACGGAGCCCAGGCAGCAGCAGCAGGGCAGGACACCGACGCCGGGGGTGCAGCCAGGCCCGGTGAGAGGTCACCCCGAGAAACACAGCACCTGCGTCAGACGTACAGGTGTCAGAAAGCTTCCCTCCCCAGGTGCACAGGCCAGGGAGGGCACGGTCACCCTCCAGCCCCCAGAGAGTGAAGCTGGGCCGTGGCTCCCGTGCCACCTCGGGGTCTCTGGCTGCCATGATCTGGGTTCTCACCACCCCCGGCGCCATCTTATTTACTATTACTATTTCTTTTTGCTGACGTGTCTGCGTGTTACCCCCTGAGACGAGAGAGCCCGGGCCACAGGCCCCCGTGACTGCCCGGCACCTGCGTGGAGCCAGCGGCCTTCAGGGAGGGGCGGCGATGATCCTCACAACAGCGGGACAGGGACGCGCCCCTGCTGCCACGAGGGGCTGCCGGTGCCGTTTCCTGGGAAACGTCGCCTCTCCTCTCCACAGCACTGGGGGTGGGTCTGCTGATGTCTCCTCTCCACAGCACTGGGGGTGGGTCTGCTGATGTCTCCTCTCCACAGCACTGGGGGTGGGTCTGCTGATGTCTCCTCTCCACAGCACTGGGGGTGGGTCTGCTGATGTCTCCTTGGAGAGATGAGCGGGTCTCTGGACGCTGAGAGCCAGGGCTGAGTGGTACCCGTGCCAGGCCCCTCCACGCTCTGACTCCATCTCATGTGTGCCTGTGGGTGTGTGTGTGTACACGTGTGCACATGTGTGCCTGCAGGTGTGTGCACTGTGTGTGCATGGGTGTGTGCGCGCACATGTGTGTGTACGTGTGTGTGCACATGGGTGTGTGTGCGCACATGCACGTGTGCATTTGTGGGTGTGGGTGCCTGCATGTGCATGCACGTGGGTGTGGGTGTGTGTGCAAGTGTGTGCACATGTGTGTGCATGTGTGTAGGTGTGTGAGTGTTCATGCACATGGGTGTGTAGGTATGTGTGAGTGTGCAGGTGTGCACGCGTGTGCACATGGGTGTGTGCAGGTGTGTGCATGCATGTGGGTGTGAGTGTGCATGCACATGTGTGTGCATATGTGTGTGGGGGTGTGTGTGCATGTGTGCAGATGTGTGTGCACATGGGTGTGTGCATGTGTGCACATGGGTGTGTGCAGGTGTGTGGGTGTGAGTGTGCATGCACATGTGTGTGCATATGTGTGGGTGTGTGCATGTGTGTAGATGTGTGTGCACATGGGTGTGTGCATGTGTGTGCATGTGTGCACGTGTGTGTGTGTGTGTGCAGGTGCGTGTGGGGCTGATCTTGCGGACCATCAGGGACTCCAGTGAGGGCAGTGCTGAGACTTTCTTCTTGCCTTGGGCAGAATCTGTGATCTTGTCTGTTGACACGCAGGACAGCAAATGCTTGTTCGTCCTTCGAGAATCATGGCAGCGCGGTCAGCTTTGCCAGTATTTTGTTCTGCTGCAACACACACACACCTTGAGCCCAGGCCGGCTGCTCCCGGGGAAACCTCAGGAGCGGCCCCACCCACACCCGTGTGCTCTGCTGGGCTGGTCGGTGCAGTCAGGGGAGCACTGCCAGCTCCTGGGCCCTGGCTGCACACAGGTCCTATTGCCTGTCACTTGGGGCCCTGCTACTGCATCCTGGGACGCTCACTTAAGGGGCAGGTGACAGCCGCAGGTGGGCAGGTGACAGCCGCAGGTGGCAGGTGACAGCCGCAGGTGGCAGGTGACAGCCGCAGGTGGCAGTAGAAGAACGTGCCAGAGCAGGTGGGCAAGGGGAGGGCACCTCCCAGAGGCCCCGGCCGCCGCCTTCCTGCCGCAGGGACCCAGTTCCCAACTGCAGCCCAAAGAATGGAGAGGAAAATGTCTCCTCTTACAGGAACAAACTTTTCATCTTTAAAAGATGAGTATCTAAGCACTCCTCCCCCACCTGTGAAGAAGAGGGCAACGTTCTTTTATATTTAAAAGAAGGAATTTATTTGAGAAGGAGGGAGGGCGGGAGAGCGAGCGAGGGAGAGTGCTCCGTCGAGGGCTCCCTCACCAGATGTCTGCCGTGGGACCCGGCGCTCAACCTGGGGCTCCCACGTGGGTGGGAGGGACAGCTGCTGGGGCCTCCAGCAGAAGCCGGGCTCAGGGCCAGAGCTGGACGTCGAGCCCAGGTGCCCTGGGCATCTGAACGGCTAGGCTGACCCCGCGCTCACCCACTCCTGGGAGACCCTCGGCACACGCTTAGGGGAAAGCAGACTCTCGTCTAGAACAGACTATGTTTGTACGTGTGTTGCGTGCTCTGTTAATGTTGCACACTCACAGAACAACACACACACGAGGGACCTCAGGCAGCCGTCACCGAGGTCTGTCTCCTCTCCTGCTGTCCCAGGGAGACAGGAACCGAGGAAGCCGCGTCCCACCCCGGCTTCTCTGCACCTTCCGGGCACCCCCAGAGGAGCCTGCACCAAGTGTCCTCTCTCACATCTCAGTCTCCCGAAGACCCCGGCTAAGGAAGCGAACCGCCTCGGGCCACCTCCCCCCAGGGCCACTGCCACGGCCGCCTGTCCAGGCCCTGGGCGGCTCAGCGCCAGGACCACACGACAGCCATCCCGCCAGTTCCAGAGTCGCCGCCGGGTTTCGTGCCGACTGCCAAGCTCGCCTCTCTGCGCTGGGCATCATAAAACCGCTCTTTCATGTAACGCGACTTTTCCTTCTCATTTTATTTATTTATTTGAAAGGCAGAGAAAGAGGCAGGCAGGCAGGAATCTTCTGTGTGCTGGTTCACTCCCCCAGCACGTGTGCAACGGCCGGGGCTGGGCCAGGCGGGAGCCAGAAGCCTGGGCTGTAGGCTGAGTCTCCCACGAGGGCGGCAGGGACGCAACTACTGGTCCCTCATCTCTGCTCCGGTGCACATCAGCAGGGGCTGGGACTGGAACCCACACACTCGGTTCAGGATTCTGCTGTCCCAGACGGCGTCCTAACTGCTGTGCCTGACGCCCACCCCGGGAACACCCCTGCTCTCACTGCACAGGAGGCAGCCACGTACACCACGGCTATGACGTCACGCTGAGCCCTGCGCGCTGGTGGGCGGAGGAGCTGGGACCGATCCTCAGGCTGCAGACAGGATTTCAACACCTTGAATGAACGGACGCTGCAAATGGTTTCCCAGGGGGAGGTGGGGGAGAGACAGCTATCAGAGGGCCCTCGTGCAGGGTCAGCTCCCACGCTGTGTCCCGGCTGGGAATCGGTGCATTTCCCGAAAGATTTGCAGGCCAGAGGTCTTCGATCCTCCTCTATCCCGTGCCCACTCCCCCACTGTGTGCGTGGCTCTTGGAGCAAGTGGTCGTCTGGATTGCACACGT
Organism: Oryctolagus cuniculus; assembly: GCF_051225735.1. Classification (NCBI taxonomy): domain Eukaryota; kingdom Metazoa; phylum Chordata; class Mammalia; order Lagomorpha; family Leporidae; genus Oryctolagus; species Oryctolagus cuniculus. The sequence goes on from NC_142877.1 coordinate 1,967,766, forward strand.
CTGAACGCGTGCTGACGAGTGTTTAGGGCTCTGAGAGCCTTTGGACGTGTTGGCTAGGGCGGGACAGCAGAGGCGGTGTGAGTGCAGGGTGGGCACTGTGTGTGGTGATCTGGCACCGAGCCCAGGTGGTCTCCCAGGCACCTCCAGTGGGCAGAGGATACAGCTGGGGACAGGGCTGGGGACAGGGCAGGCCGTCCCCGACGTCGCGGGGTTTCTAGCGGAAATCAAACATTGGCCGGGCGTGGGAAGCGGCGTGAGGGGTTCAGGCGTCTGTGGGACCCTGGGTGAGGGACTCTGGGTGATCCGGGAAGGCCTCCCTGGGAGGGGAGGCTCCGTAATGGGGTCAGAAGCAGGGGTGGGAGTGAGATATCCGTATAAGACGGCAAATGGCAAGCCAGGCAGGAGGGACTCAGGAGGGACCAGTCCTGGCTGGTGGTGGCTTGTGACTGGTGGTGGCTCCTGGCTGGTGGCTCCTGGCTGGTGGTAGCACTTGACTGGTGGCTCCTGGCTGGTGGCTCCTGGCTGGTGGTAGCACTTGACTGGTGGCTCCTGGCTGGTGGCTCCTGGCTGGTGGTAGCACTTGACTGGTGGCTCCTGGCTGGTGGCTCCTGGCTGGTGGCTCCTGGCTGGTGGTAGCACTTGACTGGTGGCTCCTGGCTGGTGGTAGCACTTGACTGGTGGCTCCTGGCTGGTGGCTCCTGGCTGGTGGTGGCTCCTGGCTGGTGGTGGCTCGTGGGAGCCACTGGAAGGAGCGAAGTTCATGGAAGAGAGAACCCAGGCCTGGCAGGGGACGGGCATGCTGGTGCCATCTCATGGTAAAGCGTTTTTGGAAGCCACGCACGGGATTGGCTCCAAACACGATTCCGGGTGGAGAATAAAGAGTAGGCCGGAGGAGCCAGACACGGCGCAGGCGGTGGCTCCTGGAGGTGAGCGAGGGGGAGGGTCCCTGACGCAGGAGACACTGGATTCCTTCCAGGGCTCCTCAGCGGGGAATCCTGCCACGCAGAGCCGCGGCCTGCACGGAGGGAGCTCGCGCGCACGGGGTGCCGGGCCCAGCCTCACGCGGGGAGCTCGCGCATGCGTGGTGCGGGCCCAGCCTCACGCGGGGAGCTCGCGCATGCGTGGTGCCGGGCCCAGCTGCAGGCTTTCTCTCTTGCAGACACTGCTGGGGAGAAAGCGGCCTCGCGCCAGTTTTCAGAATCGACCCAGACCTCTCAGCTCGTCCTGTGCACGTCACAGCAGGGACTCAGCCCCCTGGGTCCCTGTCTCCGCAGAGGGCGAGTCCCGGAGCCGCGTTCACAGCTCTGGGTGACCCTGAGCCTGACGCAGCATCGGTGCCTGCAGCCTGCATGGCCGAGGGGCCGGGACCGAGGGCGCGGAGCGGAGCCGCAGAGGCGTGGAGAGGAGAGCGCCGGGCCGGGCCGAGAGGGGATTCATCCTTACACACCCTGGAAGTGCAGCGCGTCAGAGGCGGGGCCTCCAAGTTCCCGGGAGAAAAAGTAACAGAATCCATCCACACGCGCTCGCTGTGTCTCAGGGCTGCGGAGGGGAAGCCAGGGACTTGGGGGCCCCTGGACTTGGGGGCGCCCTGAGAGAGCCACCCCTGCGGTGCCTTCCCCACAAGAGAGGGGCTGGGCTCACCCGGGCAGGTGCCCTCCCCACACCCCCGCGCAGGAGGGGACAGAGGGCACGGCGGGCGCCGCCCTCCCCGCCTTCCACTTTGAAGGCCAACGGTGGACGCAGCCGGTCTCCGTGCGTCTGTGAGCTCCAAAACGAAAATCATACTGACAAACAGAATCGCTAATACTCCACAGTAGCTAGAATCTTCCGCGAAGACTCTAAAACGAGGTTGTTAATACCCAAAGATGCATACGTTATCAGTTCCGGGCTCTTTACAGACTGGGTTGCAAGCTGTGTCTTTTCCCCCCTAAACTTTGATGAATGGGATTTCAGGCTGGATAGGTGAACAGCGCTGGTGCAGGATGGCAGCTTGCCATATATAATTCATTGTGGGCACCACCAAATCCTAATGCGGGGGACACATTACGGGCCCCTCCTGCCCGAGCCGGGAGCCGTGATCAGTATTTCATTCCATGGGGCTCTTCCGACGTTTGAACAGCCCATCTGTCCTATTTATGCCGCTTGAAATGAATTCAGCCCATCAGGGCCCATGCATTTTTAATGCCTCTCCTCACCTTGCAGGAGGCTGTGGCCACCGTCCGTCTCCCACCGGCCTGGCCTTCGCTTCATTAGACCCTGCCTGTAAACTGCTTGGGTGGAAGTGACCTTCCCTCGTCAAAAACGAAACCTGAGTGCCCAGGAGCAAACACAGGGAGGCTGTGACGGCTGGGGCGGGGGGCCGGGGGGCGGGAAGTTCTGTTTCCTGTCTCCAAGCAGAAGGCAGCCTTCGCTGGTGTTGTACAGCCTCCCTGAGCGGGATGGGCCCCTGGACGAGGAAAAGTGGCGGGGAGCGCGGAGACTGACCGGCACCTGCTGGGTGCCAAGACCGTGCCGCGCGGTTTGTGCACTTCTCCAAATTGGACTCCTGCCAGGAGCTCAGAGTGACCCTGAGTTTTCCAGCACAGCGGTGGAGGCTGGCACAGGTGACCGCGGTGCCCGTGCCCCCGCTGGACAGGTGGGTGCACACAGGCAGAGGCGGGCTCTCCACTGCAGGCCTCACGGGCTTGTTCCCAGAGCCTTGGGACGCAGGTGATTGGCAGAGAGCTCCCATCTCTGATTGGCTCCTCCCAGGGAAGGCGGACCCTGGTTGACTTAGTCTTAATGGGAGCCATCCCAAGGGAGAGAAAGGAGCCGGGTCCCTTCAGCTCCGGGGTGGCTGTGGCTGGCAGCTGTGTCCCTGAGGGTCTCCGTGCCGCCAGAGCGCTCTGCGGGTTGCAGAGGTGTGGTAATTCGTTCCTGTGTTTTCCTGGCCATTCATGGAAGGGTCACACAGGTGCGTGTGGGGCTGGAGGCGAAGGCGGCTGCACCGCGTGGAGATTCCCCACTCCTCCGAGCACAGCGCACATCGAAGCGGCTCTGCTGTGTTCTCTCTTCAGAGCTGAGAGACTTTATTCCCCCTAACGGTGGGAAATTAAGGCTTTGCATCTCGCTTCATTGTTCCCATGTGCCCCTGTTTATTTCCAAGGCTGATTATAGTGGCCAATAGAAAGAGGTGACTTGGTTGATGCGACCTAGCATTGCAGCAGATCATACTCTAAATCAGTCTCCCATTATTCACGTTTCCAGAAAACAGCCGAGGGCAGCTAGGCGGACGGCTAAGGCGCAACAAGGTAGTTCTTTACTGTGTAAATACAGTGGGCCAGCGCACGCGGCACCTTTAATCGGGTGTTGGAACATGCAGCGTCCGACGTGGAAGAGCCTGGGGTGCAGTGTTCCGGCGACGTGGGGTGCGCTCTTGGAACCTGTGTGGCTGAAGACGAAGGGGGGCTGGAGCTGCTGCTGGCCTGGGGGCGACATCGCCATGCCTCCGCCTGGGGTTGGTGAAAGGCAGCAGGTGTAGAGACGGGGGAGCCCCACCCTGTGCAGGCCGTGTTCGGTACAAAACCTCACTTCTGCCATTGGGCGCTGCCGCCCGGCACACCCACCTGGGGTGCACATCCCTTCTCAGGGTGCCTGACTGGGGTCCCAGCTACCCAGCTTCCTGCCACTGTGCACCCCAAGAGGGACCGATGACGCTTCAAGTACTTGTGGGTCCCTGACCTGGACCGAGCCCCTGGCTCTTGGTTCATCTTGCCAGCCCTGGCTTTTGTTGGTGTTTGGGGAGGGAACCAGTGAATGGGAGACCTCTCTCTCTCTCTTTCTCTCTCTCCCTCTCCTTCTCTTGTGTTTTTAAAAACCGATTTTGTTTGCTTATCAGAAAGGTGGGGGAGAGAGATCCATCTTCTGCCTGCTGGTTCTTTCCCCAGATGACGGCAACAGCTGGGCCGGGCCAGGCGGAACCCAGGGCAGGGGAGCTCCATCCGGGTCTCCCGCCTCGTGGCGGGCAGGGCCCAGCCCCGTCTCATCCTCTGCTGCTGTGTCTGGTGCCTCGGCAGGGAGCGAGATCGGAAGTGGAGACTCTGCAATGCAAGTGAGCACTCAGATACAGCCCATTGAGCACAGTGCCCATACACGCCCTCCTTCAGATTAAAAACAAACAGTAAACCCCACCCCCATTCCTCCTCTTCCTCACACCCGTGCCCTTGGCTCTCAGCTGCTCGTGACCTTGTGCCGTTGACAAGGACAGAGTGGACATGACCAGAGGGGCCGTTGTATCTTCCTGTGGGGGGCTCATCGCTCCCCCTCCCCTCTGTTTCCCTGCAACGCCCCTCCTCCCCCGCCAACCCCAACACACAGCCCCCGCGTGGCTCCTCTGGGCTATGCGGGCACGCTGCTGCCACGCCCGCCGACCAGCCGGCCTCCCTGCCTCTGCAGCCGGCCCCTGCTCTGGGCTGGTTCCCTGCAGCAGGCACACACCCCACACCCTTCCGGCTCCTCAGAACCGAGTCTCAGCCGCACTAAGAATTCGGATCACATGCAGACTCTGTCAGCACAGTGAGCGGCGTCTGCGGGCATTTGAAACCCAGAGAAGAGAGCGTTCCACAGGTGGCTGTGACAGCGGGCGGCCAGTGGGGCAGACCCCTGCCACCCACAGCCCTCCCTCGCGTCCTGCACAAGTCAGCTCCCGGTTGATGAGAGACCCAAGTCTGGGGAAGGACCGCCAGTTATTCGAGGAAAATAGCAGCAGAGTCTTGGATGCAGGGAAAGGTTTCCTTCCATGAAGTACGACACGGATGAGTTCAAGCATAAAACTGATGTGCAGAAACAAGTAAACAAAAAGGCACCGTACGCAAAGCCGCAGAAAGAACAGGTGCACCTGCCGAGGGTGCCGACGCCGCGAACGCACAAAGCTGCGTCCCAGAGAGGAGGCAGCCAAGCCTCCAGAATGGTCAACAGAGCAGGGAACACCTGCCCTGACTGATAAGCAACACGGCAGAGCCCACTAAGCACATAACAAACATCACGCGTGTGTCCATCAGCTTGGGGAAAATCCTCTGGTGCCACCAGGCGGGCGTGAGGCTGGGACAGGAGGCTCCCTGCCCGCGCTGGGTCTGGCGAGCTGCTCCTTAGAGGTCCCACTGTAGATGACCTCCTGTGGCTGTGCCTGCGACCCAGTGTGGTGTTCCGGATTGCCCAGATAGACCCAGCGAGACTCCCGAAATGCAAAGAACGAAGGGACTTTATTTATAGGGGCAGCCTGCTGGGGCCCTGCCTCTGTGCAATGCAGTGCTGGGAGACCAAGACCCCCTTCTCTTTGTTCGCGGGATTGTTATAGTTCCCAGGCAAACAAGTGTGACGTCCCCATTCCTTCTTCCCCTGGCCCTGCAGGACCGAGGACGCCCACCTTACTGGTTGCCTCCACCTGGTCCTGCAGACCAAGGACTGCCGGTGTCAGGTTTCATCTTCTCACACCAGGCGCATCCTGGGCCCAGGCAGTTTTTTTGTCTTGTGAGAAGCTGTCATGGCGTGGCTCTGGCCTCTCACACCAGCAACTTCACTCCTGCTGTGCCCGTGACTCAGCAGCTTCACTCCTGCTGTGCCTGTGACTCAGCAGCTTCACTCCTGCTGTGCCTGTGACTCAGCAGCTTCACTCCTGCTGTGGCTGTGCCCGTGACTCAGCAACTTCACTCCTGCTGTGGCTGTGCCCGTGACTCAGCAACTTCACTCCTGCTGTGCCTGTGACTCAGCAACTTCACTCCTGCTGTGCCTGTGACTCAGCATGGATGTGCTGCAGGTGCCGAGAGCAAGGGACAGTGGGCTGCAGCCATCTGCCCAGGGGCTGCCCTCCACTCAGGTGGCCTGCCTTCCACCCAGGGGGCCCACCTATCACCCAGAGAGAGCCCTCCACCCAGGGGGCTGCCCTCCAGGGAGCCCGCCCATCACCCAGGGGCCCGCCCATCACCCAGGGGCTGCCCTCCACCCAGGTCCTCACCACCAGGACTGCCAAACACGATGCCTGGCCGGAGCTCCCAGAGCAGCAAAGAGAGGCTCAGGACGCCAGGAGGACGCAGCAGGGTCAGACGCCCGAGGCTTTCCCGCGTCTGAACTCGGGAACATGTCTTGGGCCTCGGCTCTGATGTGGCTGAGTGCGCTGGGGGAAACAGTCACGATCCGCAGTCTCACGGAAGGCAGAGTCGAGGCCCCCGGAGGAATCGTCCCACTGCCCCGGCGGAGCGACTACACCAGCAGGCTCCCCACGTGGTGGGAATTAAATATAACCCTCCAACACAACTGGGGAGGATGCTATTGGAGGAATATGTGGACGGGGCTGGTGCAGGTAAAGCCCCGGCTGCAGTGCCAGCATCCCGTACAGGTGCTGGTTCAACTCCCGGCTGCTCCACTTCCTGTCCAGCTCTCTGCTGTGGCCTGGGAGTGCAGTGGAAGATGGCCCAAGTCCTTGGGCCCCTGGACCCACGTGGGAGACCTGGAAAAAGCTCCTGGCTCCTGGCTTCAGCCCAACTCCGGCGGTTGTGGTTATCTGGAAGTGAACCAGCAGATGGAGGGCCTTTCTGTCTCTGTCTCTGTCTCTGTCTCTGTAACTCTGCCTTTCAAATAAACAAATAAATCTTTAACAAAAGGCAGAGTGAAATACATATACTAGGCCGGCGCCGCAGCTCACTAGGCTAATCCTCCACCTAGCGGCGCCGGCTCACCGGGTTCTAGTCCTGGTTGGGGCACTGGATTCTGTCCCGGTTGCCCCTCTTCCAGGCCAGCTCTCTGCTGTGGCCAGGGAGTGCAGTGGAGGATGGCCCAGGTGCTTGGGCCCTGCAGCCCATGGGAGACCAGGAGAAGCACCTGGCTCCTGCCATTGGATCAGCGTGGTGTGCCGGCCGCAGCGCACCAGTCGCGGCGGCCATTGAGGGGTGAACCAACGGCAAAAAGGAAGACCTTTCTCTCTGTCTCTCTCTCACTGTCCACTCTGCCTGTAAAGAAATACATATACCAAAAATCTATAGAAGGATTACAGTGGAATTTTAGAAATATTCAAGCAATGCACAAGAAAAAAAAAAGAAACAACAAAAAACAAAAGACAGCTGGCAAATGTAAGCATGAATATATCAATAATTTTGTAAATGGCTTAAATACCCCTGTTGAAAGCTATCAGCAGATTAAGTTAAAAAAATATGACCGATGATATGATGGATACAAGAAACTCATTGCAAATCGAGCGGTAGAAGCAGGGATGAGAAGCAGAGGGGTTAGAGCTTCAATCAGAGGAAAACACGCGTGGCTACACTGATATCAGAGGACAGACTCCGGGGATGATCACATGCCAGAATCAGAGCGCGATTGATAGCGTGACAGAGGCCCCTTCCGCAGCACACAACACTTCCCACAGTTTACACACAAAAAGCCGAAAGTGGAAAATACGTGGAACAAGCCAGACTGAGCTGAAGGACCCACAGCTGGGTCTGCAGGTGCCAGCTCCCGCCCAGCACAGGTGGAACAGACAGGAAGTGCGGTGACTGTTCCTGGCCACCGCCGGAGAATTAGGCAGGCTGCCCGCAGCTTGCCTTGACCCAGGAGGGGAAGTGCCCACCCACCACTCAGCCTTCCCCAAACCCAGGGGACAGTCAGGCGCAGTGTGGAGCCCAGTCAAAGCAGGGTCTCACTGTATTGTAAAAGGGAGGTGTACATATAGCTGAGGTACAGAGCGGAGGGTACAGAGCCCATGAGCGGATGCGGGCAAGGGGTGGGGTGTTGTGATGCAAAAGGGTCCTAGCCACTCCTACTGTACCACCCTAAGGATCCTTAGGCAGAAGCGCCCTGGGGCTGAGGTGTTTGCTACCAGGGACAGGTTTTCAAATTCGAGGCAGGCTCAGGAAGTTCCTCTAGGCCTCTCCGGATTCAGCCTCCCCCACAAGGAACGCCAGAAATTCAGACCCCCCACAAGGCCCACTCAGGACGCTCTACCCCTAACACAGGACTTGCGTTCTTTCCGGGCCCCCATGAAGCACACGCAGAGACGTGCTACACCAGGTGTCACCAAAACACCCAGCAGAAATAAACGACCCAAACCCACAGAGAACCGGGTCTCTAACATGAAGGAGTAAAACAGGAAAAAAGACTTGGAGAATAAACCAAACACTTGGACATAATCCGTGTTGGGCCAGTGTTGAGGCTATGTGCCTGGGAAGGTGGTGGGAGATGATCTAGGTGCTAAGTGCTAAGTACTAAGGTGATGCTCTAAGCATGGGGCCCCTGCGGCCCCTGCGGGAGCGCAGGGTGGACTTCCTGGTTCCTGACGTGAGCCTGGCCCAGCCCTGGCAGCTGCAACCATTCGGAGATGGAGGATCTGTGTCCCTCTGGCTCTCTGCATCTCTCCCTCCCGCTCTGTCACTCTGCCTCGCAAATGAATAAATAGATCTTTAAATCCATGCCTGGAAGAGGAGTGAAAAGGAATGGAGGAGAAACGGTAGAACAGCAGACAGAACGTCGTGGGGCCCAGTTAAAGAAGCGCCGGAACCGAGACTCACAGCTCTGTCCCGAATCGAGAGTCCAGATTCCCATGGAAGATGCTTCTTCGTGAAAATAAGAGTAAAATAGACCCAAAGCAAGCAGAAGGGGGAAATAATCAAGATCAGTGCAGAAATCAAAGAAATCGAGAAGAGAAAATCAATGGATAAAACAGTGAGACAAAGAGCTGGTTCTTTGCGAAGATCATTACAATTGACAAATGTCTAGAAGGCTTACACAGAGAGGAAAAGAGATACAGAGTCGCCCACACCAGGAATGAGGCTCCAGACTTCAGTGCAGACCCGGCAAACCTCAGAGCGTTGGCACAAAGCATTGTGCACACTCTGAGCACATAAATTCAGTAACAGACAAAAATGGGCAATTTTTTGAAAACGTGGCCATCACAACTCACCCAATACGACATGCATTATTAGACATATGTCTGTCATGGGAACTTGAATTTATAATGAAAAAAAGAAATATAATCTGTAGCTCCCAGTGGTTGCCTTGGAAAATTCTATCTAACTTTTTTTTTTTTTTCTATCAGGAGCCAGGTACTTATCCTGGTCTCCCATGCGGGTGCAGGGCCCAAGTACTTGGGCCATCCTCCACTGCACTCCCTGGCCACAGCAGAGAGCTGGCCTGGAAGAGGAGCAACCGGGACAGAATCCGGCGCCCCAACCGGGACTAGAACCCGGTGTGCTGGCGCTGCAAGGCGGAGGATTAGCCTAGTGAGCTGCGGCGCCGCCCTAAATTCTATCTAACTTTTAAGGAATTAACAGCAATTCTGTAAGTCTCTTCTGTAAGACAGAGGAGAGGAGGAGAGGACACTTTTCTGTTCATTTTATGAAGTCAGGAATCCTCTGATCCCAAAATCAGGTAGAACAAATGCATAAAACACCCAGCCACGTAAGATGACCACGTGTGAACTACTCTCCATGAAAATGCAAAAGCCACAGGTAAGACGCTCGTGGCAAATTCAGCAGGATGTAAAGCTACGTGCACAACAGGCACAAGTAAGTTGATTGCAGGAATTCAAGGCTGGCTCAACATTTGAAAGTCACTCAACATAATCCACCATATTGACAGGTTAAATGAGAAAAATCGCATGACAATAAAAGTCCATTAAGAAAAAGCACTTGACAAGATTCAGCACCCACTCGGGGTAATGAAAACTCTACCAAAACAGGACGAGAGGTGAATTTCTTCAACATGACAAAGGTCAAACACTGAACACACACACACACACACACACACACGCACACACCTGAGGTAGACACTGCTCGTCGTGGAAGATTGCCTTTTTCCTGGTTCTTGGGACCAGCAGCTGTATCTGCTCTCAGCACTCTTGTTCCACCACTAGAAGTCACAGACGGTGCAATAAGGCAAGAGAAGGAAGCAAAATGCATGCAAATATGAAACAGGGCAGTCGTCTCCTCTGTTTGCAGAGACCTGATTGTCTCCTTAGAACATTCCAAACAATCTACAAAAGTTCCCTGCAACTAACAGCGATTTCACCGGGACTTCAGGATATATCACAATCGCACAAAACTGATTTTACTTCTGTGTATAATACGGAATGCAACGTAGTCTGTACATGTGGACATCAAAAATTAAAACACGGCCGGCGACGTGGCTCACTAGGCTAATCCTCCACCTGCGGGGCTGGCACACCGGGTTCTTGTCCTGGTCGAGGTGCCGGATTCTGTCCTGGTTGCCCCTCTTCCAGTCCAGCTCTCTGCTGTGGTCCGGGAGTGCAGTGGAGGATGGCCCAAGTGCTTGGGCCCTGCACCCCATGGGAGACCAGGAGAAGCACCTGGCTCCTGCCATCGGATCAGCACAGCACCGGCCGTAGCGGCCATTTGGGGGGGTGAACCAATGGAAGGAAGACCTTTCTCTCTGTCTCTCTCTCTCACTGTCTAACTCTGCCTGTCAAAAAAAAAAGTCAACAACAAAACACAACTCTGGACATGGATGCAGATGGGGGGGTGTTCAGGGGCTGAAGAGGAGGTGGGGAAGGAGGGGAGGGACGGAGGGAGGGGGGCAGGCAGGCAGGGAGGCTGCCAGGAGGGTTTGGGTTAACCTGCTGCACCAGGTGTTCTCATGGTGAGGGAGCGAAGGCTCTGCGTCCCGGCTTTACCGACGTCAGGGTCTCGGCCGTGAAACTGCCCCACACAATTATCCGAAAGACATTTGCCTCGGGGGGACTGGGCTGAAAGCCTGGAGAACCCTGTGTAGTTTTTACAACTTCATGGGTGTTAGGAAACTGGCGCAGTTGTAGCCAGGTGGCCTAATGGCCCAGCTACCTGAGCCAGGCTCCACCCCCATCCTAATGGGATTCGCAGCTCCTGCTTCCCTGCCCGCCCTCAGGTGAAGTTTTAAAAGGGCCTGTTCCTGCACACGTGCTCTCTCGGTCCTTCTCTCCTGCGCTCTCTTGGCCTCTCTTGGCTTCTCTCCTCTCTCTTCTCCCTCCTCTGTCTCTCTCTTACAGTCTCCCTCTCTCTTTTTCCTTCGCCGCCCCTTCACTCCGGTCTGTAGGGTGTTCCCCAATAAACCCTTTCCCTTACTCCGGTGTCTGGTGTTTTGCGACGGCTAACATTAATATATAACAATGGGAGTCTAAAATTGTGTCAAAATTAAACATTAAATTAAAAAAACTCATTGTAAGGATGGGTGTTCGGATAACTGGTCTTAAAACATTTCTGAGCCCCAGGTCCCCATGGGTGGGGTGGGCATTTCCGGTAACACACCCCAAGAGGACATCTAATGACTGCCGCACGGGGCCAGTCAGCATCGAGGCTTGGGATACCGACCGTTGACTGAGGCTTGCGGGATGCACATTTGGTCTCTGAAGTTGCCCTGGGACTCGGGACAGCGGAAGGGGTCATCTACCATGTGAGCCTAAGCACGCAAGTGCGAGAGTGGCCTCGGGACCCAGCGGCTCCCAGCACTGGTGGGCGTGAGCCAACCCTGTTCATCTTGCTTGAATGGAGAAGGCTGGGCTGAAATCTCCACTCTTCACATGACCTGGACACGCGTCCGCTCACGTCTTGGGGAGTGACGGCGGGTGTCCGGGACCAGGCTCCTCTGCTTCACTCGGTGACCCCTCGTGGCGTCGGAGGAAAACCCCTGCGTTCTCCAATCAGTGCTGGAGGAGCTTTTTGTAATACCGGAGTGGAAAGGTTTACTGCGTGCCTGAGGGCTTTTCCAGCCGCCCGCCCTCCACCTCTGCCCCGAGGAGCCGCTCGGATGATCTCGTTTGCTGCCCAGGGGTTCTTAGCTGGGGCGACTCTGCCCCCAAAAACAGGCAGAAGGATTTGGTTGTGCACCTGCAGGGTGCACTTGACCCCCAGTGGGAAGAGGGCAGCCATGCTGCTTACCACCCCACAGGGCTAGGGTGCCCGGGCCACAGAGATGACCCAGTCTACGGTGTTGGTGGTGACCAGGCGGAGAGAAGCAGCAGCTGCCTGGGCAGGCGTGGAGTCATCTGCCCCCGCCGAGACGGCCGGTCTGTGGCACAGTGGAACAGAGCCCACGTCCGTCTGACCCCCTAAGTGGACACGTGGTGCCGTCAGCAATGCTGATGTCCAGCATGAACACGTTAGGGCAGTGGCTGGCGGGCTGGCACCTGCCGGCCACCTGGAGGGCACCTGCGGGGTCCAGGTGTTGCTGCTGAGCACAAACCCCAAGGCTTGGCCTGCAAGGGTGGGGGGGCGCTGCTGAAATCGCGTGCGGTTACGTTTCCTGGACTCCTCCCGATTCCAGCGTGGCTCCTGTTGGCTCCCGGTGGCCGCTGACCCGCGCTGTGTCCTCCATGACCGGCTTTGCCTCATCTTTTGGAAACCCCAGGGACGGAAGGGCGCGACTTGCTTCTGGCGCCGAGGAAGGCAGCGGCTCAGCTGCCACACACAGCGTCTCCCCGCTCTTTCATCTCGCGCTCCTCTCCTGCCTGCGAGAGGGAGATCACGAGTCTAATCCGATCATGAGAAGGTGGCCGGCCACCTCCCCTCACGGTAAACCCCACTTTATTACTTCCATCCGCGCCTGCCACTGAACCTGAAATTAGTTCGGCGGACGCAGAGGCTGCGCCCCTCTTGCTTAAACAAATAGTCGCGCTCTCCGAAGAGAACCTGTGCCACGGCGAATCTCGTTTTCAATAAATTCCAACAGCGCTGCTATAGTAACTGTCTTCGCCGTGATAAATGCGGGAAGCATTAGAAAGCCTGTTATTATTATTCTAAATTGGGTTTTGCTTGAATTAATTTTTGTGCATGGTTACTAAGATGTAAACGTGCTTCTGGATGGCTAATTGTAGCATCAATTCTTGGGAGATGAGATGAGACTGGGGACCGAGGCCAGCTGGCTGGTGGGTCTTTAGCTCTGATGTGTGCCCAAGGCCACCTTGTTATTTAGTCGGGAGCCTGCTAAGGACCTGCAGCCTGACCCGTGCGGGCTTTGCTTCAAGCTTTTCTTTCAGCAGTGCCCACCTGGACATACTCTGTGGAGAGCGCACGCTGGGTATTCGTATCTTGTCATTTTCATGGTGTGTGGGGGGTTGGAGAGGTGGGAGGCAGCCCCTGGAGAACCAGTGGGGCTCTTTCCGAGTCTCCTCCCTGCCGCTGACAACAGGGATGAGAAAATAAAAGGACGGTGCTCAGAAGTGGGCTTCCTGTGTGCTGACCGCGGCCAGCGCCGCGCGTCCGTTCACGTTGCTCAGGCCCACAGGTGTGCGCCCTGCGCCAGGCGTGGTGGGCGCCGCTGGCCGATCGAGGACTGAGAGTGGTGCCTGCATCATGGACCTGACTTCTGGGGCGGCAGACAGTGAGCGCCTGGGGGAGGCCGGCGAGGGGCGGGCAGGAGGGAGTCAGGGGGTGAAGGTGCGGCCGGACGCCGTGGGGCCGTGTGTGCGCATGGTTTCAAGCAAGGTATTTTAACCACAACTAGTCTCTTCCCATGTGACCTCCGTGGTGGTACTTGAGCGGGGGTTGGGGTCGTGCGGGGGGGGGGGGCGGGGGCTGACGTGGGCGCACACTGGCTGGAATTTGGGATTTTGATCCTGCCACTCGCACGTGGAGTTAGGCCCTGGCTGGGGCTCCTGGGCAAGCAGGCTTGTGGCCACCCTCTCCTCACTCCCCAGGAGTCTGTCCAAGGGGCGGGGTGAGGTCACCCTGTGATACACATGTCCTGTGGTGCCCAATGTCGGGGCACGTGGTAGTGGGGGAGAAATGGATTTTAAATATAGGGAACCAAAAGCTGGTCTCTTCCTGCTTCTTGCAAAGGGCACAGTCATATGTGACATGGTTCTGAAGAAGCCTTTGCCAAATTTGGAACTAACTCTAGAAACGTATGTGATATTGCTGATAATAAATTGTGATAGAAGCAAATTTTGATTAAGCGCGATAAAGGCTGAAGGAGCTTTCTGTTCTCTCCAGAGAGGTACATGAAAAGCTACGTGTCGCAGGAAGGGGAGTCAAAGACTGTGCAAGGAAAAACACACGGATAAAAGCGTTCCCGAGATGTCAGGAAATTAAACACCAAACAGAAAGATGCGCTCCCGGAGGCTGTGACGGCCGTGGTCTACTCCAGCATTTCCAAATGTGGGAGTTGTCATGACTTAATTTCTTATTCTAAATACACGCTTTTATACATAATTTTGTGTTTATAATTGTATGCTTTTGATCGTAGAAAACACTGTTCAAAGTCCGTCCCCATGCAGCCTGGATCTGCTCCTGGCGGTGGGCACGCTGGCCGAGGGAGGCGTGAGGGCTGCATTTCCTGGGGTCACCCCCTCCAGGGAAACAGACGGGAGTGAGCGGAGGGAGCAGAGGAGAAAGGACGGCCTTGGATCCTAAAAGGACAGCACTCGGGGGAGAAGAGAAACGGACAGAGGACAGCTACGGCTCCAGCCACGACTGGGGGAGCCGAAAGGGGGCAAGTCCGTGCTTGCTGGAGAGACGCCTTGCATGGGCCAGGGTGGCAGGGACAGGGACAGAAGGCTGGGCGAGGCTGGCCAAACATGCCCTTGTTCATCTGACTCCTTCAGCCATCTCAGGCTGAGGGACTGGGCGCCTGGGGAGATGGATGTCCCTCCTGGAGGTCCTCAGTGGGAGGTGGCTGAGCTGGTGCCCGGCTCTAGGCCCAGGTCTGCCTGATTTAAGGAGGCAGCAACAGTATCGTCAGGATAACGAGAGGAGGCGGATTGGACACAGGTGGACCTAGTGCACAGGTACCAGGTGCCGAGCCCTGGGCCACGCGCTGAGCCTAGGCCGGCTCCTCCCGCCCGCGCCCACCCCAGGCCGGCTCCTCCCGCCCGCGCCCACCCCATGAGCTGGAAGGGTCAGTGGCTCTCCTCTATCGAGTGTGGAACTGAGGCTCCGACCGCCCAGTAACGCGTCCAAGGCCACGCAGCTGCAACTCCATGCTGTGTCCAGCACCTGTCTTCACTGCCATCTGCGCTGCACCCCACCAAGGCTGTCGGAGGAAGAGGAGGGCCACGCCAGCCTCACCTGGGTCGGGGCGGGATCCGGGCCCCTGCAGAAGTAAAGATGAGGTTGCCGTGTCTTATCTTGTAAGGCACCAGGTCAGGCTTGGTCATGTCCCAGCTTCTCACCCGAGCAGAGACGACCTCCATGCCTTTCCTGCACCCTCTGAGTTAGCGGGGAAGTCCCGGGAAAAGTAGACGACGCTGCAAAATGAAACCTCACTTAGGTCCCCCAGTGCAGCGCCGGGTGGGGACCCTCTGCAGGTGAAGCTCAGGGAGGAAGAGCAGGGAGCCGTGGAGAGCTGACGCTGTGTCCTTCTGGCCAAGGACCCGGATGGCTGTGGAAGGTCTTCACTGTGCCCACTCTGGGCTTAGGCCACATGGTTCATTCTGTAGGGTACCCACCTGCCTCTGTCCAGGACACGTGAAGATGGAGGGGGGCAAGAGAGAGAGAGGGAGAGGGAGAGATGGAGAGAGAGAGGGAGAGATGGAGAGAGAGAGGGAGAGGGAGAGAGAGAGAGAGAGGGAGGGGAGGAGGGGAGGAGGAGGGAGAGGGGGAGGGGGAGGGGGAGGAAGAGAGGGAGGTGAGGGGGAGGGAGAGAGGGAGGTGAGGGGGAAGGGAGGGAGAGAGGGAGGGGAGGGGGAGGGGGGGAGAGGGAGGGGGAGTGGGAGAGAGAGGGAGAGGGAGAGGGAGAGGGGGAGTGGGAGAGAGAGGGAGAGAAAGGGGGAGGGAGGGGGAGAGGGGGAGTGGGAGAGAGAGGGAGAGAAAGGGAGAGGGAGAGGGGGAGTGGGAGAGAGAGGGAGAGAAAGAGAGAGAGAGAGGGAGAGGGAGAGATTGAGGGAGAGGGAAAGGGAGAGATAGAGAGAGGGAGAGGGAGAGATTGAGAGAGGGAGAGAGAGAGGGAGGGAGAGGGAGAGATTGAGAGAGGGAGAGGGAGAGATAGAGAGAGGGAGAGATTGAGAGAGATAGAGAGGGAGGGAGAGGGAGAGAGAGAGGGAGAGGGAGAGGGGGAGGGGGAGGGAGAGAGGGAGGTGAAGGGGAAGGGAGGGAGAGAGAGGGGGAGAGGGAGAGGGGGAGAGGGAGAGGGGGAGAAGGAGAGAGAGAGGGAGGTGAGGGGGAAGGGAGGGAGACAGGGAGGGGAGGAGGGGAGAGGGAGAGGGGGAGAGGGAGAGAGAGAGGGAGGTGAAGGGGAAGGGAGGGAGACAGGGAGGGGGAGGGAGGTGAGGGGGAAGAAGGGGGAGAGGGAGTGGGGGAGAGGGAGGGGGGAGGAGGAGGGAGGGGAGAGGGGGAGTGGGAGAGGGAGGGGGAGGGGGAGAGGGGGAGAGAGAGGGGGAGAAAGAGAGCAGGGAGAAAGAGAGAGGGAGAGAAAGAGAGAGAGAGGGAGAGGGAGAGGGGAGGGGAGGGGGAGGGGGAGAGGGAGAGGGGAGGGGAGGGGAGGGGGAGGGAGGGAGAGGGGGGAGTGGGAGAGAGAGAGGGAGAGAAAGGGAGGGGGAGAGGGGGAATGGGAGAGAGAGAGGGAGAGAAAGAGAGAGAGGGAGAGGGAGGGGGAGGGGAGGGGGGGAGAGAGGGAGAGCAAGCCCTCCCATCTGCTGATCCACACCCCGAGTGCCCAGTGTCTTATTTGTCCTTTCCCCGACCTTCACCATCAGGGATGCTTCTGCATCTACTGCGCGTCAGCTCAGGCTGTCCTGAGAGCCAGGAGGGGGCTCTGTCCCCGGGGTCCTGTGGGGGGCGGGTATTCCATAGCCAGCCACGCCCCTGTCTCCTGACTCACCCGGAGATCTGTGCTTCCCTTGGCCTCTGCCTCTCTGCTCCAGAGCCTGTCGGACCCTCGGCAGGGATCCCTGGTAAAGGCTCACGGGCCGGCGCCCTTCGGGTTTGGGCCTGGAAACAGCTGCTGCATGTGTTTTGTCTGCTTGGCTTTTCAGTTAGTTACAGCACACGAGGGTCAGTCGCGTCCTCGTGGCTGGGAGCGGAAGCCTTGGAAGGCTGAGGGAAAGGGAGCTAATGGCTTGGGGGAGCTCAGCAGTCACCTGCCGGACAGTGAAGATGCAGGACACGCCGGCTGCTGCTGCTGCTGTTAGAGTTTGATCTTCGTGCACTCTGTCTCCTGGCACAAAGTGGAGGAAGAAATAAAATAGCTTCGTGGTTGGATGGATGGTGGGTGGATGGGTAGTGGGTGACTGGACAACTGGACGGGTAGGTGGATGGATGGGTGTATGGGTGCATGGGTGCATGGGTGTATGGGTGTATGTGTGGGTGTATGGGTGTATGGGTGTATGGGTGGGTGGGTTGTGTGTGGGTATATGGGTGGGTGGATGGATGGATGGGTACTGGGTGACTGGACAACTGGACGGGTGGGTGGGTGTATGGGTGGATAGAGTGGATGGATGGGTGGGTGGATGGGTGTATGGGTACTGGGTGACTCACTGGATAACTGGACAGGTGGGTGGATTGATGGGTGTATGGGTGGGTGTATGGGTGTATGGGTGGGTGGATGGGTGTATGTGTAGGTGGATGGGTGTATGGGTGGGTGGATGGGTGCATGGGTGGGTGGATGGGTGTATGGGTGGATTGATGGGTGTATGGGTGGGTGGGTGTATGGGTGGGTGGATGGGTGTATAGGCAGATAGATGAGTGGATGGCAGAGTGGATGGATGGGTGGATGGGTGGATAGATGAGTGGATGGATGGGTGGATGGGTAGGTGGTGACTGGGTGACTCACTGGATAAATGGTTGGGCAGATGGATGGGTGGATGGATGAGTGGTTGAATGGATGAGTGGATGGGTTCGAAGGTAGATGGATGAATAGAATTCTTGGCTTTCATACCAGACTCTGACTAAGAAATCTGTGGTAAGACTGATTGAAAAAAAAAGTCAGAATTCACTAAGATTACATGCAAAATTTTGCAAATGTGCATAGGCTCACTTTTTTCTATATGAAATTTCATAAACTTCATGAGATTTTAAAGCATGTGTCTAATTCAAAGAGAGCAGTGCCCATTTCTCTATCAACTCACTGGTTCCTTCGCACTATTCACTTGTAAACACAGTTTTCCAGCAGTCACTGCTGCTTTGTAATGCTGACCGTTGTGCTGAGGTCTAGGACCACGATAACAAACGGGCCAAAGCCACGAAGCCGCACTCCTGCTCTGTGGATTCCAAATCCAGAAGAAGGGAGAGCCACAGACATCCATGCTGTGCTGGGATCCGAGTGGGAGGGAGAGGAGGTGTCGCGTGGGGGTAGCATTGGGGATGCCCTCGTATCCCTGGTCCAGGCGCTCGTGGGCCAGCGCCTCATTGTTTACTTGAGCTCAAACCCAGTGGCAGCTGAACAACAGTTGAACTTGGAAGGGAAGAGCACTGAATGGATTTGGTGCATGCTGGGCAAACGCAGGCAGGCCCAGGGCTGTGTGGGATAGGACGGGCACCTGGGGAAGCTGGCGACGAGACGTGAGTCGGGGGCAGTGGAGGTGTCGCTCAGCAGTCAGGGCTGGGAAATCTGGTTTACATCATAGCAGACACCGAAAGAAGGGATGATGGGACCCTCACCTGCTGCCGCCCTACACAGCTGGCTGAAGATAGAGCAGCCCCCCGAGCGTGGAAGGAAACTGTAATATCACAGAGGGGAATGCTGGGTAACATCTCTGGCTAAGAAGACAAGGACAGACTACACAATGACAGCCAGAGAGAATCCGGGAGCCAGTGCCGCGGTGCTGCCTGCCAAGGCAGTGTCCAATACGAGCGCCATTTTCAGTCCTGGCGCAGCACTTCCAACTCAGCTCCCTGTTAATGTGCCTGGGGACGCAGCAGCAGGTGGCCCACGTACATGGGCCCCTGCACCCACGGGGCAGACCTGGATGAAGTCCCTGGCTCCTGGCTTCCTCCTGGCCCAGCCCCAGCTGTTGTAGCCATTTGCAGAGAGTACCAGCGGATGGATGATCTCTCTCTCCCCTTCCCTCCCTCCCTCCCTCCCTCCCTCCCTCTCTCTCTCTCTCTCTTTCTGTGTAACTCAGCCTTTCAAAACAAATACATCTTTAAAAAAAGTTGATTGCATAAAATAGGGGAAAAGGTTCCTTCTGTTGAATAAGCACCCAGACAAGGTTAATAGAAGAATGATCATCGCCAGATATCGTCAGTGTCTAAAAGTACCACAAGATTTATATGTATAATACAAGCTTCTGCAAGAATTGAGGAAGCAAATAATGACTTGGCTAGAAAAATGGCCAAAGATGAGCAAGTGATTGACAAAGGACGAGCCCTGGCCAGCCAAGCCTGCTGATGTCGCTGAGTAGTCGGAGGAGAGAAGACAAGATGTGGAAGAGCTGCCACGCCGGCTCCACAGCCGAGACCTGGGGGTGGTAGTGCCCCGTGTTGACGAGGAGGGACTCCAGGCGTCCTCGGACACTGGCGATGGAGAATCCCAAGGAGCACCTGCCATCGCTCAGTCACGTTGACGACAAGGACAGGCCCAGAACTCCCAGACGTGAGGCTAACGAAGTCTACACAGAGCCGCATCCCAGGGCTCCCACAGGGAGCACAGTGTGGGCGGGCTAGACCAGGTGTGCACACAGCCGCATGGATGGCTCTAGAATGTACGGCTGAGCAGGTAAAGTGAGAAAGGTGGAAGTCACCCAGCGCCATACCTTCGAAGGAAACAAAGCACACAAAATCACAAAATCACAGTGCACGTTGGCAAGAACCCGGACACGGGAGAGGACGCCCTCGCAAGTCTGGGAGGGGATGGGGAGTGCACTGGGGAAAGGGAGGAAGAACTGGGGTTAAAAAGTTGTGTGTCAGGGCCGGCACTGCGGTGTAGTGGGTAGAGCTGTCGCCTGCAGTGCCAGCATCCCACATGGGCACCAGTTCGAGTCCCGGCTGCTCCACTTCTGATCCAGCTCTCTACCGTGTCCTGGGAAAGCAGTAGAAGATGGCCCAAGTGCTTGGGCCCCTGCACCCGCGTGGGAGACCCAGAAGAAGCTGCTGGCTTGGGATCGGCACAGCCCCAGCCATTGCGGCCAGTTGGGGAGTGAACCAGCGGATGGAAGACCTCTCTCTCTCTCTCTCTCTTTCTCTCTCTCCGCCTCTCCTTCTTTCTGTGTAACTCTGACTTTCAAATAAATTAATAAATCTTATTAAAAACGTTGCACATTGTGTGCTAAGGTCCGTTCAGCACTCTCCACACTGAGTGTTCCCAAGAGTACTTCCTTCAGGTCCTTCTGGGCCAGTGCCTGCTACTCCTGCTGGCAAGCCGGAGCCTGGGGTGATGCCCCCTCCTTCACAGAAACCCTGCTGGCCCATGTGTCCTCTCAGACCCAGAATGGTGCCTGGTAATTACAAGTTGTTCAGTATTTTTTTCTCGGAAGACCAGACTCATAGGCGTGGGTGACAAAGGGAGCTGTCTCTCCTATGGCTGCGTCCTTGGCATCCCCAGGCAGCCCTCCAAGCACGTCTCCCTTGGGCCTGTGTGCCTGGGCACAGGGATCCCCACCAAGGGCAGTGGACATGGAGGACTCTCTCATCCCACCCCGGCCTCTGGGCTGTGTCCACACCCCCTGAATGACGTGGACCCTCTGAAATCTCTTCCCTCCCTGCCTGCTCTTGATGGCCACGTCTCACCACAGCAATCCAAGAATGGCCCGGTCATCACCTTGAAATCTCTGCCTCCCCTCCTAGCCAGCGAGCTTAGGGCTGGTGGTGGTGTTGCACAGTCTCTGTACTCACGCCTAAAGAGTATTTGTTATTTCTCTCTTTCTACTGCTAGAACCGCGTGATGACTGAGTACAGGGAGCGATGGGAATCGGAGCACCTTCTCTGAGCAGTTCGGGGCTGACACCAGGGGCCGAGCCCGTCTCAGCCCCGCCTCTGACCCTGTTGGGTTCCCCCGAGGTCACTCCCACCCCTCCAAGCTTCCCCAGCCCGGCCAGCAGAGCAGGTGGATCCGCCTCCGTCTCAGCCCCTCCTTCCTCAAAGCTCAGCTGAGATTCTGACCATGTGCCTTGTTGAAAACAGACTGTAAAAACCTCAGAAGGGGCAAGTGAGATACTCATTTCTTATGGCTTTTGGTGTTGCTGTGGAGTGGCCACTTAGACTGCACGTGGGGGACGCGCTGGTGCTGCTGCTGGTACTTCTCTCCTGCCCCACGGCCACGCTCACAGGTGCTGGTCACTCGGAGGCACTGGCCACTCAGAGGTCACTCACAGGGGCTGGTCACTCAGAGGTCACTCACAGGCGCTGGTCACTCAGAGGTCACTTGGAGGCATTGGCCACTCAGAGGTGCTGGGCACTCACAGGCGCTGGTCACTCAGAGGTCACTCCCAGGCCCTGGTCACTCATAGGTCACTCAGAGGTGCTGGTCACTCAGAGGTCACTCTCAGGCACTGGTCACTAAGAGGTCACTCACAGGCGCTGGTCACTCAGAGGTCACTCACAGGCCCTGGTCACTCAGAGGTCACTCACAGGAACTGATCACTCAGGGGTCACCCAGAGGCACTGGTCACTCAGAGGCGGTTATCAGCCGCCAGGGCACAGCCTTCCCCGGGCTCTCCTGTGGACAGCGTGTAGCCCCAGGGAACACGAGAGTCCTTGGTTGCAGTGAAGCCGCACCCGTCTGGTCTGATCGGCTGAGGCGCGTTCGTTCCGCGTCGGCGCCTCCTTCCGCTCAGCTCTGAGACGCTGCCCACCTGGGAAGCAGGCAGAGGCCGCTGTCTGTCCTTAACTGGGGAGCAGCATGGTTAGCTGCACAAGCCACCAGGCTCTGACGTCTTGTGCTGGGGGACGCAATGGTGAATGTGTGTGTCGGGGCAGGTATCTGCGTGTGTGCACACATGTATGCCAGTGCATGTGTTTGTATGTGCACACACATACATCAGTGCACGTGTCTGCACACACATGTGTCAGTGTGTGTGTGCACTCGTGTGTCAGTGTATGTGGCTCTGCATACATTCATGAGTGTCAGTACGTGTGCACTCACATGTTAGTGCATGTGTCTCCATGTGCACACACATGTGTCAGCACATGTCTGCGTGTGCACTCATGCGTGTCAGGGTATGTCTGCACATGCGCTCATGTGTGTCAATTCATGTGTCTCTCTGTGCACACACATGTGTCAGCGCATGTCTGCACATGCACTCATGTGTGTCAGGGCATGTCTTCACGCGCACTCACATGTGTTAGTGCATGTGTCTCTGTGTGCACACACACATGTGTCAGCGCATATCTGCGTGTGCACTCATGCATGTCAGGGTATGTCTTCACGTGCACTCACATGTGTTAGTGCATGTGTCTCTGTGTGCACACACATGTGTCAGGGCATGTCTGCAATGCACTCATGCATGCCAGGGCATGTCTTCACGTGCACTCACATGTGTTAGTGCATGTGTCTCTGTGTGCACACACACGTGTCAGGACATGTCTGCGTGTGCACTCATGCGTGCCAGGGCATGTCTGCAATGCACTCATGTGTGTGTCAATCCATGTGTCTGTGTGGACACGCATGTCAGGGCATGTCTTCACGTGCACTCACATGTGTTAGTGCACATGTCTCTGTGTGCCCACACACGTGTCAGGGCATGTCTGCGTGTGCACTCATGCGTGTCAGTGCGTTGTCTGCACCAGGAACTGCTCCACCGCTAACAATGCGGCCTCTGTGCCCTGGGGCTTCTGGGTACCGCTCTTCCAGCTCCAGACCCGACGCCTTCTCACACTTCCAGATGCATTTTGCTCTCTCACGACCTGGCTTCCTGCGGCCTCAGGGCAGTGCGTCACTCTGAAGGACGTTTAGCCTGAGCGACACTTGGGGGATGGGAGCTGTGCCTCACCCGCTCCTCAGGCATCTCCTCAGTAGCGCGTTGGCGAGGACGGGGTGGCCCCGAGATGGGTCCCTGTCTCCTGCAGCCCTGAAGAGAAGTGCGGGGGTGGGGTGTCCCTGCTCCCATCGGTGGGATGGCTGGGGAGCTGGCATGCCTCTGCGAACAAGACCGCGTCAGGGGATGGCGTGACTGCTCTTCGTAAAAGCGCCCTCTGGAAGCAGGTAACTGGCATGCCTGTGGGCTGGATCTTAGGCAGTTAAACAAACTCTAAGTTACAGTTAAAGGCCCGGGGCCAGGAGGGAAGAGTGTCACAGAATTAACCCATTGCAGCTGCTCTCCCCGATTGAATCTGAAATTCTAAAAAGTGTGGGTAACAGTTACCTGGGGATCCGGAAACTGGCAATGGCTGACGGGCAGGTGGCAAAACGGGACAGAGATGCCTCCTTCCCTCTGCTCAGCAATGACCCCCGGACGGGCCACCTGGTCTTGTGTGCAACAGGTACCAGCAGCAGAAACCCAGAGAGAAACCCCTCGCACTGGCCAGAGGGCCCGGAAAGGGCTCTGGTGGGCCAGAGAGTCTGGGAATGTCTCCTCCCCCTCCTCGCCCTCCTCCATCTCTCCCAGGGCTGCTTTAAGGACGGCCAACGCCGAGGAACTGTGTGAGAAGCACAGAGCACTCTCCCCTGCCCCCGCCAGGTCCTTGGCTGCACTGGGAGAAGCGTCCCTGCAGGCTGGAGACAGGGGGCCATCCCAGAGAGACAAGGTTTGGGGAAAGGGCTCCACACCTGCTGCTGTAAACCACACGCGTGTCTGCTCGCCCCCGCAGGTCATGTACAGCAAACACCCAGACAGCGAAGGATCCATCTGCACTGAGTTCGGGCCAGCCCCAGAGTGGCAGGTGTCAGGCGGATGGAGAGACGCTACAGCAAGGCCACGGCTGCTTTCCCTGGAGGAGTCAAGGCTGGTTCCGTCTCTAGGAACCCACCAGTGGGCTTCAGAATGGAAGGTAAAGCTTACGACTGGAGAGGCGTCCCACCACCATGAGGCTCCAGCAGAAGAGGATGAGGGCCATAAATCACCTCATTCTTACCGACTGACCCAATGCAGCCCCAGGGAAAACCCTAGCAAGCTATTTTATAGATGCACAAACGATTCTAAAGTTTGTATGGAAAGGTAGAGAGCTCGATTGGGCAATGCGACTCAAGAAGATCCAGTGGACTCACTTTCCAAGTTCACCAAAAAGCTACAGTAACCGGGACAGCACGGCACAGGCGAGGGAAGGGACACACAGATCAGTGGAAGAGGAGGAAGAATGCAGGAGAAACCCAAGCATCCAAGAATAGCAGAGTGGGGAAGGGGTCTCGCTTTAACAAAAGGTGCTGGGACAATCGGCTGTTCCTATGCTGGCCTCATACCTTTTATAAAAACAAACTCAAACGGGGTCACAGACCTAACCATACGGCACACAACCACCAGACTCCTAGTAGAGAGCTTGGGAGCAGGTGTAGACCATCTGTCCATGGGTGACCACTCACATGAAGCAGCTGGCCGGATGGGAGTGTGTGGAAGAGCAGTCAGCCACAAGGCACCCTGTCTCCCTGTTTGCATTGCTGTTGGAATTTCCCTAAGGAACATGGGGCCATCCGTGGAGAAGAGCCACCTGCTTCCTGGGCCAGGGCATGGCCCTGGGTCTGGGGTCCGAGCAGGGTGGTGGGAGTGTCCATTTCCTCTCTGGCTGAAGCACCCTCCAGCAATCCAGGAAGAACACCAGAACAGAGCCTGTGGGGCCGGCGCTGTGGTGTAGCTGGTAAAGCCGCTGCCTGCAGTGCTGGCGTCCCGTATGGGCACCGGTTCGGGCCCCAGCTGCTCACTTCCATTTCAGCTCTCTGCTGTGGCCTGGGAAAACAGTAGAAGATGGACCAAGTGCTTGGGCCCCTGCGCCCACGTGGGAGACCTGGAGGAAGCTCCTGGCTCCTGGCTTCGGATCGGCACAGCTCCAGCCATTGCGGCCATCTGGGGAGTGAACCAGCGGATGAATGACCTCTCTTTTTCTCTCTGACTGGCCTTCTCTGTGTAACTCTGACTTTCAAATAACTAAACAAATTTTTTAAAAAAAGATAACAGAGCCTGCTCCCAGCCTTCCCACGCAGTCCACGCACTGAAAGGGTGAAAACCTAGCCATTGCGAGCAATCAGGAACCAGGACACAGGGCTGCCAGACTGAGGGGAGAGCTTGAACTTGGTGATGCTCCGTGGCAAACATATTGCAGTGGACACTTAGTCTTCTCCCTGGCCCCATGCAGCCCAAGGATGGCACTGAAAGGCTGGGATATGTCTGCCCAGGAAGAGTGTGTAACAGCATGCAACCACTTTGTGTGGAAGATGATATTCCACAAAATCCTTGGTGCATTGCATTTGGAAGACACCTTCCCTGGAGCGACAGAGAGGGCTGGGACGACCTCAGAAGGAGCAAGCTCATCCTCTCCACACAGCACAGCGTGGGGAGGGGGAGGGGACAAATTCTGCTCACAGCCCAGGGGTGGCTTTAGCTCTGTTTCTCCGAATTACCTGGCACATATTAGTAATTGCTATTTCAAAGGGAGCTCTCCTGGAGCAAAATGCTACATCACTTGAGCTAGCTTAGCTTTTACCCTTTGCAGAAGGTGGCTTTTATCTGGAAAATGCTAATGGGGACAGCAGATACCTGAAACAGAAGGCAATAAAGGGATTGGCTGGGCATCCGGGGCGTGCGGATCGAAGCTTGCAGGGAAGTTCAGCCCAAGTCTCCACATGGCCAGTATCTGCGAGGCCTGTAATTGCTGCTAAAAGTTCACAGTGGCATTTTGCCGATGCGCCCAAAATAGTCTTCTTGGGGCTGTTGCGTGCGATTTGACAGCAGTTAAGGTATAAGGGGCAATGATCCAGCCCAAGTCTTGTCTAAGTCATTTTGATAAGCGAACTGCCTTGCAGAAGCGCCTCACTTAATTGCTCCCACTTTCTTCAATTGTTCCATTTAGTAGGGTCCTTTAAAAGGTCATTAATCAATCACTAAAGATGTGAAGGTTTCACATTTTGCTTGCTTAACAAAACACAGCCTTAACAAAATATCTCCCACTTAATTTCCGATTAGCTGATACCAGGTGGCTTCTGCTAACGGGCAGTCAATCTTTCATTGTACTTGGTGAGATGTATCTACTTGGCTCTGGGTCAATAGACAGGGCACCCAGGATTTCAGGGCTAGGGAGGGGACAGCTCACTTGGAAGGGTCCTGTGAGACTCACAAGTTGGATATCCAAACTTTGAAATGGGAAGAGGCAAGTAACCAATGTTCTCTGTGGAGAACCACTGGTCAGGGCATCAGAGAACAGAGCGCTGTCCATGGTCCTGGAAATGGCGCCTTTACGAGCTGCAGCTCCACCGCGCAGTGCAGCCGCATCAGCTGTAGACGCAGCATTTGTGGGCATCGCCGGAATCTGTGTCTGCAGAATCCTGTCTCATCACTGGCCATCTATAAGTCCTCTTATTTTTGTTTGGAAAAATATGAACAGAGTACAGTAATACAGCTAACGAGATGAAAACACAAATTTGAAGGGACAAAAACTCCTGGCTCCCATCCAACCTCGTGTCCAGGGTGGCACAGCTCAGGGGTGGGCTCTGGGCTCCAACATTTGGCAGACTTGGTGTCAAGGGTCGCCTCCACCACTTGGTGCTTTGGGTTCATCTCTTGACCTCCCTGCCCCTCAGGGACCTCAGTTTACAAAGCCAGCACACTCCTGCCGTCTAGGGCTGTGGTGGGTCCAAGTGGATTCACAGGAAGGGCCTCTCCCAGCAAGGCCTGGCATCAGGAGGTGCTGTGGACAGGCTGGCCGCTGCTGTTCTGGTCCCCGTCACTGCCACACCGCGAGGCTCTGTGCCTCACCACCTGTTCTCCATCTGCCACTTCCCCGGTCTCTGAGCCTGGGCAGAGCAGGTGTCATCCCTCTCTTCCACCAGGCTTGAGCTCTGCATCTAGCATGTGGTGGACACTTGATGGGTACTCAGGAATGAAAGCAAACGAACGGGAGGAGGAGTGGAAGCAGGGAGCAGAGCGAGAGCCGCAGTTTGTGCATGAGATGGTCTGAGGGTGAGCAGCGGGGTCTGCATGCCCCTCAGAGCACCTGAACCCAGGCGATGCGACAAGGGACACTTTGGGTCATCAGCAATGCTGCGAGCCCCTCCCCTGCTTCTGGCTACACATTTCCAGGGCCTGGACCATCCCTGGAAGTGGGGAAAAGGTAACCAGCCACAGCAGTGCCACCTGCGGAGAGTGCAGGTCCCCCCTGGGAGCAGCGGTTCTTGGAGCCGGGGGCAAGCAGCCTTGAGAAAGCAACTCCTTGCAGACCAGCAGTCAGGGCGCAGGGCAAATGTTTCTCTGTAAACGCATTAAGGAGGAAGATGGAGACGGGCTTGCGAGAGATTTCGTCGTCTGTTTATCTTTTGCTGCTCTCACAAGTTGAGAGGAATGGGGATTTTGCATGCGTGATTTTATTTCTTGTAGAATTGCAAAGAGCATGAGGAAGGCCAGCGAGACTCTGCCGATTTTCTCTGTTCTCCTGGAATCAAACACTAAACAGAATTTTCGATGTTAAGACTGAAGCCAGGAGGGGGCAGAAGGCGGTGTGGGGGACATGTTGCCTTCCGTTGAAGTAGAAGAGTAGAGCTCGTTTGCAGTGTGCACCCAGGCAGGCCCCCTCCTTCTAAGCTCCTCCTCCTGCTTTTCTGTT
The DNA here is from genome assembly GCF_051225735.1 of Oryctolagus cuniculus. Lineage (NCBI taxonomy): Eukaryota > Metazoa > Chordata > Mammalia > Lagomorpha > Leporidae > Oryctolagus > Oryctolagus cuniculus. Next base: position 1,995,338 of record NC_142877.1, read on the forward strand.
CGGGGAAGGTGGCCATGTCCTGGGGTGCTCAGGAGTTTGGGGGTTAGCTCTCACAACATAAATATTCCAGCAAGATCATGCCTCTTCCCGTTGCTTGCTTTCATTCCAGCCGCTGCCGTGGAGCGAAGCGCCCAGTGGTATGCCTCATGTTGTCTGCGATCCTTGCAAACAAGCAGTCGTTGGGAAGAGGGACTCCCTTACCTGGTGTTTGATCATGAATAAATGAAAAGGCTCTGGATCAGAGAGGAGTAAGACGGTGGTTTCTGTCAGAAATTGGAGAGGGTTTGGAATCTTTATTTGACATGTGTGCACGTGTGTGTGTGTGTGCATGTGTGTGTGCACCAAGGATTGCACAAGGATAATACTTTGATTATTTACTTTCTACTGAAGACTATTATCACCCAGCATCAGGTTCAGAATTTGAGTGTAGTTAAATTGAAGTGAACAGGGTCACTGCTGACGGCAAGAGACTCGAAACCTCACGGTAGACCAGGCAGTCACCTGATCAGTCAGACGCACAGGAAAGTGAGGCGGGGGACTTACTGATGCCCCACGGCCTCTGCTCCAGCCCAGGGTACAAGCAGCTGCCGCCAACCTGTGTCTTGAGGCTCAAATTCAGATTTCAGGAATGAATATTAGAAGCCCTTTGTGCTGTTATGTAATGCCAAGTAGCTACCAGCAACTCAGGGTCTAGAGGGAAGGACTGATTTTCTGATTAGTATTTTTATTTGTTCAAGGAGTTACTCTGTGGGTACAACGAAGTGGTTTTATTCATGTGGACCAACAAACACATCTTCATTCTAAGTCAAATAGTAACGTGTCCATTTCAGTCCAGATACAAAGTAATAAGCACGTCCTTATGTACCTAGGGGAAAAGCCAGATACGGACGTGATTGGCTGGAGGCCACACAGCTATTTGGAGACACCCCCTGGCCTGGAAGTCCACTTCCCCATGACAGTGCCTAATTAAGTTTGCATTGATCAAGAGGAGACTGTGAGGTTGGTGAGGACAAGAGGAAGACAAAAATTGCCCCTACTGCCTGCTCCACTCCCCCTTCTCCCAAATGTTGGCCCTGTGGCAAGGGCACTGCACGCAAAGGAGGATTTTACCCTGGGAGACAAGTTACGAAGGCACGAGTCTGATCAGCGTGCATTTTATTTTTTAACAAGTCTGCGTGTCTTCATCGGCTGCGGCGCATTGCTTTGTTCCCTGGAGTATCCTCCCTGACTTGCTCTGCTCTCCAGACCAAAACCAGGGGTGGTGAGAGCAGAGCATTTTAATACAGCTGAGAGCGGGAGACCAGGTAATTTGATCCCCGGGGGCCACTCTGCTGCTTCCCTGCAGTCCTGGAGGCCAGGGGCGGGAGGCAGGATCTGGTTACATTAATCACTCCCCTCAGCGCTGACCCAGATGCTCCACAACTTTATTGCACACCCCCCCGGGGTGGATTAATACCGAGTTTATCTTTCTCCCGTTTGAGCCGTGATGTATGGACAGTAATATACAACCCTCTCTTCCTCCAAACTTGGTTTGTCTCTCACAGGCAGCGGGGACTGTCTGCTGGGAGTGGAAATGAATCGTTAGGCGAGATCCACGCGAGCACGGCCGGCCAGGTGCAGGGACATCCAGGCAGGCCCTGGAAGAGGGTGGATTCCTGCCCAGAGGCCAGCGTCCACCGTGAGACGCTGAGCGGAGTCGCAATCGGTGATTCATTTATGAGCATCAGCCAACTCCCCGGCCCCTCGTTTTCGCTCTCCGAGTCTCATCTTCTGCTCCAGCAAGAGGAGCCAGAGTGGTCGCAGGTGTCAGCTCTTCCCGCACTCACACACTTGCCGTCTCCCTGAACCAGCGGGCTGGACCTGGTTCATCCGCTCACTTCTTTAGCATGTCCACACCCAGCGCGCGCTGAGCCTGGTGCCGCATCCTGAAGCAGACCCCCGATGACCGCGGGACCCCCACCTAAAATCCCGTCTGTGTCACAGCAGGACTGGGGCTGGCTGGAGAAATCTGGGGGAGCCCCCCGCTTCCCATGGAGTTCAAGTTCAAAGTTGGAGCAGTCACTTCTAGGTGAGGAGGAAGAACATTTCACCTGCAAGGAACAGAAGGCGTGGGTTTCCTTAGGTGAGCGCCGCACCGTGTTTTTGCAGAGGTGAGGTGTTTGGTGCAGAGGGGAGGTGGGGAGTGGAGCACTGGGAACAGGGCTGAGACCTGGGGCTCCGCCCGCCCCAGGACAGAGCTGCTCCACTGAAGAGCTGGCAGCTGAAAGCAGCCAGGGCTTGACCTGCGGAACAGGTGAGTGACAGGGCTCCCTGTGGTGTCTGCCCACCCAGCTGGCCCACAGGGGTTTGTATGGTTAGGAAGCAGTGGGGAGAGGAACAGCAGGGGGAGGCGCCTCTCCTGCTACTGGTCCCCAGTGGTGTGTGTGCCGGGCAGGTGGATTCAGCTTCCTGTCCTAGAGCTGCCCTTCTGCTCGGGCTTCAGTCAGCCTGTGCCGTGGTCATTTGCCCCCCGCCCCCCGGTTATGCAGATGGGGAAGTGGAGATGACCGGGACAGCTGGGCTGCTGACCCAGAGCCTCTCAGCTGGTCAGAGGTCACCGGAAGTCGCCAGGCTCTGTTGGCTCAGAGGCCCCCTGACCCCTGCTGTCCTGAGCGTCCTGCCCCAGGGGAGAGTCCAGGACCCCACCTGCAGTGGGGACGAATCTTGCTGGTGACAGGGAGGGGACACCGCCGAGGCCCTGGAACCCTGCAGGAGCTGTGCCCTCTCGGGGCAAAGCATCTCACGCCACAGCCGCGAGCAGCACAGACGGGTCCTTATTAAAACCTGCCCTCCCCCACATTGCTCTGTGGCCCTGTGCCAATCCTCACGGGGCCCTGGGGCCCTGGGTGCCACGCTGTTGTCAGCTGTCTGCTCTGAGTTCTGCAGCCCCCTCGCTGGGACCACCCCGCTCCCCTGCTCGGTCTCCCACGGTGTGAATCGGCAGGCGTTATCTACATGTCGTCCATTGCCACCAAAGCCGTCGCAACTCAGGGTTCACAGAGTGTGTGGGTGTGGGATGCTTGTGTTGATGCCCAGTGTGGGAGCCAGCGGGCCCGGCCCTTTGTGTCTGTCGCAGGGAAAAAAAGAGAGTGCGGAGGTGCAGGTGAGTACACCCCAGTGTGGGGCAATCCCGGGCTCGCTGCCCTACCCAAAGGAAGCGGGAGGACCCCAGGCCTGGGCCCCCCACCCCATGTGTGTGCAGCTGGACCGCAGAATACCCCTTCCTCTGCGCTGTGCTGTTGCTATGGCGACTTCTCGCTGTGAGCGGCTTGGTTTATCCTGTGTGGCGACGTGAGCCCCCGTCCTCTGGAGCAAGCGGCAGAAGCAGCTCAAGTTGGTGAGTTAGGGGCTCGCAGGCTCCATGGGCCCCCCGCCTGGGAGGCCGCACACGCATTCCCCTTGGTTTTGTTTCAGTCCTTGTTCCGGGCAAGGGGGAAGGGGAACGGACGCCCAGACTCAGCCGTGGAGGCAGCTGCCCTGGCTCAGCCTTTCCTAGGTCGTTTCGGGTGGGTGGCTCCACCCACAGCGCCCAGTGCCAGGAGCCCGGGGGAGGCCAAGGCAGGCCGGGTGCCAGGAGTGGACGTGGGCTCGGGCAGAGAAGCCGCAGCACGGCCTCCCCAGAGCAAAGCAGGGGGTGGCCCAGGCCCCGCTCCCCTGAGCCCCCGCTCCCCTGAGCCCCCCTCCCCTGAGCCCCCCTCCCCTGAGCCCCGCTCGAGTCTCTACACTGGAAAGCAAAGGCAGACAGGCCGGGCAGGGACGTAAATGTCAGCTCCCCTTCCATTTGCTTTGAAGGAGGAGTCTCAAAATATCGAAAACTTCCTACATTGAAAGTTTATCCACGACTCTCGTTAGGGAGTAGAAAGGAAGGGTGGAGGAGAAACAAGGATGCGGAGAGACAAAGAGGGAGACACAGAAGAGAGAGAACCAGAGATGGAAAGGGAGACAGAGACAGGCAGAGGCGGAGTCAGAAATCTGAGAAACCGGGGCCGGCGCTGTGGCGTAGCGGGTGAGGCCGCACCTGTGATGCCGGCATCCCATACAGGCGCCGCTTCCTGTCCCGGCTGCCCCACTTCCTCTCCAGCTCCCTGCTAATGCGCCTGGGAAAAGCAGCGGAAGACGACCCAAGTGCTTGGGGCCCTGGTACCCATGAGGGGGATGGGATGAAGCCCCCGGCTCCTGGCTTTGGCTTGGCCCAGACCTGGCCAGTGGTCATCTGGGGAGTGAATCAGCTGATGGAAGATGGCTCTCTCTCTCTCTTTCTCTCTCTCTCTCCCTCCCTCTCTCTCTGTAACCCTGACTTTCAAACAAATAACAAATAAATGTTAAAGAAAAAACAAGTGAGAGTAAGAAATCACAGGGAGAGGCCAGGAACGGGAGGAGGTGGGGGGAGTGAGGCCCAGGGGTGGGCAGGCATTGTCTCTCCTGCTGTCCCCGAGTCCCTCTCACAGGGGTCCCTCCCGCAGGCTGGGGCGGCCCCGGGGCCCAAACTCAGGCTCCTGCAGATACCGCGTGGCGTCATTTATCAGTGTCTGCCAAGTGTGCAAATGCTGGATACGACGTTCCCATTTCTAGGGATTTTCCCAGTAGGCATCCGCGGGCACCTGCAGGACGCATCGCCGCGTCGTCCTGGCGGAACACGAGCGGGGATGCCCATGGCAGCCGAGAGGGAAGCGGCTCCAGCGGCCGTGCGTCCATGTCCAGCCTCGCCGCACTCGAGGCACCGGCCTCGATCGCTTTTGTCAAATCCCAGAGCCCCCGAATTGTTACGTACTCAGCAGTCTCTTTGTTTTTAAACTTCAGTGGCTCCGAGGCCAAAGCTCACGCGTAAATACAAGCTTCACACCTATGCGACTTTTCAAGTACAAATTGAAATAGGCAGTGATTAACATGAAGACGTTTTCATCGACGTGCTACCTAGGGTCCATCTGGAAGCTGGCGGGTGAGGAGCACATTTTGAGTGATGTCGCCGTCCGCTGTCGCAGCTGCCAGAGCTCCGGGTGGGGCAGCAGGGACAGCCTTGGTGCCCTGGTCTCACTGAGAACGTCATTCACACACGAAAGCCTCCTGGTCACATACAAGGCAGCACGGGGCAGGGCAGGGCATGTGTTAGTCCCCAACAGTGGCAATATGCGTGAAGGAGCACGTATGCTCACACGAACACCCACACACGTGCGCACACATGTTCACACCCACAGACACACATACACACACATTCAGATACATGTGCATGTTCACACACATCCGTGTGCACAGTTCACACCTGCAGGCAAACATGCACATGGGTGCACACACAGTTACACACACACCCTGCACACGTGTGTGCACACATGCATACACACAAGCACACTTGTATGCTCACACATTCACACCTGCAGACACACGTGTGTACATTCACACACATGTATATTCACACACATGCATGTGCATCATTCACACTCACACACATGTGCGCATGCATTCACACACATGTGCACACCCACCCACACAAGTGCACATGTATATGCACACACATGCACGCCCACATACATGCGTGTGCATGGCTCACACCTGCACACACACATGTGTACAATCCACACCCACGCACACACACTTGTGCACACATTACACCTGCAGACACACACTCTGCAAGGGTGAGGTGCCACGTGCTGGTTGGCAATGGCACATTACTTGGCTGTGTAAATGCTCCGCTTTGTCTCCTGGAACCTCGGGGAAGCCTCGGGCGTGGCCCTGCCTCTGAGGCCAGCATGTGGGCTGTGCGGTGCTTCTGTGCGGGTGCCCCTGGGGACAGGGCCTTTCCCGCGTACAGGCTGAGCAAGAGGGCGCCCCGTTTGCACCCAGTCCCGAGGCCAGTGCAGGACTGCAAAGGTGGCTCCCAGAGCAGCAGAGGGCAGGGCCCCGTGCTCAGGACACCCGGCAGGCAGTGCGTGGTCGCAGGCGCTCCGGCGATAGGTGCGTGGTTGTGGGTGCTCTGCTGATAGCCCCCACCCTGGCCCGCTTCTGCCGCTATCTTTTCTTAAAGGCAGGAAGAGGGGTGGCCGAATCTCGGCAAAGCTCGCTTTCGAAGTCTCCCGGGCACCTGGGCACGGCCAGGGGACGCCCGCGTTCGCCCTCGGTTTGGAAGGGGAAACCATTGCACAGGGGATTTCAGGCACCCGAGCTCCTGGTGGGTGTTCTCTGAGCTGTGGAAGGCGGCCCTGTCCCAGCACTGAGCAGAGGCCCAGGTGCCGCACCCCTGCCCGGGCCGTGGTCCCCTGGGCCTCCTCAGGCGGCACCTGCCTGTCTGTGGTTGCTTTTGAGAGATGAATGTTTATGCCTTCAGCACTGGCCTGAGAAGCCGGTCTTGCTTAGGTGGAACTCGTTTTTAAGTGTTTATTGATCGACTTATTTTTATTTAAAAGGCACAGAGGGAAACATACCTTCCACCCTCTGGTTCACTCCCCACACGTCCACAGCAGCCAGGGTGGGCCAGGCAGAAGCCAGGAGCCGGGAGCTTTGTCTGGGTCTCCTGCACGAGGGGCAGGGACCCGAGGCCTTGAGCTGCTGTCCACGGCCTCCCAGTGTGCACCTGAAGCAGGAAGCTGGGCTGCGGAGGCAGGACCAGACCTGGGCACTCTGACCTGGGGTGCAGGGGTCCCGCGTGGTGGCTTAACCCGCTGTGCTACAGTGCCCACTTCACGTCATGGCAGAGTGCTGAGATGGCCCCCAAGCCTCCTAGCCCTGGTGGACATGGCCTATGGAACCCCACAGTGAGCAAGGGAGGGACCTGTTCATGCGTACTCACCCCGATCTGGTCTCGTCACAAGGCCAAGGTGAATGACAGCTTTGAGGTTCCTAATCAGCTGACCTTGACCTAACCAGATGTGCCTTTCACAAAGGTCAGAGGTCGGGGCAGCCTCTCTCCTCGTCTTGGACAGGAAACCAGCACAATGTATGCAGTCACAAGCAAGTGATTCTCCCGCAGCGACCCCTGAGCCCCAGGCGGGAGCCCAGCACCGGCCCACGCCCCATTTCAGCCTGAGGGGCCCAGCACACACGGCCCAGCTGAGCCATGAGCTGTGACCCACAGAAACGGTGACAGAGGGAGGGTGGCAGCAGGGTCCGTGGCAGAGGCGCTGCACTGCGGCCCCCACCTTCCCTGTGAGCCGGGCGAAGGCCCTGTCATCACAGCCTCGCCCCCACCTCCCTGGGCTCTGGCCCACGGCGCCTGCGCAGACCGAGCCCCTGGCTTTGCTGTGTGCACTCGGGGCTGCTGAAGGCAGCCCCCGGGTCCCCCACGGCGAGAACCAACTGTGACAAGAGGGGTTGAGGAGATGTTTGAGAGCCGCACCCGTCTGGCCCGTCCCTGTGGATCAAGGGTCCGCTCCCCTGGGTGGCACCCACGCCCCGAGTCGATTGATTACTGCGTGTTGGTGGCTTACGTGCTTCTGGGTTCCTCTTGTAGGTTTCGAGGTTCCGCGATCCTGGGGGGACCCTTCCCACTCGGGCCTCCTGCAGTTTCTGTCTTTGAGTTGAGAACACCAAGATCCTCAAAGAGTTCACGGAAAATGTGTGTTATGGAAACAAACATGCATGGATTCCAATATTTTTGCACCAAAATTCCAATTTCCGTGAGCTCTTTGAAATACCCTCATATGGGCCGGCGCCGTGGCTCACTAGGCTAATCCTCCGCCTTGCGGCGCCGGCACACCGGGTTCTAGTCCCGGTCGGGGCGCCGGATTCTGTCCTGGTTGCCCCTCTTCCAGGCCAGCTCTCTGCTGTGGCCCGGGAGTGCAGTGGAGGATGGCCCAGGTGCTTGGGCCCTGCACCCACATGGGAGACCAGGAGAAGCACCTGGCTCCTGCCATCGGATTGGCGCAGCACCGGCTGTAGCGGCCATTGGAGGGTGAACCAATGGAAAAGGAAGGCCTTTCTCTCTGTCTCTCTCTCTCACTGTCTTCTCTGCCTGTCAAAAAAAAAAAAAAAAAAAAGGATACCCTCATATGTGACAGTTCTCCTGGGGGCACTTTCTATCTGTCTCGGTCCACGTGTGTTTTCCAGGTATTTCCTGTGCCTCTTTCTGAAGCCTGAGCATTTGTTCCAGGATGAGAAATGACAGTGACGACCTGCCCTTCGTCGTCTTCAAAGTAACCCCGACGGCACGAGTGTCACCAGGAGGGCGGCCGTCGGCAGAAGCTTGCCCGCGCCTCCCTCAGCAGCCCCAGGCCCCGTTCATTCCAGCAGACGCCGTGAAGGGAGCGACGGCTCTGCTTCCTGACTGACCGCATATTCCCGGGTGCGTTTAGCTGCTTCCTCGCTCAGCCCGCGGTGGACGGTGGTGGGTGCAGGCCGTGTCCCGAGGCCCCTCGTGAAGTGTGTTTGTGGCAACGCGTGGTGGACACAGCGGTTTGGAGGGGAGAGGGACAGGTGGGCCTGCCTGGATGGAGGGAGCAGTGGAACCCAGATGCAAACGGTCGGGCTTCGGGGCTGTTAGGAAATCCCCAGCGCTTTAGACCCTGCACAGCTGTTGCGAGAAGGGCTAAGGCCAGGCCTGACTCTCACGCCTGCGTCTCACCTGTCTGTGGCATCGCACCTCCGAGCTCACAGCCGGCGCTTGGGCTGTGGATCAGATTCCCCCGTAGGGCCTCATTTAGAGCTAATGGAAACGGCTCTAATCCAGGCTCCCCAGAGAATGAGGCACCAAACCCCTCTCATCAGCTGAGTTAATTTAACTGAACGTGGAAGAGAAGCGGAAATCCAACAGGGGCTGCTGCCGAGGAGAGCAGGGCCGGGCTGGGCCGAGAGCACTCCCAGGGCAGCAGGCTGCAGGGGCGAGGCCAGGGGCCAGCCGGGCAGCCATCGCACCCAGCTTCCTCACGACCTGCAGCAGTACCACCGGCCACGCCAACTGCGGCCTCAGATGCCCACACCCAGGGGCCTGCCCGGGAGTCACGTGGCCGAAAGCAGTAGCGAGCGGGGTCTCAGTCCTGCCCTGGCCAGACCCTGAGTGCACCCTGCCCCGTCCCACTGCTGAGCGAGAGTCCCAGCCCCCAAGCTTCCATGGGAACCACACAGAAGACCACGTGGTCCAAAGGCTGGAAGCTGCTGGGCTGTCCAGGGGTTGGCTGGTGCTGGGGGCGGGGCAGGATGGAGAATCAAGGCTGGAGCACGCTGTAGGGCCGAGAGCCCGAGTGAGCTTAGACACAGCCAGCGCTTCGCCGGGGGAACGTGGGAGCCAGAAGGAAGCTCACCCCACGGCCAACACTGGAGCAAAACTTGCAGAGCTGTGTTGCGTTCTAACCAACATCCACAATAGAACCCGTTAGTCCATGCCGTGGCAAACAGGGTCGAGCTGGACTTGAACCCAGCCTGCGAAATAGACAGCCCCGAGTTCTTGCTGTTGACACACATGCTGTGTAAACCAACACGGGGGTGAGGCAGCTCCCTGTGCATGCGAACCCCCAGTGCTGGGGCTGCAGCTGTGGCACCACAGATTAACCCACTGCCCGCAGCGCTGGCATCCCATGTGGGCGCTGGTTCAAGTCCTGGCTGCTCCACTTCCGATCCAGCTCTCTGCGAATGCCCCTGGGAAAGCAGCCGAAGATGCCCAAGTCCCTGGGCCCCTGCACCCACGTGGAAGACCCGGAAGAAGCTCCTGGCTCCTGGCCCAGCCCTGGACATTGTGGCTTTTTGGGGAGTGAACCAGCGGTTGGAAGATTCTCTCTCTCTCTCTCTCTGTAACTCTGCCTTTCAAATAAATAAATAAATCTTTAAAAAAAGGAATCCCCGGCCGGCACCGCAGCTCACTAGGCTAATCCTCCGCCTAGTGGCGCCGGCACACCGGGTTCTAGTCCTAGTTGGGGCGCCGGATTCTGTCCCGGTTGCCCCTCTTCCAGGCCAGCTCTCTGCTGTGGCCCGGGAGTGTAGTGGAGGATGGCCCAGGTGCTTGGGCCCTGCACCCCATGGGAGACCAGGAAAAGCACCTGGCTCCTGGCTCCTGCCATCGGATCAGCGCAGTGCGCCGGCCGCAGCGCGCCGGCCGCGGTGGCCATTGGAGGGTGAACCAACGGCAAAGGAAGACCTTCCTCTCTGTCTCTCTCTCTCTCACTGTCCACTCTGCCTGTCAAAAAAAAAAAAAAGGGAATCCCCACTGCTCTACAGGTGGTCGACCCTCAAGCAGGGGCAGGAGGCCACAGGGCAGGAAGGAGGAGAGCGAGGAGGCACAGAGGGGATGCCGACCAGGATGTGACCAGGGCCATCTCCAGCGTGACAGTCACGCTGACCCCACAGGACGGCTATGGCACGTGCCGCTGAGGTCTTCCTCCATAAAACCAGAGCCTCACCGTGACCGTGGCCGAGACACCACACCTGAGGGACATCTGTGAAATACCAGCCAGCACTCCACAGAGCTGGCAGGCCCATCATGTACTAGGAGGGGCTGGGAATTTCTGGGCCCAGAGGAGCCCAGGGAGGTGGGGCAGGAGCAGGCCAAGTGGCCTGGATGGGATCTGGCGACAGAAGAAAGAGGCAGGTGAAGACTACAGAAATGCGAATCAAGTATGGACTCGGCTTAACAGCCACGTGCCGTCGTTGGTTCATCTGTGGGCTGACTGCCCAGGGCACCAGGCTCACACAGATGTCAATCACTTGGGGCCGGCGCTTTGGCATAGCAGGTAAAGCCGCCTGCCACCTGCCGTCCCGGCATCCCATACGGGCGCTGGTTCAGGTCCCGGCTGCTCCACTTCTGATCCAGCTCTCTGCTCGCCTCTCTGAAGCAGAAGGGGGAGGAGTCGTTGAAGCAGGCTTGCGGTGCCCCGGAAGCGTTGCGGCCTTTGCCGGGACGCGTTCTCAGCCCCGGACAGCGGCAGGAAGGTTGCAGAATTCGGCTGTGTTGCATGGCACAGCATCAGTCGCCAAGCATGCTGGGACCAATTGCGTGACTGTGGGACCTGAACAGGCGTGTGTGTGTGTGTGTGTGTGTGTGTGTATGTGTGCCTCCCTGGAGACCGGATAGGACCACGATGGTGAGGGCAGGCTGCTGACACCCAAGCTGTCGGGGCCGATGAGGCGCCCTGCGGAGCTGGGTCTCGTTCCCACCTTGGCCGGATCCTGAGAGGTTTCCTCTGTAACCCGGGGTAGGCGCGGGTCCTACCCCCACCCCAGGCCTTCAGTGCAAATCAGACGGAAGACCACGTGTCGGGGTTTGTGTGAGCTTCTCACGAATGACCATGGCTGCCCCAGCTGGGCTCTGACTGCGATGGGGACAGGCCCGTCGGCCCCGCTGGGTGTCAGGCTGGCCCAGACATGAACACCAGCAGCAGGGTCTGAATCCCCCCGGCTGAGGACCAGCAGCCTTGCTGTCAGCCAAGTGTGCGAAGCAGGGGACCTCACGCCGGCGACGCGGGGCGGATGAGGGAAGCTGGGGTGCGTTTCGGACTGTTAACTCGGGGCCCCCCAGAGGAGGTTTACTAATACATGCTGTGCTCTGTGTGACCAGGATTATCAACCACACACTCTTTAGCTCGGTTTGAGTCGTGCTACTGTATCTGATCCGATCTTTGTCTGGGCTCTAAATCTGCAGAGAAACTTCTTGAAAAATGTATGGAAAATGAAGTTTCCGCGGAGGTAATTGCTCTACCCCGAGAAAGCTACAAACGGAACAGAAGCCACGCGAGCCCAACCCCTTGCTCTGTGCGTTTCCCTCCTCAGCGTAGCGCTCTCGGCTCAGCCCACGAGGGAGGCAGGGAGGTGTGGGCAGAGCAGGCGGTTCCGTGAAGGCGTCCAGACATGTCGCTCGTCTTTGACAATAAACCACGACTCGTCCCCGAGGCCCACGGCGCCCCAGAGTTCAATTATTTGAATCAGTGCATCTCCCGTGCCCATCCCCGCCAAAGCGTGACCCTGCGTGGGCTTCTGGGTGGGTTCGGTGCACAGAAACTCAGCAATCCCAGGGCTCTGACCTCCCAGCCCGCACCCCGGGGGCCCCGGCACCCCAGAGGCTGTGGCCCAATCCCTGTGACCCCATTTCCAGATGCTGAGAGCCACCTTCTGCTCGGGACCCAGGGACGACGCAAACAGGGAGCGAGCTGGTGCCGCCTCCCGTTACTCTCGCTGTCACTCAGGAGTTCAGGGGAGGGTTTTGCAATGTGACAGTGGGGTCCAGATTTGCAAGTACAAAACAAACTTCTAGGTGCAAGGCTGCAGAGCCATAAATTCCATCAGACAGCGCTGCCTGTTCCAATCAAGCACAGCAGGGGGAAGAGGAGCAGCTTCCCCGTCTCTGCGGCTCCTGCAGCCCTCACATCCATCAGCCCCAGGGACAGGCACCTGCCCCGGGAGCTGCGGGCTCCCGCAGTCCGTCCTGACTTTGCCAGGGGGCAAATGTCTGTCTGCAGGAAGACCCCACCGTGTGGACCGGACAAAGACAGAGGGCTTCCGAGCCCACGGCACGGCGGGGTCTCCTCGGGTGCCCCCTGCCACGGGGGTACTGATGTTTGCAGAATTATCCGTTCACAAAAGTGACCCCTCTCCTTCCTGACTCCCAGGAACAGGCCCGCAGAGGCCAGGGAGGACCAGCTCAGCACAGACGCCGGCACCCGGCAGGGTGAATCGCGAATCTGAGAGGGAGGCGGTGAGCTGCTGGCGCAGTCTGGGGAGAAGTCGGTCACACGCGCCGCGCCGTGGGGAACTGGAGTCCAAGGAGAGCAGGCAGCCCTTGTGCAGAGAAAGGCGGAGGCCAGCGCGGGGCTCTGCACAAAGGAGCCGGCATGTGCAGGCAGCGTCAGCCCAGGTGGTCCTGGGGGCCTTTTCCCGGGGGCTCGTCTGGCCACAGGGACCCCTCCTCTCTGGCCAGAGGCAGAAAGGGAGGAGGCTTTCAGCAGGAGGAGGGGGAGGGGCTCTCTGAGCAATTCTACCAGACTCGGCGCACGCAGGTGTGACTGCGGCGTTGTGTGCCCAGGGCTGTAGCCCTGAGATAGCCCATCTAAAGCTGCACAGCCGGGTCTGTACTGGGAAACTTACAGTGGTTTGTGCCAATGAAGACAACGCCCTGCTTTGTCCAGGGCCCCAGTGTGGAGACAAAACTCTCAGGGCCTGCGGGCGAGACCTGCGCCCTGGGTCCCGCGTCTCTGTCCCAGACTCCCACTGCAGGCTCACCCCTGCCTCGCCAGCCCTGAGGGGATCGGGGGACTAGGATGTGACACAGCTAACAGCTACAGGCCCCGGGTCTCCTCCTTCTGTGCCCATCGCCTCTGTCCTAAGGCTTACCTGTGTGTTATCTTGCTTCCCCCGAAGGAACTCAAGTTACACCCGGGGAAACTGAGGCAGGCAGGGAGTGACCAGGCTGAAACCATCGAGAACAAAGGAAGACAGAGACACCAGGCAGCAATGGATGGACTTAGAGGAAGTCCCAAACCTCGCGGAAACTTCCACATCGCGGGCCTTGGTCTTGGACTAGGCGCCATGTCTGTGTCTGCACCACGCGGGGCCTGTGCCCCACAGGCTGGGCCGGAAACTGCCGCCAAAATGTTAACAACTGCTCCAGAGAGAGGGAGAGAGGGAGAGGGGGAGAGAGAGAGGAAGGGAGAGGGAGGGAGAGGGGGGAGAGAGGGGGGAGAGAGAGAGAGAGGGAGAGAGAGAGAGGAGAAGAAGAGAGAGAGGGAGAGAGAGAGGGAGGGAGAGAGAAGGGGAGAGAGAGAGGAAGGGAGAGGAAGGGGGGAGGGGGGGGAGAGAGGGAAGGAGAGAGAGGGGGAGAGAGAGAGGAAGGGAGAGGAAGGGGGGAGAGAGAGGGAGGGAGAGAGAGAGGGAGAGGGAGGGAGAGAAGGAGGGAGGGAGGGAGAGAGAGAAAGAGAGAGAGACAGAGAGGAAGGAGGGAGAGAGAAAGGGAGAGGGGGGGGAGAGAAAGGGAGGGAGGGAAGGAGGGAGAGAGAGGAGGAGGGAGAGAGGGAGAGAGAACTGAAGGACGTCCTCCTGTGCTCTCAATGGCAGACAGGAATGCGGAGGGAACTGGAAGCCTCTGCCGGGCCCCACCTCCTCTGCAGCTGAAGGCACTGACCGATGGCACTGACCGATGGCACTGACCGGCCCCAGAGCAAGCGCGCTCCGCTCTGCCTTCTCCGATTCCAGGCTTTCCCAAGAACACGAAAGGGACGCGGGATTGCGCTGGAATCTGGTCCTGGGAAAGAACTCAGCCCCTGGTGAGGGAGGCTGCTGCTGTGGGCGGGGCGATGGCTGCTTCTGGGGTGTGGGGGCGCCACCGGGGCGGTGCAGCCTGGGTGGGCTGTGCAGGCTGGTGGGGGTGGGGAGGGCGCCTCCCAGGCCAGGGGCCACCCAGGCAGCAGCTCTGGGATGAGAGCGGGAGGGCCGGACAGGGCCGGTGGGGAGAAGTCCAGCTTCGTGGCTCACAGAGCGCGGACAGGAGTGGATTCCACGGGCGTCCGGAAGGGGCTGTGTTGTATCCGGGAGGCTGCATCTCTGAGCGTCTGTTGTGGCCACTTCTGGGTGTTTCTGTGGGCTCCTGAGCTGCGAGATGGTTGTGGGGCCCTCGGCAGAAGCTGCTTCGATCCCCGCGGGACTCTGATGGGCCCTGTTTGTCACGGGAACACCGAGGCAGGGGTGGGGGGGCAGCGTGTGATGGTCCCGCTGGTAGAGCCGGTGAGAGCCGGGGCCCAGTGCCGGTCAGAGGCCAGCACCTGCTGCTTGTGAGCCCGCAGGCCCAGCTCTCTGTGCCCGGTCCCCTGAGCCCTTGTTGGAGTGAGGGGTTTGTGGGTTTCCTGCCACGTGTGCGTAGCTTCTCCTGCCGGGGCGAGATCCTCGCGGCACCTCCTGGCCGGCCTGGTGTGCCTGAGCCGGCCGAGCGCCTCACTGTCAGTGCTCTGTGAGACGTCAGGAGGGCTGCGCCGCTGTGGAATAAAGGATCAAGGGAGGACACAGAGGTGGGGTGTGTGTTCTAGAAAGTTCCGTGCTGGGACTCTGCTATTTGCAAAGGTTCTCAAGACATTGCCTAAAAACACACAAATCTGGAGGTGGCATTGTGAAGACGCCAGCTGGGGACAGCGCCTGGGAAACCGAGGGACATCAGAACCTCTGTGGCACATTGGGCCAATCAGTGAAGACAGACGCTGTAAAGAAACGTCAGCCGGGGACAGCGTTGCCACTGCTGATGGGGCTACGGAAAACCATCCGGCGGAGACGCCCGGGGCCAGAGTTTCCGGGACCCCCAAAGCCTCAGGCTCAGCCTCTGTCACGGAGCTGAGTGGGCGGCGTGGCAGGTGGCTGCTGTGGGACCCCTGAGTACTTTCCTACAGCTCCGTTTATATCCACTTTCTTCACACCACAGCGGCCACTCCATGTTTCACTGAGTGTGATATCTGGGGGCAGTTTTAGGTTGACAGAGACACAGCAGGCTGGCCCCGAGCCCCTCCCTCCCGGAGCACCCTCTCTGTCGCTCGTGGCCTGGGTCAGGTGCCGGGCGATCGTCGGGGTCAGTAGCCATGCTGGGGTGCTTGGTCATGGGCCCCGGGCCTCTCCCGATCCTGAGTCCCTCCTTGCGGCTTCCTGACCCCAGGCATCCACCAGGCTAAGGCGCTACCTGCAGATGAGGGCCGCCCAGGCCCAGCGTCCAGGACCAACGGCCACAGGCTCGCCGCAGAGTGAAGATGCCCCAGGCCAGCAAGCGACTAAGGGCTCGGGTCCAGGCCACATGCCTCGAGGAGGGGAGTGGAGGCCAGGTTCTGAGCTGCTCCTTGGAGGGCGAAAGGCAGTGGGGGCAGCGCCACACCGACCATCCCCTGGGGACAGGCATCACCCACCTGCGGCAGTGTTGTCACCCAGCACGTGGCTCCCCGGGGGCTGGGCGTGGTGTCCGTGTGTCACTGCACCACTCTCCCTGCCCCGCCTGCACACGCAGGGTCGACTCTCCCTGGGGTTGTTCTCCTGCCCCTTGCCAGGCCTCTCGCAGTGGACGCGTGCGTGGCTTTTGTGGCCGCCGCCTGGCTCCGTCCTCGGCTCTTGAAATCCTGCTCTCTGAAGCCTGCGTGTCTCTCTCACGGGTCCGTAGAGGGACCCGTCACACCCACGTCTCCTGGGCCCTCGACCCGTGCTGCCAGCGAGGATGGGCACGAGGCCCAGTGCATGGTTGGGGAGATCTGCGGGCCTCCCGCAGAAGCGCGCCTGCTGGGCATTCGGACAAGTGACACAGAAAGAGGAGGGCACTCTCCCGCCGGCTCCGCGGGGGCGCTGCAGCCCCCAGGAACTGGCCGTGCAGGGGGAGAAAGTCCCTCTTGTTCTGTGCAGTGTCAGCTGTTCCTTGCCGTCACCGCAGCTGCCGTCGGCAGGTGCTGCCGAGGAAGGCTGCAGGAACATCCGGGCCCTGTGTGGTGTCTGTCCAGGCACGCGGGCAAGCGGCTGCAGCACTGCAAGCTCGGGGGGAGGTCATCCTCACACCACAGCCACGCCCCTTCGCCCACCTGGGGCGCGTGGTGGATTCACAGGTTTCTTCTTTTCTCTCCGGCCCCGATCTGCCCAGGATAAGGCAGGCACGCATCCCATCTGCAGCTTTGCTGCTGGCGCACGGCAGACACTCTGGAGCAAGTCCCTGGTCCAGCCACGGCCCCGCCTCCTCGCCCCGTGTCCTGTCCACGTGCACGGCCACTTCCTCTTCTCCAACCACTGCTCCTGCTTCCTCTCCAGGATCACCCAGTTCACAAACGTCCCTGCCCCCACCTCCCCCGCCCCCGCCATCCAGACCTGCCCCCTCCTGCCACTCACTCTGCTCTGGCCCCCTTGTCCTAGCCCGTCAGACTCCCCCTTCCCACCGAGCGGGTTAAGTTCTAACGGCTCCGTGGGACTCCACCTCCTCCTCTCCCTCTCCAGCCCCACCTCTCACTGCAGCAAGAAATCTGCTGACGCCAGGCCTGCCTGTGTGCACGCCTCCAGGCGGTGTGCTGGCTGCTAACGACGTCCCGTGTCCACCTGCGCGTCCCTCGGCCTCTCCACTCCCAGCCAGCAGAGAGAAGAAGCCCACATCCCTGCATAGCTGACGCACCGTCCCGTCGCCCCCACACAGAAACAGCCCGAGCGTCTACACGGGGTGGACAGACCCCCGGCTGTGTAGACCTCACAGCGGGCATCTTCTGGGGCGGGCGCCGTGCTGCAGGGGGTGAAGCTGCTCGCTGTGACGCCGGCATCCCGCATCGGAGCCCCAGTTCCAGTCCTGCCTCGCTGCGCCTGATCCAGCTCTCTGCTGAGGAGCCTGGGGAGGCAACGGATGATGGCCCAAGCGCTTGAGTCCCTGATACTCCAGTGGGGCACAGAGATGTGCCTGGCGCGGGGGAGTGGATCAGCAGATGGAATCTCTCTCTCTCTCTCTCTCTCTTCACCCTCTCTCTGTCACTCTACCTTTCAAATAAATAAATATTAAGAGAACAAAAAACAAAGACCACTGGGACCCTGCTCTGCCTCCTCGTCTCCTCTGGGAATCTCTCCTACCTGAGCCCCAAGACCCTGGCCTGGTGCGGCCGCCCTGAGCCCCCAGCAGCCGTGTGCTGTGAGCCCCACTGCCTGCCTGCGCCCGGGAGCCTGTGGCCCTCTCTCCGACGCCCAGCACACTCCCTGTGTGAGCGAATGCGGTGACCAACCTCTGCGGGTCCGTTCGCAGGACAAGGACAAGCCTTGGGGGGTGTCACCACGCGTGACCCCCTGGCCTCTCTGCTGACACCAGTCTGGGTTGGCTTTCCAGGAGTGTGGGCCTGGAGGTGCCAGCAGCTCCCCATGGCTGCCGTGCCATCAGCTTGGGCCCTCCACGTGGACTGCGGAGCCTTGTGCAGACCACTGGCTCCCAAGGCAGATCCCAGGAAGGCTCAAGTCTGCAGAGTGGACACTGGGCAGCCGGGACACAGGGCTCTGTGGGAGGCCAAGTCGGGAACCGCCGCTCAGTGAGATTGGGGAGACACACGGAGAGCAGCCTGCGCTCACCTGCTCCTGGTGGGGCCTGGGGGAAGCACCTGGCGGGACCCTTAGCAGGAAGAGGAGGAGGGTGGGGGAGGGTGGCAGAGGGCGGCCCCTGTCCTGCTGAGATGAGTGTCACTCACACAAGGGGCGCTTGAGGCAGGCAGGGCTGCTCCTTAAGCTTCCGAGTTTCTCTAATGTGACCCTTAATATAAAGTTTTTAAATTTTTCATGAAGAAAAACATAAAAAATTTAAATTAAAGCCATTAAGAGTGACCTGATAAACAAACTCTGGGCGCGCCGGCCCCGTGCAGGGCCCGCGCACGTCTCGGCCCCAGGGTCTGGGTTCACCGGCCTGGGCAGCCCTGGCTCCAATTAGGGGGGACGCGGCCTGGGGAGCGGAGGCAGGAGGCAGCGGGGTTCGTCCGGGAGCAGGTGTCAGGGCTGTCGTGGCCCGGCCGCGCGCTCTGGGCTGTATTAGCTTGAATGTTTTATGTTTGGCCTCATGAAAAATTAAAGCTGAATGTTCCTACCCTTTAGCCACGCTCTCCGTCGCAGGGGTTGATAGAGAAGCAGGTCCGGGAGTCGAGAGACACTCAGAATGAGCTGCAGGCGTGTGAGACGCCGAGGCAGGGCGGCTGTGTCCCCCGCGCCGGGGCCCCCGAGGCAGCCGCCGGCCCCAGTGCAGGCGCTGGCCACGTCCCCTCCGACAAGGATCCCGTCCGGCCCCGCGCTCCTGGAGCCCCTCAGCCGAAGTTTCTGGGTTCTTCCTGGTGGGCTTCGCTGGACGCGTCCCCACGGGGCCTGCGGGTGACCGCGGCTCAGCATGTGTCATTTTCCCACGGGGACAACGGAGCCGTTGCCCAGTGTAGAAGGCAGCACAGCAGCCCCCGCCCACAGATGCCAGGCTCTGGGCTCTGGGACCCGTCACTGTATCTCCCCACGTGGCAGAAGGGACTTTGCAGACGGGGTGCAGAGAAGAACCTTGGGAAGAGGCCAGCGTCTGGCCCCTGGGTCCAGGCTCCTCCCAGGAGGGCAGCAGGGGTCAGAGTTGGTGGTGCAGCTGCCATCACCGGCCGCGAGGCAGACGGGGCTATGTGGCAGCTGTGGCTACTGGGGGAGGGGAGGACAGGGACTCTCCCCGGGTGTCTGCTTCGCCCTGGGTTGGGCCCCGGGCCTGCAGAGCTGTGAGCCTTTGTCCTGCACTTGTGGTGGTCAGTTCCAGTTTGCCCCATCAGGAAGCTAAGGAACGCACAGTACCCACAGGCGCTAAGAGTGGATGGAGTGCCCCCGCGTGGGGATGTTTCTTACAGGGCTGTCACTGCTGGGAGAAACGGGGCTGACGGTTCCTCCAGACTCCGAGGTGAGCCCCGGCACACCCGTTGACAGCTCTGTGGGGTTACGGATAATGCGGGTGTGCAGGCTTTGGGGAGGTGGTCAGTGGGGTTTGGGAGGAGAACGGCTGGGTCGGTCACTCCCTCCAGCCCCTCTGTCTGTCACACCTTTGCACGCAACCCCCCCAGCTCCCAGGGTGGACCCCTCGGGCTTCACCCACCCGCCCGGCCGTGGGGTTGGCCGCCCAGTGGGCCTCAGGCCTGCTGCGTTTTCCCTGGAGCAGCTGCTGCCTCGGCTCTTTCCCCTGGGCAGGCTGGGCTCTGGGGACAGCGCTGGAGCTGCTGCTGTCCCCCGCGTGACGACACCTGGAGGTGCAGCTGCTGCTGAGGGGCCCAGGGCTGGGGACGGGCAGGTGGCCTCGGCCTGCGACTGTCAGACCCGTGTGAGCCGGCACCGATGCTTCTCGGGGGCCCGTGTGGGGTGCGGTTGCTGTCAGGGGCACATGCAGAGCTCTGGCCTGCACAAGGCGTTGTCACCGGGGTCCTGTCTGCCGTCTGCCCTGCCCCTGGTCCACACGGCTCAGGTCCCGAGTCCTGCCTCAGTGGCACTCCAGGAATGGAATGTCCTCGCTCAGGGAGGACCTGCTGGCTCGCAGTACTCACAGGCACAGAAAAAGGTGCACCCGGGACCCCGGGAGCCCGAGTCCCACCACCGAGCAGCCACCGACGCCCCAACTGTGTTGTCCGCCAGCCCCCGTCATCTCCATGTCCCCCTTCGCCTCTGTCCACGCCACTCCTGATGTCCCGGTCACGATGCCGTCCACGCGTGCATGTCCAGTTCAGATTCCATCACGCCCGCCAGGCGCAGGGAACTCGTGGCCTTTGTCCTGAGTTGGCTCCTTGACTGATCACCCACTGCGCTCCGCTGGCCTTGGCTCGTTGATCGCTTCAGCAAACGGGGAACTGCAAGCCCGGGAGGAAGTGGCCCTGAGCCACTCTGAAGCTCCGGCTTCAGAGCCTGGATGGTCACCGGAATTCGGTAATTGGCTGCGGACGGAGGCCTGCATGTCAGGAAAGCCTGCCCCCTGTGGTGTGAGGCTGCCACAGCAACTCTGCACACGGGTGCCGGGCAGCTGGTGCTGAGGCTGGGACCCCTGCTCAAGCCCACAGCGCCCCCATGTAGGACTTGGGCTGGTCCATTCCAAAATTATCCTTCCCACCATGCAATCTGTCTCTGGTGCTCCCTGCAGCTCAGTGGGCATCCACCACTGCCTTGCGTCAGACCTGTATTCTAATCTGTAGAATGGGTATCACAACACCCCTGCGGCCCAGGACCAGGGCCGTGCTCTCGCTGGGGCCTGGTAGGGAAGACCCCGGGGCCAGCACAGAGTGGGCTCTCAGAGCACTGCACTCTGCCTCCCCGAGCTCCCAAGGGAGAGGGATGATGCCCCATTGGCTCCTGCAGTTCCCTGTGGACGTGAATTGGGCCACAGCAGGGCTTCATGCCAATCTGAAAACCCACTCTGTACCAACCAACTGCAGCCTCTGTCAGATGCAGATAAAGTCCAGCAGGGCCCTGGAGCCGGAGGACAGGTGCGGGGCCCCACCGGGACAGCAGGTGCAGCCTCTGAGGCTAACCAGACAGACGGGCTCCTGGGAGGAGCAGGCTCCTCCCAGAGGGGCCGTACGTGCCCCCCGCAGTGTGGGGGCTTCCCCCAAGGTGTCCAGATGGCGTTCCGGAGGGGAAGTGTCTGAACATGAAGACCTGGCTGGCGGCAGGATGCTGGATCGGAGGTGTCATACAACACGCGAGCATGTTGTCACGGAAACAGCTCGGTTGAGACAAGCTTCCCTCCATTCCTGGAGGGACGAGGGCCTCCAGGGATCTGCGGAGATGAGACAGTGGACACACAGAGGGACAGTGGGCGCGCAGAGGGACGGTGGGTGCACAGAGGGAAGGTGGGCGCGCAGAGGGACGGTGGGCACACAGAGAGACGGTGGGTGCACAGAGGGACGGTGGGTACACAGAGGGACGGTGGGAGCACAGAGGGACGGTGGGTACACAGAGGGACGGTGGGAGCACAGAGGGATGGTAGGCGCACAGAGGGACGGTGGGAGCACAGAGGGACGGTGGGAGCACAGAGGGACGGTGGGAGCACAGAGGGATGGTGGGCACGCAGAGGGACGGTGGGAACACAGAGGGACGGTGGGAGCACAGAGGGACGGTGGGAGCACAGAGGGACGGTGGGCGCACAGAGGGACGGTGGGAGCACAGAGGGACGGTGGGAGCACAGAGGGACGGTGGGAGCACAGAGGGACGGTGGGCACACAGAGGGACGGTGGGCATGCAGAGGGACGGTGGGAGCACAGAGGGACGGTGGGCACCAAGTGTGGTTTCCCTTTCTCACGTGGGGGCGAGAAGAGACAGAAGGTAAGGGGGAGAGGGTGCTGAAAGAGCCAGGCGGAGCCCTGACTCCGGTCCTGCTGCCCCCGCACCTGTGCCCGTGCAGGGGGTAGGGAGGAGGTGGCTTCTCCCTCGTTAAAGACTGCTAAGCAGGGTGGACGAGTGTTGCAGTAAGACGCTGTGTGGGACGCCCGCTTCCCGTCAGAGTGCCTGGTTCAAGAACCGGCTCTGCTCCCCACCCCAGCTTCCTGCCAACGCACCCCTGGGAGACGGCAGGCGGCGGCTCGAGTGCCTGGGTCTCTGCCACCCACGTCGGGGACCCACATTGAGTTCCAGGTTCCTGGCTTCTCCCTGGCCCAGCCCCGGCAGTTTTGGGCCTTTGGGGAGTAACTTAGTTGGAAGATCCTTCTCTGTCCTCCGTCTCTGTCTCTGTCCTCCGTCTCCGTCTCTGTCCTCCGTCTCCGTCTCTGTCCTCTGTCTCTCTCTCCCTTTTGAACAGAGATTTTGAAACGAGGGGGAAGATCGTCGAGCAGATGGGTCAGGAGCGAGAGATGACTGCAGGCCCGCGTGCCGACTTCTGCGGGAGAACGGCTTCCCCCACAGCCGCTGTGGTCACGGCAGGGGCTGACAGAACAAACCGGAGTTCTCCCTGGAGTTCTCCTCCTGAGGGGCCACATGAACTTGACGTAGTTACTGAACAAGGGTAAAACGGCACACGGCTGTCCAGCACTGCTTTATAATTTGGGGCTTTAGCTGACTGACACGGACCGTCTCCCGACTGGGCGGGATTCTACTGCACGTACACTCTCTTTAATTCTGCAATTGTCAACACGCAGCAGCGGCAGCCGGGAGAGCGGTGGGAGTTGACCGAGGGGCAGACGAACTTGCGCTTCTCTGGGAGTTTCAGGGAGGAGACGAGGACCAAGGAGGAAGCAGAGAGGATTCCCGGGGTCCCGCCTGTCACCCGCTTGCTTTGTGGGCTGTGAGCCTGATCTGCTCCCCCAAGGCCTGCTGCTGGCTGTGTTCCAAGCAGCAGACGCTGAGATGGGCTGGGGTCTGCACACAGATGACCGTGGAGGCGTCTGTGGGCCACCCTCGGTAAGGGGGGAGTTGGCCCTGGGGCAAGGTCTGGTCAGCAGCCCAGCTTCGGCCGTCACTGAGCTCCGGAGTGAACCTGGCCCGTGGTAGCTGCTGCATCCGCCCTCCAAAGAGGCTGAGCGTGGGGCAGTGACCAGGGACAACTCAGGAGCCTGGAGTCGGGGTCACAGGTCCTTGGCAGCATCTCTCGGTGGTCCTGCCGGGCAGGAGCCGTCCGGGATGGTTTTCAACGCTCGCCAGGGTGAGGAGGTTTGATGGATGAGCTGGCAGGTGTGACCCCCGGGGAGAATGAAGCCAGAGGTGCCGCCTCCACCGTGAGGTCCCCTCCTGTCTGTGAGTGGTGCCTGGCCGGGCAGGACACGCTTTGCAAACCCGTGTGGACTGCATGAGGGTCTGGAGACCCCTTGCTCCCCAGCTCAGCGAGGGTGGAGGGTTGCATGTCAGTGGAAGCTTCCACTCTCCCCACACCAGGGCCACAAGCACATATATAATTTAAAAACTAGATATTTTCGACAATTATAAGTTCCCCAAACAAGAGGCATTTTTGGGCAAAAGTCAAATGCATCCAGGTGGTCATTAAAATCTTGCTTCTGTTGACATCGCCCTCAGCTCCGACTCCACATTCGCTTTTCTTAGGAGTCAATGAGGCCTCCCGGGAGAAGGGCCCCTCCCCCGCAAAAGCAGGTGGAAGCAGTTTTTCCAGCAAAGAAATAAAGAACGAGGAGAAAAAAGAAACAGGTTTCAGTTTTGCTGTTTGTTTTGGAATCAAAGCTGGGCCAGGATCCCGCTGAGATGAACATGACTCCAAGCTGGGGGGCAGGACCGGGGTCCCCACAGCTGCACTGACACGGTCCTCACCAAGGCAGGTCGCTCTCCAGCCACCGAAGGCATGGGCAGTGTCATCCAGACCATCAGACAGGCACTCGCGTGCGATCTCATTATTACAAAAGGAATTCAGATCCTTGTGGCGTGTTTTGAAATGCCTCGCGGAGATAACAGAACCGACAGGCTGAGAGGTCTTGTTTCAGCGGAAGCTGAAGGAGGCAGGGATCTTCCGGGACGCACCGAGAGCCGGGTCTGCCGGAACATCAGCGCCGTCGTGACACCGAGACACGGCGGCACAGCTCCCCGGGTAGAATAAGTGACTGACTGCTCGTTAAACTCCCCCATGCACAATTTTTATTTCTTTCAAGTCGATTTCCAACCCACGCACCTGACTTTCCTAAACCCCCCTGAAAATGTCTATAAAACAGAAAGTTGAACTCATTTGCCACGTAGAGAGCCGAGACCCACCTTAAACACTGAGTGAAATCCAAGGGCAGTGCCCTCATGGACCTGGGGATGTCCCTGGTGTGGCTGGCGGGTGAGTGGTGACCTTGAGCCTCGTTTTGTGGCTGGTGGGTGAGCAGTGACTTGGGCTGTGTTTTGTGGCTGGCGGGTGAGCGGTGACCTTGGGCTGTGTTTTCTGGCTGACAGGGTGGGTGGCGACCTTGGACCTGGTTTTGTGTGTGGCTGACAGGGTAAGCAGTGACCTTGAGCCTCGTTTTGTGGCTGGTGGGTGAGCAGTGACTTGGGCTGTGTTTTCTGGCTGACAGGGTGGGTGGCGACCTTGGGCCTGGTTTTGTGTGTGGCTGACAGGGTAAGCAGTGACCTTGGGCCTGGTTTTGTGGCTGGTGGGTGAGCAGTGACCTTGGGCTGTGTTTTCTGGCTGACAGGGTGGGTGGCGACCTTGGACCTGGTTTTGTGTGTGGCTGGCGGGGTGAGAGGCCACGGTGGGGCTGTTTGGGGTGCAGGTGCAGAAAGGGGCCCATCCATCTTTCCATCGGAGCTGCATCTCCAGTGCACCTGGGAGCCTCGCAGGCCTGCAGGAGCCCAGCTGTGAAGGCGGACATCAGTGAGGTGTCCACATGGCAGGCCGCCCCGACCTGTGCTCTGCTCACCCGGGTGTTTGGTATTAACCATTTTTGCTCAAAGTAGCCTCGCACTTTGCAAGCGGCTTTCCTGCACTCTCTGTCTACGGCGTCCCAGAAGTCTCTGGTGCATTATTGCTTTTAGCTGATGGGGCTGGGGCCAGCGTCGTCCTCACCAGGGCCAGTGAACAGCCGCTCAGCGTTTCTGGGCTTGGACCTCCTCGTCTGTGAAAACACAGGGCAGCGCCCACATCACTGGGTTTCCGCCTGCAGGTGGCTTGGTGCCGTGCCTGGCACACGGGGAGTGCTCGGCGCTGACAGCAGGTGGAACCTGCACCTGGTGCTGGGTCTGCTGCTCTCAGGATTCTACAGCTCTGCATAGGAACTCCCCATGGCGCCTCTCGTGCCGTGGTCGTGGGCACAGTGGTGACGTCTACGTCCACATTGCAGTGCCCGATCCGAGTTCACTGCTCTGCTTCTGATCCAGCTTCCTGCTGAAGTGTGGCACGGCACAGGGCAGCGGTGGCTCAAGTCCCTGGGCTCCTGCCACCCACATGGGAGACCTGGGCCGGGTTCTGGGCCCCTGGCCCCGGCCTGGCTGTGTGGGCCTTTGGGGAGTGACCCAGCAGATGGACAATCACTCTCCACCTGTCCCTCTGCACTTCTCTGCCTTTCAGATGCAATAAAAACAAGTGAAAATTAGCAACTGAAGTGATTACATTGGATCGCATTTTTATGTGTTGTTCCCAAGAAGCTCAGTTTATTACATCTTCATCATCGGCATTTGACACAAATTCCCTGCTTGCACAGGAGGAGATCAGACCAGCGACGCATGCTACGAATGTGTGCAAGCTCTGTTCTCAGTTCGACAGGTGGGTATCCCCAGGGTGGCCCGGTCACGAGGACGGCCAGGCAAGCGGGAGAGAGGCCCCAGACGGAAGTCACCACCGCCTTCCAGGCTGCAGGACCAGGGCCAGTCACTCGGACATGCACGCACACGCGTGCACAACACACATGCCTGCACACACGTCCAGGTTCACACATGTCCACTTTCTACAACCTTAATGACTGCCGTAACTTGAAAGGTGATTTTCTAATCAACCACTCACCGTAGAAAGGGAAGGCACAAGGCTGCCAAGGGGGCGCATCGTGCACACGGCTCTCTAAGGTCGTCCCTGCTCCTCAGGCCTCTGCTCGGAGCTCCGGCCCGGGCCGCTCCCGCCCTGGTGGCACCTGCACAGCTCAGCTGCAGCCTCCGTGGGCTCTGCTGTTCTCAGCCTTTGCTCCTCTTTCAGACACAGCCCTCCCTGCTCTCCCTGGGGAGGGTGAGGGTCACGCCCACCCCATGCCCGCCTCACGCCTTGGCAGGTGCGCCTCCCTCTGCCTGAGCCCTCCTCCTGCATGGCTTTGCGCGGCTGGCTCAGCCCCAGCGCCCCGTCCTCGGCTCCATCCTCCCCGGGCTGCCTGTGGCGTGCGCCTTCCCTCAGCTCCGTCCACCTGAAGTTGCAACGCCTCCGTGTTGGTGCCGCCAGCACCGCCTCTCGTGTTTCTCACCGACCCCGTGGCAACTCCTCTGGTCTGGCTGCTGCTCCTGTTGTCAGGGCAGCACCTGGCTCCCAGCAGGTGCATGTCACCGTGCATGGCATTGAGTGACACCTGCCTCTGGTGCTGTGAATCCCTGGGGTGCAGACGGAGGGCGCCAGTCTGGTTTTTGTCCTCGTGTTGCCACAGAGCCCAAGAAACGCTTTTGAAAAAGATTTACTTACTTGAAAAGCAGAGTTACAGAAAGTTCCCACCCACTGGTTCACTCCCCAAATGGCTGCAACAGCCAGAACTGGGCCAGGCTGAAGTCAGCAGCCAGGAGCTTCTTCTGGGTCTCCCACGTGGGTGCAGGGGCCCAAGCACTTGGGCTGTCTTCTACTGCTTTCCCAGGTGCATTAGCAGGGAGCTGGATCAGAAGTGGAGCAGCCGGGACTCGAGCCAGAGCCCATAGGGGATGCCGGCATGGCAGGTGGCAGCTTTACCTGCTACACCACAGGGTGGCCCTGGCCAAGAAACTGGGGACACACAATGACTGCCTGAGAGAGTGGAGTGGGGCGGGGCCCGGTCCTGACGGAGGGCTCGTTCTCCAGTTCTCTCTAAACTCACACTTCCGTGGTCTTCTGTAGTTTCCTACCACGAGCGCAGTCATTTACGTGTTCCGTTCTTTAAAATGGCTCAGTTTTAAAACTAAAATCAGGCTATTTAGTGACCAATCACTATTGTAATTGGAAGACCAATATCATGCATTGTGAATAGTCGTATCCCCTGAAACCAACTAAAACCCAGCACGTGACTCAGCCCCCGCTGCGTGGTGCAGGCTCTCGGCTGGAGGCCGGCCTGGGATGTTGCACTGCGGCTTTGCAAGGCGCTGCTGTGGGGGACACCGGACGGAGAGCACGGTCCCCCCTTAGTTCTTCCAGCCGCAGGCTTCACTGACGCTGAGAGGTCAGCAGGTGCAGCCACGGGAGCACCACACGGCCCCCTCAGGGCGAGCACAGCCCCGGGACGGGGAAGCGGGCTCCTCGCACCCGCAGCCCGTGGGTTTTCGTGTTATTTCTGCGCACCATTTTGGAATGCACAGGGGGGCGTGACCCACACCTCGGGGACCGCAGGTGCAGGGCGACGCGAGCTGCCGATGGAGCAGGCGGGCGTCAGGTCCTCTGAGGTCATCTCGGCCCTGGCGCTGACAGCCGCCGACAGGGCACAGCCCGGCAGGCACCCAGCACCCAGCAAGGCTGCGGAGCCCTGGGAGGTTGCTGGTGGAGCTGGGGCTTGGGGAATTGCCCGGGGATTTCTCCAGTTGAACAAACTTACTCTCCCCCCGGGGGCTGTTCCTCCTGTTTCCACAGCCCTGTAAACTGGCCGGCCACACGAAGACTTGTACACAAATCCCCACGGCTTCGGTCAGAATCGCATCGCTGGACAGGAAGACGTCTGGCCGCAGTTAACGGCGCGTTCATCCAATGGCTCCTCAGCCGTGGGAAGAAGAGCCTGGGGTGAAAGGTCAAGAGCACCAGTGAGACCAGGGCCTTCGGTGAGGTGGGAGAAGCTGGACCCCAGAGAATCATTCTGTGTGGCTCCTCTCCCCGTCTCGCCAAGTTCTAGACCAGGGAGGCCAACCTGGGGGGCTCACGGCTGATCAGTGGTCGCTGGGGCTCAGAGGGGCGGGTCCTGGCTTCGGAGGGCATGAGAGGCATCTGGAGAGAGGAACATCTCTGGTCCTTTTTTTTTTTAGGATTTGGTTATTTATTTGAATGTCAGAGTCAGAGAAAGGGGGAGAGACAGATCTTTGATCGCTGGTTCACTCCCCTGATGGCTACAACAACTGGGGCTGGGCCAGGCTGAAGCCAGGAGCCGGGAGCTTCATCTGGGTTTCCCACGTGAGCACAAGGGCCCAAGTACTTGGGCCACCCTCTGCTGTTTTCCCTGGCTGTCAGCAGGGAGCTGGATCGGAAGTGGAGCAGCCAAGACACGAACTGGTGCCCACAGGGGATGTGCTATCACGGGCCATGGGCTTTACCCACTACATCACAACGCCAGCCTCTACCTGAGGCCTCTGTGGGGGCAGTGGGGCACTGCAGTACAGTCGTCACTTCTCAAGGAGTGAGACCCATGCGCTTTATTTTATGCAAAGGACTCAACCCATGCGGCTCTTCCATGGCATCGTACGCTCTCCAACTGAAGTCACCCCGGCCTGCAGGCTGCACGTGGTCGGTCCCCAGAGCCCTGCAGGCGCTCCCCTGCCCTCCGGTCTCCTCAGAAGACGGTGGTGCTAAAGCAGCCACCAGCCCCCCACCCCCGTGTTAAAATCTCCATCTCCTGATTGATAGGCTCTGTCTGTGGGTTCTCAGGTCACGTTGGGTCTGCGGCTCCATTGTTCTGCAGGCTGCATGACCGTGACCCCATCTGGCTCATCACTGCGACCCTGTGTGTCCCCGACATCTGACCCACATGCAGCTGTCCCTCCACACCGGCTGCTGGGTTCAAGGATGAGTGGCTGTGACCAGGTGAGAAGAGGTAGGATGTTTCTCTGGCCAGAATCAGGCTCCCTACCACTAGACAATCTAAGGGACCTGGTCTGAGATTGGGAGGCGGGAGACGAGCAGTCAGAGAAACGGAGGAATGGAAGCTTCCCTGAGCGGCAAGTCCCGGGCTCGCCCTGCCACTGGGCTGGGGATGGCAGACGTTGCAGAATGAAGCACAGAAGACCTGCACCGGCATTCCGTGGGGCCTGGGAGACTGGCCTGACCACGACTCCTCCCCCTGACCCGAGTGGCGCAGACGTGGATGGGGGAGCAGGCCCAGGTGGGCTCAGGCAGCCGCTGGGATTCCAGTGTCCCCAGTGTCCTCTGTACTGGGGTCCCCATGTGTCCTGGGAGGAGCCATGAGAGGCAGAGGGGACCCCAGCTTCAGACCTCAGGGCTGAGAGGGGCAGCAATGCTCACAAGATCCGGTGAAACCCCCAGTGAGACGCGGTCTGGGGGGAACGGGCCCTGCACCAACCGAGAGGCAGCTCCCGGCTCCCACGGAAACGTGGCTTTGCCACAGAAGCTGAGTCGGCTAAGCACACTTCCTGAGGACGGGACCCAGCCTGCTGCCTCCTTCCTTGTTTAACCTCAGCAGAAGAAAGAGGGTCCAAGAAACCCACTTGGGAAAGTTCTAGAAGAGTGAGAGGCAGGGGCGACTTGCTTCTCCCATGAGTGCACTGAGTCATGCTTCATTCATTCACCGAGTGCACTGAGTCATGCTTCATTCATTCACCGAGTGCACTGAGTCATGCTTCATTCATTCACCCACTGGATGCTCTCTGAGCGCCGAGTCACCGGGCCCCTTTCTGAGGAGAGGGGCGGCCACCTGGCTCTGGACCCCTTGCTGGACACCAGGGGACGTCGTGCCCCCGTCCCCTTCCTGCAGAACACACAGCTAAGAAACGCAGGTTCTCCGCTGAGCTGCTCCTAAGGTGAACCCACTCTATTTATGCTTGTTCTTTTCGGATAAAGCCTGTTTCCCGAGTCAATTCTGTGCAGAGCTGAGCTGTGAGAGCAGGGGGCAGCTCCGTCTGGCTGGGCGAGGGCGTGCGTTCACGGGATCCGCAGGTGGTGAGGTGGGGAGACAGCAGCTTACGGAGCCCCCGTGTGCTCTGCCTGGGACCTCCTGTGTGCTCCCACCCACCCGGCCCCCACTGTGCAGGGTAGCAGGGTGCAGGAAACCAGACCTCGGCTTGCAAATAACTCCCTGAACGAGCGGCAAACTGCGGACCCGCCGGCCCACGGGGGCACAGAGCTGTGTCCTTTCAGCTTCGCATCCCTGGTGTTTGTTTCTCTGGGGTCTTTTGTTGGTTGCTGGGACGACTGCTGGACGTTGGCTCACTCCAGCCAGCATCAATGCCTTCTACACCCGCTCTCCAGCGCTCCAGAGCCTCCACGGGAAAATCCACGTTTCCCAGACGCTCCAGCAGCTGGTGTTGCCGGCGACGTTGGTGCTGGCCACGGGGGGTGACGTGGGTGCTGCCCACACGTGTCCTGTTGCTGTCTCCAGAGCCAGGAAGGCAGAGAAGAGTGAGGGGAGGGTGGTGTGGGCACAGCTGTGGATGCGCCGTGGTGGCGGAGTGGCTGGGCCCCGTGTCTGGTTAACCGTGAGCGCCAGGGCAGCAGGGAGGCCACCCAGCCCGTGGCATGTCTGTCGTCCTGGCTTGACTCCCTGCAAGTGCTGCCACCTCCTAAGGTTCTAGAACAAATTCATTTCTGCTTGCAGCGAAAAACTCCGCTGGGAGGGTTTCCAAAACCAGGGATGTGGCTCCCGGAACACTGAGCGGCTCTCAAAGCCAGACGGAGCCTTCACAGGCGAGGGCCCCGGGGCCTCCCGCTGGGGAGCTGAGCGCTGGCCTGGCTCAGCGTTCCGTTCCGTTCCCTGCCGGGTTTCCACGGCCTCCACACTTGGGTCTGAGCCCACGACGCTGAGATTTGCAGTAACTGGGGGCACCCCCTCCCCGCCTGAGCCGTCTACTGTTTTCTTTCTGGACTAAAACCCTTAGTGCTCTCTGAACGAGGCAATTATTACTATTTATTTTTTAAAAAATAGATTTGTCATTTTGTCCTTGTGTTCACACCATATAAACTCAAACCAGAAATTGAAAGAGATGGGGAGAATGAGAGAAAGATGGATTGGGAATTTTGAAATACAGGGAAACGTAGTTTTTCCTCTTGATGGGAAACGCCGTCTGCGGTCGTGGCTATTAACACGCCATTTGTATCCCAGAAGGACATCCCATTAGCAGGAAGCCATCCGTCAGCCTTCGCTGCGGTGACCGCTCTGTCAGCCCAGCCCTCGCCCGGCGGCTGAGCGAGCGGGGCGGGAGCCAGCGTCCCCCGTGCCCGCGCAGATTAACCTCCGTATTGACCAGCGGCTTCCGCACTAATGACTCCCGCCCGTTAATTATGTGTGTGACTTCATCAGCGTCCGCGCTGGGGCTCTGTGATGAAGTGAGCCAGGCAGGCTCGAGCCGCGGGGGGACCAGGAGTTTCACGGTGGTTTCTCTGTGGCTCCTCCCCCCTGCTTTGCATTCTTGACCCCATCTGCACACTCGGGGGGCGGCGGTGAACTCCAGGATGCGCGTCTCAGCCGGGGCGGTCGCTCAGCCTCTAGCTCCAGCAGCCGTCTGCCGGGGATGCTTGTCTGCCCTCTGCAGCCCCCTCAGTGGGCTCTGGACAGGAACGCCACAGCCGTCGGGGGCCACTTAGCACAGCCCTGAGGGTCCCACCCCAGCCTCTCCCTCCCTAACCAGGCCACGTGCTCTGTGGAGCGCGGGCTGCTTGCCCTCTGCCTTCTCCGTGCCAGGGGGACCGGCTGCCCGGCAGGACCTCACTGAGCGCCGGTTAACCTGACGGACGCAGGCCTTGGTATGCACCTGCCCTGGGCTGGCCCTCTCTGCGGATGGCGGTGGGGAGCCCACTGGGGGGTTTGCCCTCACCTGGGCAGCTGTGGCTTTGCCCGTGCTGTGGGGAGGTGGGGCAGCTCCCAGGCTCCCGCCGGCCGTAGGGCTCTCTCACGGGACTCACCTGCTGTTCCTGGCCCATTGCTCGTTTCCCCACTGCTGTGTCTGTGTCACCAGCCTGTGGACTGGTTCTTGCTCTGGACTGGGCGAACGTTCCTTCTCCGACACGAGCGTTTGCTTGCTTTTACTCACTTGTGTGTATTTTCATTGCAGATTGAGAAGCGAAAGAAGGAGAAGGCGTTGTGGGTCCTCCGCCTTGAAACAGGAATTTGGGCCAGCAAATGTCCCGAACGCTCAGCTGCTCCAGCGACCGGTCCACACCCACGAGGGACGCAGGGCCGCTTCTGTGTGCACTCGGCGGTTCAGAGGGAGGGGGCTCCTCTGGCGGCGTGCGAGCGGCTGCATTGGCTCTTTTTCCACTTTTATTTGAACGGGGTCGTGTGGGAAGGGGCTGCGTGGGGTCCTCAGGGCGTGACTGACCGTGGGTGGAGGGGGCAGCCAGGCCCTCCACACCTGTCTCTGCCTCGCCTCTCGTCATCGAGTGACCCCCACTCAGCTGCCCTCTCCAAGGCTCAGCTGCTGCTCCCTGGCTGTGGAAGGGCGTGGATGAGATGACCGGCAGGGGCCACACCAGCGGGGAGGTCCTGTGGCCCTGGTGTGGGTTTCTGGATGACCTCGGGATACGGGAGAGCAGCAGCTGGAAACGCGGTGGAGCAGCTGTGCCCGGGGTGTGGGGCGGCGTAGCAGAGCCCCGGGGCTGGCGTTCTCTCTCTGAGAGCTGCGTATCTTGCGTCTGCCCCTGTGTACGGGCAGTGAGATGCACAGCAGACAGCACCATCGTCAGCACACAGAGCAGGGAGGCAGGCTCCTGACACGTCTCTCCCGTGTGCATTTGAAAAAGTCTCAATTTGGTTTGATCTTGAATTAGTTTTGTTTTTCTGCTATGGATAAAGAAGCCACAGGTCGGGAGAGCTGACATATTACTAATTCAGCCACCCTTACGTGAGGAAAGTCCTCTGAAAACAAAATAAGGGAGTGAGTGATGAGAAGTAACTGGCGCTCAGGGCAAGTTCGATGAGTGGGAGACTGGGTGGAGGACCCAGCACGCACAGGCTGTGAATCCCTGAGCGTCTGGTCGCTTGGTCAAACAGCCAGGGAGGCACCGGCACGTTCAAGCCGAGCCTGGTTCCCAGCGAACCCGACAAGCAGGTCGCGGCCAGGGCGGGGGGGGGGGGCAGTCCGAGCTTCGCAAGCCACCACGCTCACCTGCCGCGCTTGTGGAAGACCAGCATCCGGGCAGCCGCCCTGGGAACCCCGCGCCCACTGGCATGGAGCCCGTCACTCTCCCTCAAACTTGCCCACACAGCGTCCTGGTCCTGTCCCTGTCCCGCCCACAGGGAGGGTCAACTAGACTGGGGGGTGGGACCTGTGCGTGAGGGTTGTCCAGGTTCCCTGGGTGACTCCCACATGCAGAGGAGTTTGAGAGCCACTGCTGTCAGCTCACCAAGTGTCCCAGGTGACTGTTGGGGTCGTCAATCAGACAGCAGGGCCGAGCTGGAGCACTGATAGGACAGACACGCTCACGCCCTTCTTCTGCACAGTCAGGAAGCTGCAGGTGAAACAAGGCAAACGTGCTTGAACTGGGCAGTGATGGTTCAAGACCGAGAACAAAGCCCCCAGGGGCAGCAGAAGCTGGAAACCGGGCCGACCTCTGTGCTTGCCAGCTTCTGGGCTGAGGGAGGATGCGGGTGATGGGCCCAGCTTCCTTTCTTGACCTCAAGTGGGGGTCACCTGGGGAGATTTTAACCCACACCAATGCCCAGCACCACTCCAGAAATACCCATTAGCTACCCGTCTGACGGGGCTCACCTGCCGGCATTCTGTGTAAGCTCCCCAAAGTGACGCCAACGTGCAAGGAGACGGATTGCGGATGTTGGGTCTCAATCCCCAAACTGAAGTCGGAAGCAGGCCAAGGATCCTGATGGTGGCAGCATTGTCAGCACTGCCCCATGCGGCCAGCGCAGCCAGACCAGGAGGGAGGAAGCCCCAGAGACTGGGGGTGCTCAGTGCTGAGTGCTTGGTGCTCAGTGCTCCTTCTTTGTAGGTGGTGCAACTCTCTCCACAGCAACCTAAAACAACTGACAGGAAACCCCGGGGACTAATAAGAACCTTGAACAACCCAGGTGGATACAAGAACAATAAAAATCTGTTGTATTCTTAAACATTGGAAGATACAATTAGGCTGTGTCATGTTTTAAAATGGTATTTACAACACCAACAACCTGCAAGGTAGTTAAGAATTCTTTCAACAAGAGAGGAGCAACTCATTTGTAGAGAAAATTCAAGCCCTTCTAGGAAGGAAATAAATGAACCATGAGGTGTACTATGTTCATGGACAAAATACTCAAACATTTTAATTCATTCAACAGCCACGATTTTAGCCACATTCAGGAGTCAGGTAGTAGTCTGAGGACAAATTTCTTTTTTAAAGAAGGTTTACTTATGTATTTGAAAGGCAGAGTTACAGGGAGAGAGAGAAAGAGACAGAGAGGTTTTCCATCTGCTGGTTCAATCCCCAAATGGCTGTATGAGCTAGGGTTAGGTCAGGCCTATGCCAGAGCCAAGAGCTTCTTCCAGGCCTCCCACATGGGTGGTAGGGGCCCGAAGAATTGGGCCATCTTCTGCTGCTTTCCCAGGAGCATTAGCAGGGAGCTGGATCATAAGCAGAACAGCCGGGACTCAAACTCAGGATTCTGGCACTGCCAGTGGCAGTTTTACCCACTATGCCACAGTGCCAGCTCTGGACAAATTTCCTACATAACAGAGCCTATCCTGCATAGTGTATGAGATGCTGATAAACCACATGGATAAACCAGTGAAGTGAAGGGAGGGAACCTGGGGCTGCAGAGGCGAGGGTTTGGTGTTTGACACAGGGCACACCCGGGAGATCTCTCTGATCATGATTCCCCATCATGCGGTATTTGAGCAGAGGCCAGAAGGGAGAAAGGGGGTTGCTGGAGGAGAAAGGGTTCAAGGCAGAGGTTAAAGCTGCATGCGTGCCCTGAGCCGGTGCCTTGGTAGCAGCTGACCCATGGCCGGACGTGGGGATGGTGGAAGTCAAACAGGAGAAGTAGGGGGGTCAGCTCAGGCTGAGCCTGCTGACTCTTGGAAGACATTTCCTTCTATTGGTCGTAAGATGCGTTTTCCAACAAGAGAGCAACACGGTCTGGCTTAAACTCTAACTGGAGTACTTGGCTTCTGCACTCTGCATTCCACAGTGGTGGAAATTGGGAAATTAAATCTGCGGTGGCTGCTGTAATCCACACGCATGCGTCCAGGGTGGTGGTGGCGCAGGAGGTGAGAATGGACCGAATTCTGAAATGGTGTAAAAGTGGGGTGGGCAGGCTCAGGGCGCATTTGCACATGAGTGTGAGTGAGAGGCTCCAGTCTACCCAAACACCGCTGCAGGTGTTGGCCAGAAACCGTGGGAGGAGCGGCTCCCTCCCGCCCGCAGTGGAGGCTGTGGACAGGTGCAGGGAGAGGGGAGGCCACGAGGAGATGGGCTCGGACTCGAGTTTCAGGGCTTTCTGAGTTGTCTCAAGGTTGGTTGCCCGTGAGATCTTGGAGCGCAGAGGGACATACTCGTGATTCAGGCTGAACGTGGACACTGGGACTCATCAGGGTGTGGGCGGTATTTGGGAAGGAGACCCCGAGAGGAACAGGGCAGCTTTTCCAGAGAGCAGCTCACAGCCAGCGGCATCAACTGTGAGAAATATGAATCCTTGGGCCCAATCCTGGACCACTGAATCAGAACCCTTGGGTGTGGACCTGCCACGGTTTGAAAAGCTCCCCCCACCCCCGGGGGGTTTGGAGGAGGCTGGGGTCTTTGAGGTTCCATGAGGATGGGGAACAAGCTAATGCCACGCACTGGAGCCGGAGACCTGCTAAGGCTTGGCAACAGGACATGC
Source organism: Oryctolagus cuniculus (assembly GCF_051225735.1). NCBI lineage: Eukaryota > Metazoa > Chordata > Mammalia > Lagomorpha > Leporidae > Oryctolagus > Oryctolagus cuniculus. The sequence goes on from NC_142877.1 coordinate 2,031,049, forward strand.
AGATAGGGAAGGGATGGACAGGAGAGCAAGCAGTGTAATTCTTGGAAGATGGACATGCCCCCAGGAGATGCACAGTCAATGGGACCCCAAAATCTCAGCCATTAACTGAGCCCGAAGTCATGGGGCTGCGTGAAGGGTCTCCAGTGGGGAGATCGTGTGGGGAGGGAACAGGTGCATTGGTAACCTTGGAGACGGGGGCTTCGTGCACGGGAAAGGGGCCGGGAAGGAGGGGCCTGGAGTGACTGCCTCCGAGATGAGGGGAGCCCGGAAGCAGGTTGAGACGCCTGCATCGCGCCCACAGGAGCAGCTCCGGCTGGAGTGCAGGCCTGCATGAAAAGCCGGCGTCCGAAAGGCACCCAGGGTTAGACCGTTATCTCCCTGGAAGGTAAGGAACTTTTAAGAGAAGAGATGGAGAACTGTGAACACAGCAAAATTTAAAATATTTGAATAACGAAAGCCAATTCCACAGGTTGGGAGAACAGCTTTTAACAGAACCCAGGAGCAAAGATTGAGGCCGAAAATTCCCAGAGTAAGAAAATAATAGCTTAACAATTACGGAGAACAGAAACAGCACAATTTAACAAATGAATGATTTTATCTGAAAAGGCAGGGAGACAGAGAGAGAGAGAGAGAGAGAGAGAGACAGGCAGAGAGTTTGCATCCACCTTGTCGCTCCCCAAGAGTCTGCAATGACAGGCGAAGGAGAAGGAGGAGTCTGGAGGGGGTGGGGACCCCGGGGTGCTGCACAGCAAACGACCGCCAGCAACACGCGTCGCCAGGGGCAGGGCAGGTGCAGAGTGTCCCGCCAACGGCAGGACCTGTGCTCGGGGCGCCGGGAGCCGGGGAGCCCTGTGGTGCTGCTAGGGGTGCACGCACTCACCGCCACCCCGCACAGGCAGGCAGCCATGGCCGGGGAAGACGGCTGGGGAAGGACCAGACCCTGCGGCTCACCGCTCTGTCCTGGCTTTTCGAGGGCAGAACAGCAGCGTGATTCCCTCGAGTGCTGCTGCCGACCACAGGCCTGCACATCGCCTTCTTACCTGCTTGTCAGCGGCTCACAAATTCCAGAAGCAAAACACAGCTCTGCCAGAGCCTGCAGGTCCCTCTGGAAAGTGCCGCCCCGGCTCAGCGAGGCTCCGCCGGCATCCACAGTTTCCCTTTCCTAACACGCCCAGGGCATCGCACCCGGGACACCGCCCGGCGTCCAGTCCCCTCTCTCCGGGGACAGCAGGCTTCCTGCGGGGGCCTCTCCTCTGCCGGTCCAGGCCAGCTTCCGGGTCCCAGGGTCCCTGCGTGATTCCAGCTCAGCGCCAGCTGAGCCGAGCGGAGGGACTGCCGGGGCCGCGCCCTCCAGTCGCAGCGGCTGGTCCTGAGCGCCTCCCACTCCTCGCTGGCCTGGGGTTTCCTTCCTCACTCAGTTTAGCTTCAGTCTTTCTGCTCCGCGCACTCAGAGCTGCCAGCCCGCAGGCCCGGTGCTGCTCCAGCGCCAGTGCTGGGCCCTTCTGGGCACACGCACCCCTGCACTGCACCAGGCCACACAGCCAGCTCCCCTCGGCTTGGGACAGCGCAGCTGCCTGCAGCCTCCCACCCTGGGCCTTGGGTCCCTACCCAGTCCCTCCTGCTTCCTGCCTCAGGTTTCGTGGTGTGCACACCTGGGCCCTTACCTGATGTGGTGGAGGAGTGCTGGGGAGACCACGCCCACAGGGCCACCCTTGCCCGGTGTGGCTGGCAGCTCCAGGACCGGTGTGTCTCCCTTTTGGTTCCTGAGCCAAGAGCTGTGAGATGCAGTAGTGAGGCTCCAGAGAGTCGCCCTTGGAGAAGCCTGGGCCAGGAAAGCCCGTGCTGTCGCCCAGCCCTTCCTGCCCTTTGGCCCTGCCCTCTGCAACCACATCCCCCCTGCTGGCCCTCCCAGCCTCAGCAACCTTGGGAGGAGGGGCAGGAGCCCCAAGGGCTGCACTAAGGGATCCAGATCTATTTTCTGATTTTAGATGACACTGGTTTTCATACCAGATATTCTTTTCAAAATGGCCCCGGATGTTGTATTACAAGCGTCAGGCTCCATAAAACCTGGGTGTGCTCCTGGTGAGGCAAGGGGGTGATGGACCTGTGCTGTGTGGGTGCCTGTGTGGCAGGGAGAGATGTTGAGGATGCGTACATGTGTGTGCATGTGTGTGCATGCATGTGTACACGTGTTTGAGTGAGTGTGTGTGTCTGTGTGTGTGTGCAGGAGCAGGGGTGATGCTTGAAGACCGCGGGGACCCCAGGGTCAGGAAGAGGAGTTTGGGAGCCAGCAGTGTCTGGGAAAGGTAGGTGGGGCCGTCCACAGAACAGGGCTCGGGTTCTAAGCCCAGGGACCAGGTCATGCTTGGTTCTCACTTCCCTGGTCCCAGGGACGCCCAGGACAGCCCTCCGTGATCCACACGCCATCTGCACGGGAAAAACACAGACACAGAGAGGACTGAGCCGGGCTGTGGGTTGCCCAGCCAGAAGGGCTGGGTGTGACACCACAGCGTCCTTCCGACCCCAAAGCCTGGGCCCACACAGGCCTTGCAGTGCCCACTGTCATCAGCCTGTCCCCCGGAGCCCCACGCAGCCTCCAGCTCCTCCAGCATCTGGAGGAGGTGAAAGAAATAAAGAGAAATCAAAGAAGTAAAGCGGGGCAGGTGCACGGTGCTGGGCCTCGGGCCCTTCTCTTCTGAGCAGGGCAGAGCGACAGTGAGAGGGTCTCCCTGCCATCTCCCTCGTGACTGCTGACGTTCTGAGGTGGGTCTCATAGCTCCCCTGGCCGGTATTAAATGAGGTTCCCGAAACACCAGGGCGTGTGCACCACAGTGGGTGTCAGGTGCTGGGACCACGTCCCTGTGCTCACCGAGCCCTCAGGAAGCGCCTCCTCCACTGTGCTCTGTGCTTGGTTGCAGAGAGAACGTTGGCTTCCAGTGCTTGCCGTGTTTAGGCAGGAGATTGGAAGTAGCCGGCACGTTCCTGTTACACGCTACGATAGTCATTCAACAGAAATCACTTGTAATGGGTCTTCAGGAGGGTCTCTGTCAGAAATCAGTATAAATACACGCAGGCTCCAGGGGAGAACAAGCCTGCCCTTTGCAAAGCTGCTGGTGCGGCCTGGATTCCTGCATCCTTTCTCGACGCCTGGTGTGCATGGAAGACCTCTAAGCACCGGCTGTGAACTCCAGGATGGAAGACAGAGATCGATAAGAAGACACAGACCCGTGGTAAGGCACTTGCTCCAATTCACATCAGTTCCGTAGACACTAATGAGTGTCTCTTCTGTGCTGAACACACAAGACACGACGGCAAACAGCTGGGGGAGCTGGGTCCTCAGCTGTGGGGTGGGAGAGGCGGGGGGAAGCTCAAATTAAGAGTCAACTCGCTCCAGTTCATTCACCCACCCTGCATCTGTCCACTTATTGATCCTCTGTCCATCCGTCCACCTGTCCATTCACCCACCCACCCACCCACCATCCAACCATCCTTCCACTCACCCTCTATCCACCCATCCACCCGTCCTCCAGGCATCTACCCAGCCATACACACATCTGACCATCATCTGTCCATCCAAACATCTATACATACAGCATCCATCCATCCACCCACCCATCCACATATACATCCGCCCATCCTCCATCTGTCCATCCATCCATCCACCCACCCACCCATCCATCCATGCATCTACCCATCCTCCATCCATCCATCCATCCTTCTTGTCGAGTGCCTGTCACATTCCAGATCCTAGGGTGTTGGCAAAGGTGCTCTTAGAAGTCCGTGCCTGACCTGAGTCTGGGCAGGGGTGGGAGTGGGTGGGAATACCTTGGCAAAGTCAGCCCATGGGGTCTTCCCTGTGCCTTGTCCTGGGTCGGATTCTGCTCTCAGGCTCCAGACTCCAGCCACGCTAGACTTCAAGTCTCAAGAATCCTGCTGCTCTTTCCTTTCTCCCTACGCATGGCTCCTGTAGGCTGGGGGTGGGGAGGCTCTCCTTCCACGTCATTCTGTTCCAGCTCCTCATTCTTAGGTCTCAGTGCACAGTGCACCTCCTTGAGAAAGTCTAGTGACTGAACATGGCTTCCCCCATGGGCACACACCATCTGCGCTCCTCTGCAGTGCTCACCTTCCTGGCCAACAGCTGTCTGGAGTCTGTGTGCAGATGGCCAACCTCAAGCTGGAAGGGATAGTGCCAGCCTGGTTTGCTGCTGTGCCCCCACTGCCTGGCACGGTGCGTGGATCGTGATGGGCGTGATGAGCGTGGTTAGGGCAGCCGTCTGTGATGACGTTCAGCAAACAGGAGCAGAGTCAACTCGCCAAGAGGCTGAGAGCGGAGCAGTGGACCTGGGGGTGTGGAGGCATCGTGGAGCCCACGATTTGGCCCCGCCCACTGCCTCCCGACACCTGACCACGTGGGACAGCCACCTCTTACTTGTTGCAGCCGCTATTCGCGGGGATTTCTGATACTCACAGCAAGCAGGATTCCAGCCGGCACGGGTAATTGGCTGAGGCCCCAGCACTTCATGTTGTAATCTGGAAGCATGGCGTGGGTTAATTCCGTACCCCTGCGAGGGCCAGAGCGGGCGCTGGGAAGTACAGGAGCCGGGCGCACCGTCCTTGACCCCCGGGCTCAGCAGTGTGCAGCCAGCCACCCGGGGAGGTTGCGGATGCTGCTGTCATGGCTCTACCTGGTGACCCGCCCCCCGTTCTGCCACCACTGCTCGCTTTAATGACCCTCTCTGGAAAAGATTACAGCTGTCATCAGCCTATGGCAAAACACACACGACCTTGATGCAACTTCCCTACCCAAATCCCAGCTCAGTGCACCTCTGTGCAAGGTGGGGCCCCCCCGTGAGAGAGAGAGCCCCCCGTGTCCCCTGACTGCCATTGAGTTCATACCAGACACACGTCTCAGTGCCACAGGTTTTCCAGGCCCACAGGACCATCTGAAGCCCCGCCCCGCACCCTGGGTCCCCAGCCCTGACTCTGCACCCCCCCTGCTCCGAGAACAGCTCTCGCCGTAAGGATGCTCAAGTCACCATTTGCACAGACTCCACGCTCTGGCCTCTCGGCGTCCACTAATCCCTAATCCCCACGTCCACAGAACGTGCGGTTCCGTTCATTAATTTCTACGTTCAGGGACTATTGACTGAGCCTGTGCTGCAGGGCCGGGCACTCTGCATTTAATGGGGGGAGAACCACAAGCCCCACCCTCCTGGACCTGTGATGGGGGTGATCTTCATGTGCCACGTGCCACATCTGTACGCCCAGCATCACAACCAGAGCTCCTGCCACAAGGGAGTTGTGAGGGCCTGAGACGGGAGAGCCGGGCGCTTCTCATCCTACCAGGAGCAAACGAGAGTGAAAATGCTCTGCACAGCAAAGGAAACGGGAGATAAAAGAAAAGGGGCCTACAAGCTCTGACCTCTCAGCCTGCAGCCTAGGAGAAATATTCATGGCTGGTAAACAGTTACAGTAGAAAATGTATAATGGAACCCACACAACCCACAGCCAGAAACCAAATGACCTCATTCAAAAGTGGGCAACATTTCTGAACAGAGGTTTCTGCAGTGAAGACATACAAATGCCCAACAGGTGCATGAACGGGTACCCCCACCTTCTTTACGACACTAGGAACAGCAGCCAAGGAATGGAAACAACGGGACTGTCCATCAGCGAGGAACACATAAGGAAATCCCGCCGTGCCGAAGGCGGACTGCTGTTGCACCTTGAGCAAACAGATCCTGCCGTTTGTGCCAACACAGTGAACTCGGGGGACCGCGTGTGAAGTGACAGAACAGAAAGACAGGTGCCGCAGGGGCTCACGTGCGTACGCCCCAGAGAAAGTCCAGAACAGACTCTCGGCGTAGAACGCTGGCCACTGGGTCGGCAGGCAGGCGGGCGGACGATGGAGACGCAGGTCAGAGAGCAGCAGGCTGCCATCAGCCAGTAGCTTACACGGTTTGGAACAGCAAAGAATAGAATCGCGCTGGACGCCGGGGGCCTGCTGAGATTCTGGGCTGTCTTACCCATCCCCCAGCTATGTGAATGATGGATCTGTGAGTTTGCTTTATCATCTGTACGCAGACACACACACACACACACACGGACACACACACACGGACACACACGTCAATAATGCTTCATACCTTAAACACTTAGAACCAAAAAGACGAAAACAGAAATCTGGACCGTGAAAAGTATTGTGCAGGGCGGGCGTTGCGCCTTGGGTGTCTGTCCCTGTCCCACACCACAGCACTGGCTTTGAGTCCTGGCTCTGGCTCCTGACCGCAGCTTCCTGCTGGCACAGACCCGGGCAGGCAGTGGTGGTGGCTGCCGAATCTGGGCTCCTGCCGCCCACAGGGATGCCTGGACTCAGCTCCTGGGTACCGGCTTTGGCCCTGGTAGAGATGTGAACCGGAGGATGGGAGTTCTCTCTGTCTCTGTCTTGTCTCTCTCTGCCTTTCAAATAAACATTTAAAAAAATTATTTATTTAATTGAGAAGCAGAGTGACACAGAAAGAGAGAGAGAGAGAGAGAGGCAGTGATCTTCCATCTGCTGGTTCACTCCCCAGATGCCCGCAAGGCCAGGTAAAGCCAGCTGAAGCCAGGAACCACGTCGTGGGCCCCTAGCACTTGAGCTGTCACCCACTGCCTTCCCAGGCGCATTAGCAGGGAGCTGGCTTGGAAGCGGAGGAGCCAGGACTCGAACCAGCGCTCCATGTGAGATGACGGAGTTGCAATGGGCAGTTTAACCCACTGTATGCACCACAATGCTGCAGCCTGGAAATAAACACATCTTTATGAAGTATTTTGTGTGGTTCATTCTGGCACTAAGAGAGTGGTTAAAACAAAAACTTTTAAGAAAAAAGTTTATCTGTGCTCCTGATTTGTAAGAATCCTAAAGAAGTGCGTGTGGAGCGTGTAGAACTCGCCCGCTGTGTCCTGCACCCGTCCCCAGCCACGGTGAGGATCCGTTCTCACAGGTTGGCCTCTCTGCGTGTTTTCATCTCAGAGAGTCAGATTAAGGTCGGTGGATTCCTTTTCTCCCAGGAAAACAAAACGCTCCAACGCCTGCGAAAGATGAAGATAAAGAGAAATATGGAGAACAGCCGTCAGGAAGATTCATGGGCCCGAGACTCCAGCTCGGCCAGCAGCAGGCTCGCTACTCCGCCTCGGCAGTTTTTACGGAGACAGCGTGGAGCAGAGACAGACCCCGCGTTTCAAAGCGCCTCCGGCCTGCGCCCTTGCTGCTTTTGTCTCTCAGATTTGCGGGCGAATGTCGGGCCGTGTCTTCGTATCTTTACCACCCATGGACGTGACCAGTAACAGCACCCAGTATTATCGTGCGTTGGAAAGTTGGACGTAAGCTTCCAAACACAGTTCTTTCCCATAATTCTTTCCCGTGCCACTGCACCACCCTGCCTTTGAGCCCCACCCACTCAGACGTCTGTGGCTCTAACTTGTCCATGCCACCTGCTTGAGTCGGTTATCGATAGTGACGTTGTGCGTATGTCTGTGGATGGTTTATACTCATGTTGACAAACGCTTCCTGGTTCTGCTCTTCCTCCGCTCCAGGGCCACGCTGACCGAGGTGTGACTCCCTGCTCATGTCCTCTCTCTCCTCCGTCTCCCTGGCAGCCCTTAAATGTCTCAGCGTACATCACTGTCCAGTTAGTCCACTTCCCAGATTGCCATGGAAACCCCAGTGTGTGTGGGGGGGTCGTCAGGACCTCAGGGTCTGAAGATGCTGTCCTCAGGGCCCAGGGAACTCAGAATGCGAATGCAGGGTGGGCCAGGCCACCTCCCGTGTCCGTGTCTGGGACCAGCGCGGGCTGCTCTGTGTCTGTCCCAGCTCCTGCTAGTGCGTCCCTGGAAGCCGGGGAGTGATCCCTCCCGCCACGCGGGGACCCCGATGGAGTTCTGTGCTCGGATTCTGCCTGGCCCATCCTCGACTCTTGGGAACTCTGGGTGCGTGAACCAGTGAGTGGAAGAATGGCAGGTCTTTCTCTCTGTCACTCTGCCTTTCAAATAAATTAGTCTTCAAAATGCAAATGCTTCCAGCCGGATGGCCAGGCTCCTGGTGTTCCTGGCTTGGAACAGGAGAAGGCATGAGTCCTATTGGAGTGTGCAAGGACCCTGTGCCTCCGCCTCCACGGGGAAACTGCATCTGTGTGGACGCCGAGTGAAACCCACACAGAGCAGGCAGGAGACCCACACGGCCAGGGACTAAGTCCAGGGCTGGACGCTTTCCCACTGGTCACTCTGCAGCCACCAGTCCCTGCAGTGCCACCAGGACCTCTGGCCTGCGCTAAGGCCAGTTCCTCTCCTTCCCAAACCCAGCTTGGCCCTGAAACCCCTCCCACTGGAAATTGCCTATTGGACAGGGTGGATGACTGACGCTTGCTGGTCCAATCCTTTTGGAATTAGCCGCCGTGGAAGGCGACTGAACCTCTCAGGATGGAGGCTGCCATTGGGTCAGCCACCTTCAGTCGTGCCGGAGCAGGAAATGTGAAGGGTGAGCCCGAGAGGGCAGCGGGAGGAGGTGGACAGGGAGACAGAGGGAGAGGCACACTCAACCCCAGGACGCCGGTGCACACACACAGAGACGGCAGCAGTGCCAGCGCCGAGAGGAGGAGGCGCCCGTGCGAGGCAAACCCTGCAGCCCCCGTGGCAACTGACCTTCCCCGCTCCTGTCCTCCCAGGGCCCGCACTACTGGCCCATGACATCTGTGATGCCCTGCTGGGGTCTTCCAGTGAACCCCCAATTTCCTCCTTCAGCTAATTGGGTGGATTATTTTTAAAAACTTTTGTCCATAAAACTACCCCAATCTCTGGGTGCTATCTTTTTTATTATTATTTTTGGACAGGCAGAGTGGACAGTGTGAGAGAGAGAGAGACAGAGAGAAAGGTCTTCCTTTGCTGTTGGTTCACCCTCCAATGGCCGCCACAGCCGGCGCACCGCGCTGATCCGAAGCCAGGAGCCAGGTGCTTCTCCTGGTCTCCCATGGGGTGCAGGGCCCAAGCACTTGGGCCATCCTCCACTGCCCTCCCGGGCCACAGCAGAGAGCTGGCCTGGAAGAGGGGCAACCGGGACAGAATCCGGCACCCCGACCGGGACTAGAACCCGGTGTGCCGGCGCCGCAAGGCAGAGGATCAGCCTACTGAGACGCAGCGCCGGCCTTGGGTGCTATCTTTAAAATGCCGCCTCCCGCCTTTCCTTTCGCGTCTACCACATGGGCTTCACCACCATTCACTCCCTCCCAGTCTCCGCCCTTCATCCCAGGCTCTGGACCCGGTAACGCCCTCAGTCTCTTCGCTTCCGGCGCTCTCCCTTCCTCTGTCCAGCCTGTGGCTCTGGGCGGGGACTTGGCCACGCTCGTGCTGTACTCACTGCGTGCATGCGCGTGCGCTGTTTTCGGAAGTGCGTTTCTTTGCTGCTCTCGCCCTGCGGGCCGTGTGTGCTTTGTTTCCTCGTCCGAGAGGATGCGGATCTGAGCTGCTGTGCACGACTGGTGGCTGTTGCTGCTGGCTTCTGTCGTGGCCCATTTTCCCCACGGCGACTCAGGATTTGGGGCTGTGAGGTTCTAAGTTTATAAATGACTATTCGCTGAGTGTTGAGTTAGAGTCGGTTCCTCCAAAGCGGACTGGGCTTGGTCCGGCGGTGCCACGGTTGTTACCGCCCAGGAAGCGTCACCGCGGTTACATCCTGAGGTTCCTGGGGAGCCCGAGACTGTGACTCTGGACTCCAGACCTGCTGGAGGGCTGGCTCAGGACCACACGTCACCCGAGAGACAGCTCCCTCTGGGGGCCGCTGAGCCTCCAGCCGCCGGCGGCTTCGGGGAGAAGCAGCTGCGGTGCGGCTCTGCTCGGCTCCCCTGCTCACCTCCGCCGAGGTTTGTACTTCTGAGCTGTTTGTGGCCGCTTGGTTGGTGGTTTCACTTTCATTCCAAACTCGAGATGTGATGTACAGACTCAGGGTCCCCAGCATCACCCGGAAAGGTGGCCATTCAAGGAGGCCGAGCCACCGCACAGTCAGAAGAGGCCACTCTGGCCGCCTCTGCAGCCTCAGGTACCCGCGGCAATCCCCAGGCTAGCCAAGGGTCAGGGAGACTCACTGAAGCCTGAGGAATCCCGGATAAGGTAAAGAGAACGCAGAGCAAACGGGGGACGGAAGGAGAGACCGGAGCACCTGGCTTGCGGGCAGAGGGACGAACGGAAACCCCGCAGGCAGGTGTTGTCCTGCGACTGGACAGGCTGCCCCGGGGTGGTGCGCGTGGAGTCCCGGCTGCTCCACTTCCGATCCAGCTCCTGCCCCACCGGGACCCCAGCGCGAGAGTCCCTGCCGCCCACGTGGGAGACTCGAGTGGAGCTCCTGGCTCCTGACTTCAGCCTCCCCCAGCCCTGGATGCTGTAGCCATTCAGAGAGGGAATCAGCAGGTAGAAAATCCCTCTCTCTCTTTCTCTCTCTTTCTCTCTCTTTCTCTCTCTTTCTCTCTCTCTTTCTCTGTGTGATGTTATCTTTCACATAAAAAATTCTAAAATAAACTATACATAGATCTAAAAAGATATTTGCATCAAAATAAACATTGTAAGTGACATCTTTCCCCGTGACTGTTTGGAAGTGCCAGCAGACGTCCCAGGGATTCCGGGGAGAGCGGTGCAGTGTTCTGACGGACGGCGCCTGCAGAGGCGGCTGTCAAGGTTCAAACAACAAAGCCGCGTCCTCCTCTTGTGGCGATAGACACAATTATCTGGCAGAGGGTCTAATGGCCTCAGACCCCAGTGTGGAGCCCAAAGGCTGAAGGGTCTTGACTTAGACACAGGGATCTTCTTGACACCTGGCGGGCAGAGTTCTTAGGACTCAGAAAACAGAAACCATCAACAAAAAATAACCTGGGCTGCATCAAAGCTAAAAAACTTCTACTCTTCACAGCACACTGTTAAAAATTGAAAAGACAAACCAGAGACCGGTGACAGACGTCCACAGCACAGATCTGAAGGAGCAGGTGCAGTCACATGTATGAAGAACTCTCAGAGCTTAAAAAGAAAAAGAAAAAAGCAAACAGAGGCCGGTGCTGTGGCGTAGCGGCTTCAGCCTCAGCCTGCGGTGCCAGCGTCCCATATGGACTCCGGTTCTAGTGCCGGCTGCTCCTCTCCAGTCCAGCTCTCTGCTCTGGCCTGGGAAAGCAGTGGGAGACGGCCCAGGTGCTTGGGCCCTGCACCCACGTGGGAGACCAGGAAGAAGCTCCAGGCTCCTGGCTTCGGATCAGTTGGGGCCATCTGGGGAGTGAACTGGCAGATGGAAGCTCTCTCTGCCTCTGCCTCTCCATAACTCTGCTTTTCCAATAAATAAATATTTTTTAAAAAACTACCATAAGAACTGTCACTCTATAAGAACCACTGACAAACAAACAAAGGCAATACCGAGAAATGCCAGGGATGACATGAGCGGGGCTCCCCTGAGCTTGGCCTGGCCGGGCCTTGGTTCATTTTTAAATTCTCCCCACAGCCCCGCGATCCCTCCCTGGGCATTTGCCCAAAAGTTAGCTGGGGTCCAGACGAAGGTGGGCTCGCGGGGTTTTACGGCAGCCTTGCCTGTAATCTTCCCACGCTGGAAGCAACCAGGAAGTCCCCACCGCTGGCGAGTGGGTCCCCGAGGGCCAAGGTGCCATACAGGGCGCCGCTGCCAGCAACAGCGAGGGATGTTCTTCTGAGGTACAGTGCCACCCACGTCTGATCCCAACTGTGTGACGTCGTGGAAAGAAGCCACCAGGGAGGACTGGGTGCAGCGTGGGGAGGCGGGGCGTGGGGACTTCTGCAGTCTCTGTTTCCCGGCACGTGGCCATATGTGCATCCGCCCAGATCCACCCAACGGCGCCCCCAAGAGAGCTTGTGTGTATCGCGCCTCAGTGAACTTGGTCTTAACAAACTCAACATTGACCGCTCATCTCATGGACACAAAAATCAATTCTGCCTGGATTACAGATATGAGAACAAAGACAGAACTGAAAACAAACCTCTGAAAGATGGTATACGACAGACAGCCTTAGGGCACTCGAAGGATTTTAAACAGGACACACACACACTGTAAAAGAAATGAAAAGACACACTTGACTTCATGAAGTTTAAGAAATTAGCAAAAGCTACCGTGAAGAGAGAGCAGAGCTACAGACTGGAGTAGGAACTCTGAAATGCAAGCAGTCGATAATGTAGATGAGCACACAGAGAACTACCAGTCAATAAAAACACAGACGAAAAATAGATCTAAATAAGCAAAACGCGGAACAGGTACTTAACTGAAGAATCTATGCGCCTTGACAGTAAACACGTGAAGAAGTGTTCCGCACCGGGCTCAGCCGGGAGATGTGTAGTCAGCCACCCTGTACCCATGGCGACAGCGACGGCTGAACCCACAGGGCCGTCTCTCCCCAGGGTGCGGAGTGTCCACAGCTCCAAAAACACCTGCGCTGTGGCTGCCACGCTGACCCAACAATTCCACCCCCAGCACACATTCGAATTCACGTGCGCGGACGCCCAGCCAAAGCTGTGCCCAGCACCAGGCTTGTCGGCTTTGCTTGGGCCATGCTGAGCGGAGGACAAGTCCTCACAGCCCTGGGAACAGCCAAGCGGTGCTGTGTGCCAGCGGCAGAATGAGCGCACGGATGCCACGCGGGTGAGCCCTGCGGCAGGGAGCGAAGGAAGCCGGACCCCAAACGCCAGTACCCCATGAATCCACTTACCCTGAGTGAGCAGAGATTTATTTCAAAGTCAGAGCTACAGAGAGACAGAGAGAGAGAGAGAGAGAGAGAGAGAGAGAGAATCTTCCATCTGCTGGTTCACTCCCCGAATAGTCACAACAGGCAGGGCTGGGCCTATCTGAAGTCAGGAGCCAGGAGCCAGGAGCCAGGAGCCAGGATCCTCTTCCAGATCTCCCATGTGGGAGCAGGGGCCATCCTCCACTGACCTCCCAGGCCATTAGCAGGGAGCTGGATGGGAAGTGCAACAGCCGGACTTGAACAGGTGCCCATACAGGACACAGGCATTGCAGGCAGTGGCTTTACCTGCTACACAGTGCCAGCCCCCATGTTACAAACCTTGACTCCTAGGGGCCAAGGTGGATAGGTGTGCAAATGGGGCACGGGGACCAAGGTGGATAGGTGTGGAAATGGGGCACGGGCACCAAGGTGGATAGGTGTGCAAATGGGGCACGGGGACCAAGGTGGATAGGTGTGGAAATGGGGCACGGGGACCAAGGTGGATAGGTGTGGAAATGGGGCACGGGGCCAAGGTGGATAGGTGTGGAAATGGGGCACGGGGGACCAAGGTGGATAGGTGTGGAAATGGGGCACGGGGACCAAGGTGGATAGGTGTGGAAATGGGGCACGGGGACCAAGGTGGATAGGTGTGGAAATGGGGCACGGGGACCAGGGTGGATAGGTGTGGAAATGGGGCACGGGCACCAAGGTGGATAGGTGTGGAAATGGGGCACGGGGACCAGGGTGGATAGGTGTGGAAATGGGGCACGGGGACCAAGGTGGATAGGTGTGGAAATGGGGCACGGGGGGCCAAGGTGGATAGGTGTGGAAATGGGGCACGGGGGACCAAGGTGGATAGGTGTGGAAATGGGGCACGGGGGGCCAAGGTGGATAGGTGTGGAAATGGGGCACGGGGGACCAAGGTGGATAGGTGTGGAAATGGGGCACGGGGGGCCAAGGTGGATAGGTGTGGAAATGGGGCACGGGGGGCCAAGGTGGATATGTGTGGAAATGGGGCACGGGGACCAGGGTGGATAGGTGTGCAAATGGGGCACGGGGACCAGGGTGATAGGTGTGGAAATGGGGCACGGGCACCAAGGTGGATAGGTGTGGAAATGGGGCACGGGGCCAAGGTGGATAGGTGTGGAAATGGGGCACGGGGCCAAGGTGGATAGGTGTGGAAATGGGGCACGGGGCCAAGGTGGATAGGTGTGGAAATGGGGCACGGGGACCAAGGTGGATAGGTGTGGAAATGGGGCACGGGGGACCAGGGTGGATAGGTGTGGAAATGGGGCACGGGGACCAGGGTGATAGGTGTGGAAATGGGGCACGGGGACCAGGGTGATAGGTGTGGAAATGGGGCACGGGGACCAGGGTGATAGGTGTGGAAATGGGGCACGGGGACCAGGGTGATAGGTGTGGAAATGGGGCACGGGGACCAAGGTGGATAGGTGTGGAAATGGGGCACGGGGACCAGGGTGGATAGGTGTGGAAATGGGGCACGGGCACCAAGGTGGATAGGTGTGGAAATGGGGCACGGGGGGCCAAGGTGGATAGGTGTGGAAATGGGGCACGGGGACCAAGGTGGATAGGTGTGGAAATGGGGCACGGGGACCAGGGTGATAGGTGTGGAAATGGGGCACGGGGACCAAGGTGGATAGGTGTGGAAATGGGGCACGGGGACCAAGGTGGATAGGTGTGGAAATGGGGCACGGGGACCAAGGTGGATAGGTGTGGAAATGGGGCACGGGGGACCAGGGTGGATAGGTGTGGAAATGGGGCACGGGGACCAGGGTGGATAGGTGTGGAAATGGGGCACGCTGCTGCTATTCTGTTTGTTAGCACAGCTGCAGGTGCACGCGTGTGTGCACTTGGTAAAAGGTCACGTGTGCACCTTTCCTTGTTTATGCTGGGCTGGGCGCTGTGGTACAAGGGGTTAAGCTGCCACTTTGGAGAGCTGCATCCCACGTCAGAGTGCCCGGGATGGAGTTCGGACTGTTTCTGATCCGGCTCCTTAATAATGCACCCGTGAGGCAGTGGATGGTGCCCAGGTACGAGTTCCTGCCACCCGTGTGGGAGGTCCGACAGAGCTCCTGGCTCCTGGCTCTTGCTTGCCCAGCGCCTGCTGTTGTGGGCATTTGGGGAGTGAACCAGTGAATGGTACGCTCACTCGCTCTCTCTCTCTCTCTCTGTGTGTGTGTGTGTGTGTGTGTGTGTGTGTGTGTGTGTGTAGATGTCATTCTGTCTTACAAATAAATAAAAATGAATAAACATTTAAAAAAAATTCCCCTTGGGATTTTTGTGACGGCTCTGAACGCGAACACCCCTGTAATGTTTATGTCCGACACAGGCAAGCCAGGGCTACCCCGGCACAGCTCCTGGCACAGTCCGGAGGGCTCATCCCACCGCGAATCCTGTGATGAGGCTGTCAGATCCGCTTCTCCCAGGAACTTTGCTTCCACATGAATTCCACTGCCCACCACGATCAGCCGTGGTGGCTCCAGGCTCAGTGGGCTCTGCCCATCTGCTGGCTTTCTCTTCTGTCGGTTGCGGCCCACGTGGGGTCAGTGGCACAGCTGGGGGGACTGTGGTTGCCTCGGAGGCCACATGGAGGGACCGGCTGTGAGGCTGAAGAGCAGGTGACTGCCCACATGGCTCCTGGGGCCGACATCCAGGTCCCTTAGGGGATCACAGGCCGTGCTGGCCTTTGGCCCCCTGCAAGTCCCATGGCCATTCACCCTCCTCCCTGCCCACCTGGCCCCAGCCTTCCTCCAGTGAAGCTACTTGGGGCCAGCTTCCCTGTCTCCACGTCAGAGCTGGACTCCCCAGGGTCTGGAGTCTGAGAGCCTGATCCAGGGCACAGATCTGCTTCCTAACAGAGTCAGGGCTGGGCAAGCGTTAAGCAGAAGCGCTTGATTCTGGCTCGTGGATCTGGAGTTTCCAAGGTCAAAGGCTCCTCTCTGGTGAGACCCACTTGTGCCAGGGGCCTGAGTGCGTGCAGGCATCACCGTGTGGGAGACACATGTCTCTCCATCTCTGTCAGTGTGGGCCCAGCCCCTTCACCCCACCAGCCACCCGGGCCTCTCCCAGGGGCTCCCGCAGGTGGCCTCTCTGGTCCTGATTCCCGCCAAGGTCCTCCCAGCTCTCCACACCGTGGACGGAGCCTCCCTTCCCGGTGCTTTGCAGCCAGGGAGATGACAAACCACAGCACCCAGGCAGGGGCCCTCGGGGAGGGTGGGGAGAGGGGAGACAGAGCAAGGGAAGGCGAGAGTGGCAGTGCTGACCGAGGCCCAGGTGGCAGCCAGAGAGAGCTCTCGGGAGGGGAGCCTCGGTCCTGTCATGGGGCAGGGGTGCATCCCAGGGTGTGGCTTTGTGGGGTGCCAGGGCGCTCAGTCCTGGCACGAGCCACTGGGCCACACTCCTGGTAGATCAGAGAAGCTGACAACCCTGTGCGCACATTTACGCAGTCCTGGCCGACGGGTGGCTCCATGACAACCAGAATTGTGTGGCCTCAGGCTGCAAGCCGTGGTGCGGAATGCGGGAGCAGACCCACCGTCAGCGCAGCCTGATTCCCTACCAGCCTGGTGTGTGGGCTGGGCGTGGGGCTCACGGGATTACGAGAAAAGAAAGCAAAGTGAGGGATCCTCTGGCCCCCGTGTGTCCAGTGGACAGCAGCCTCAGCGTTCAGCCCCAGCTCCGGCGGGGTGGGTATCCCGGGGTGCACGGGCCGATCGCAGAGATATCGCCTCGGTTCTGGGGTGCTGACGAGCCCCACGGTGAGGCCGGAGCAGGCGGGGTGGGAGGAGCTCCCGTCCCAGGAGCCGCGGCTCTGGCGTCTCCCCCAGCCCCACCTGCCGCCCTTCCTCTGTGCTCCGAGGACGCGGTTCACCACTATTTTGATAAATACGTTTCCAGTGCAGAGAAAATTAAATATGCATATGTTTGAGAACTAAGCAATGCATAACCGAGTTCTAGAAGACGCCGTGGTGGAATCAGTCCTCAGCCTTGCGTGTGTATTTCCATGAGGGGCTGGTGACTCCCGGAACTGACGTTCTCTGTTCTGACAGCGCGTGGGAAAGAAGCGGAGGTCTGGGGTGGGGGCGGGGCTGCGTGTGGGCAGCAGAGAGGCCGGGCTTGGCAGGGCTCAGGGCCGTCCACTGCGCTCCTCTGCCCAGGGCTCTGATGGAAGCCACACGTGCACAAGTGGATGTGGCCTGTGGGCAGCATGCAAAAAAGCCAGCTCCTCTTTGCGACAGGTCTCCCGCCACCTGCTTCCTGGCCGAGGTTCCCGGGCTGGCTGCCTGTTGAAATCCCAGTGGCTGCGATGGGCGTCCACCGCGCACGTGGCCTTGGCCTCACAGGAGAGAATCACTCCCGGCGCTCGGGGTGGGGTGGGGGGCTTGGACGTCTGTGTGTCCCCAGGCTTCTGCGGAGCCGTCCGGTTGGGAATGAGGGTACCGGCAGGGGACCCTGCTGGCCACGGGGGCCCGGGAGGAAGGAGTTGGGTGGTGCCTGCCCACGCACAGACGACTCTTGATAAAAAACAGCTGCTTTTTCCCCTGTAAAATCTCCTTGAAAATTGATGAAGACGTTTGCTACTAAGCCATCACTTGTTGTACTGATGTGGAGGGAGCCTTGCTCACCGGGAGACAAAGAGCTCTGTCCCCCCTGGAGTCCCCGTCCCAACCCGGCGTGTGTGTCCTAAGCCGCCCCAGGCCCCTGGATCCCACCCAGAGCTTGGCAGGCCCAGGGTCTGCCCAGCAGCTTGGAGATGCCTGGCAGTGATGCAGACGGAGGGGCTCCGGGGACCACACTTCGAGAGGCCACGGCCAGAGCAATTCCTTCCGTTCCTGTGTTTCGAGCCCTGGGTTAAAGAAGCTCTCCAGGTTCTTTAGTTAAAAATGAACAGCGTCCAGCACAGTCCTCCTCCCCTGTCCAAACTGTCAGCGGGCAGGGGTCACCCCAGGAAGTCACACTCAGGGCCCGGGGAAAGGCACCCAGAGGCGCACCAGCACCACCGCCGTCCCGTCCCTGCCGTCTCTCAGCCCCGTTTGTCCCCTAAGCATTGCTCATCCTTCCAGGAGAGCAGGCAGCGTGTGCGGCTCTGGGTCCCAGCAGGGGAACCGTGAGACAGCAAAGGGCACAGCAGGGTGAGCCCGGGGTCCTCGCTCCTGCGCACGGGAGACGCCGGCTTCCAGACTCGAGGGGCAGCAGTCACGGATTGCACCGTTCAACACGGAGACTGCGTTAGCGAGACGAGGAACGCGCTAATTTTCTCCAAACTAAGTAACTGTCATCGCACCTCCTGAATGTTTTCCTTTAACACACGTGTGTGCGTTCACTGCTTTTTAAATGCGTGTGAAGAGCGAGTGCGACTTTTGGCGCTCTTGGGTCTAACAGCACCGGCCTCGTGGGTCAGTACCGTGCCTGGCTCGCGTGGTGCAGACCGAGCTGGAGCCGGGCACAGGCACGTGAGCACCGGCCTCGTGGGTCAGTACCGTGCCTGGCTCGCGTGGTGCAGACCGAGCTGGAGCCGGGCACAGGCACGTGAGCACTGCTTTGCCCGATCATGAAGCAGCCCTCGGTCCTCCTTGTTCACGGGTTCTGTGATGGTGCGTCTTCCTGCTCGGGGGTGACACCCCAGTCAAGCCCCGCGGTGCCCACGGCTGCTCAGGCTGGAGCGGAGCAGCGACCTCGGAGGAGCCCGCGGTGGGTGCTCCAGCTCGGGTCCCCCAGTCGGGGCACCACTGCCACCCAGAGACGGCGGAGCATGGCGGGGGCCGGACCCCGTGCACCTGTGAGCGGCCAGGCGGGAGCGTGAGTTCCAGCTGCAGACCCCGTCGGTGGGGGGTCTCGGACGAGGGACTGGACCCTCTGAGCCACGCTTTCTCTTGGTAAAACAAAGACTTAGGGATCCACCAGGATGAGTTGCTGCTGGATTTAGGATGCTTGTACCCACGCGTGCACATACACGCGCACATGCGCTCAAGAGGGGTCTTCAAAATTTCATGGAAAATGTGTTTCACCAAGAGAAATGCATGTGTTCAACTTTTCTTGCACACATCAATTTATCTCTTTTTTAAAAATAAATTTTATTTCTCAGTCCCACTTTTTTTAAGACTTATTTATTTGAAAAGCAGAGTTACAGAGAGGCAGAGGCAGAGGGAGAGAGAGAAGGAGAGAGAGGTCTTCCATCCACTGGTTCACTCCCCAAATGGCCACAACGGCTGGAGCTGTGCTGATCCGAAGCCAGGAGCCAGGAGCTTCCTCCGGGTCTCCCATGTAGGTACAGGGGCCCAAGCACTTGGGCCACCTTCCACTGCTTTCCCAGGCCATAGCAGAGAGCTGGATCGGAAGTGGAGCAGCCGGGACTTGAACCAGTGCCCACATGGGATGCCAGCACTGCAGGTGGTGACTTTACCCACTTCGCCACAGCACTGACCCCCCATTTACCTCTTAATTCCAGTTTCCCACAATCTTTGTAAAGTGCCTTCGTGTCTAATGTTCTATCTGCACACACTTCTCTGGACAACTGCTTAGTGTGCAGCAGCTCCGTGTGCATGGGGACTTCCAGAAGAACCACCGTGTGCAGGGAGGAGCAACTGTATGGGCTCTTCCTGGAGGTTTTCATGGCGTTTTCCCACAAGGACATCCGTTAGCCTCCCAAGGACCCACCGTGAGAGATTAGCACCCTACTATGGGTGCTTCAGGGAGAGTTCTCCCATACCACGATCACTGAGTGGGTCCAGGTGGGAACCTCAGTCGGGGAAACAGCCATGGGTGTTCAAGGCCACAGGGTGCTATTGACTTGGTTGTAAGGTGCGGTTGCACCGGGTGGTCCTGGCTTTCCAACCCAGCTCCGTGTCTGCTGCCTGGGGAGCCCAGCTCCACCCCAGCTCCGTGTCTCCCTGCCTGGGGGAGCCCAGCTCCACCCCAGCTCCATGTCTGCTGCCTGGGGGAGCCCAGGTCCACCCCAGCTCCACCCCAGCTCCGTGTCTGCTGCCTGGGGAGCCCAGCTCCACCCCAGCTCCATGTCTGCTGCCCGGGGAAGTCCAGGTCCACCCCAGATCCGTGTCTCCCTGCCTGGGGGAGCCCAGCTCCACCCCAGCTCCATGTCTGCTGCCTGGGGAAGCCCAGCTCCACCCCAGCTCTGTGTCTCCCTGCCCGGGGGAGCCCAGCTCCACCCCAGCTCTGTGTCTGCTGCCCGGGGAAGCCCAGGTCCACCCCAGCTCCACCCCAGCTCCATGTCTGCTGCCCGGGGGAGCCCAGGTCCACCCCAGCTCTGTGTCTCCCTGCCCGGGGGAGCCCAGGTCCACCCCAGCTCCGTGTCTGCTGCCTGGGGGAGCCCAGCTCCACCCCAGCTCTGTGTCTGCTGCCCGGGGAAGCCCAGGTCCACCCCAGCTCCATGTCTCCCTGCCCGGGGGAGCCCAGGTCCACCCCAGCTCCATGTCTCCCTGCCCGGGGGAGCCCAGCTCCACCCCAGCTCCGTGTCTGCTGCCTGGGGGAGCCCAGCTCCACCCCAGCTCTGTGTCTGCTGCCTGGGGGAGCCCAGGTGTGTAACTCGACTTCTGAAGCTTCAGCTGTGTCGTCCCCAGACTGAGTCCAGGGGAATCACGTCTTCGGGCTCCACTGACGGTTGGGAAGGAGAAAGAATGCAGGCGCAGTGCCTGGCACCCACGCGGTGAAAGCAAGCCTGGGTGTTTTCCGTTAGGATCTCTCTGCGCTGTAGGAGCTGAGGGCTTTTAGAGTGCTCTCTGTACTCACGGGAGGCTCAGATACAAAGGCACAGAGCTGCTGACAGGGAAGATTTCTTTACCAGTGTGAGTGAAATCGCTCAAATTCTAGGCAATTGTGGTCCCTGGACTTTGAGACGTAGGAGCCACTTTCTGCCTTCACTGCTGTTCGCCTGCGCGGAGGGGGCTCCGTGTGGCTCTCGGCTTATGCACGTCAGTGGTTAACACCAAATCCCAGCAAAGCCGCGGAGAGTTGGAGCCGGAGAGGAAGGACCTGAAGAAGCTGAACTGCAGTGTGCTGGGAGCAGGAAGGCTCCCTGGGCAAACGTGGGGGTCGGCAGCCTCCCCGGCAGAGCACGATGCGAGTTCCCAGGCAGCCAGGGGCAGGTGCGCACGCAGCCCTCAGAAGACAGCGACAGGATCAGCGTGTCGATCAGCCGCAGGCGCTGGCACCAGCTCCGGCACCGAAATGCGTTGCTCTTGTCCTCTAGGAAGCAAGTTTGCCTTCCAGCTGCAGGGTTGGGAGGACCTCGCCTGCTCCGTCACCGAGCGTAAATTAAGCAGGTGAGATGCCGAGACGGCACCAGTAAACCGGCAGTCGGCGCTTCCCCACCTTGCTGGGGATCCGTGGGTGGGCAAGGCGACAGGAACCTTCAACGGCTGCCACAGCTGGGCTGGCCATTCCGTCCCTCGTGGCCAGGTCCAAGCAGGAGAAGCCAGCCGAGCAATGGAGCGCCCCGCCCTGTCCTGCAAGCGAGGAGCTCGGGTGTCGCTGGACAGGTCCTGCAGACAGGCGGAGCTGTGCTCCCCCAGCCAGGAGCTCCTGAGCCCACAGCTTGCATTCCTTGTCTTCCTACTCCCAGTATAGTGGGGCTCACTCCACAAGCAAGGTCGGGAGCGCATTCGTGTGCGTTAGTTTACTTGTGTGGGCAAGGAGACGGCGGGTTTGAAATGAGCCGTTATGGGAAATCCCCAAAGGAGCACGGTCCAGCTGTCATAACTGCGTATTCAGCGGCATGAGAGCAGCGCGAACCCATCCCTCCAGTCCCCGTGCAGAGAAGGTCTCCACTCTTCTGGCTACTGCGCCTTTGCAAAGCCGGCTTCCGATTTACGGCAGGAAGAAAAGGGGGCGAGTTTCTGAGCTGCTCGGGGACCAGTTCCAAGCCAGCAGGAAGCCCGCGATCCCACGCGTCTCATGTAGGAGAGGGGCGGCTGCTTCTGGCTCCCGGGGATCCGCCTTCCTCTACACTCAGCAGAGCCCCCCATCCACCCGCCGTCATCGCAGCCCAGAAGCAGGGCCAGGGAGGAGCGTTTCTGAAGGCTGCCGTGGGCGGAAGGGAGACATCCCAGCGGTCTCCGGATAGCACAGGAGTGGGGTTCTCACGCGTTGTCTTCTCGGGTGCAGCTCTCCCGGTGGATCCTGGGGAGACAGGCCTTGGGGACAGCACAGGGAGCCCCAAGTTCCCGTGCTGCTCGCACTGGCGCTGCCTCCGTTCCTCCACCTGCCAGAAGACAGGGCCGGGTGGAGGCTCCTTCCTGTGCGGCAAAGGAGCCAGACTCTCCTCCGCCCCTCCTCCTCCTCCTGACCTGCAACCCGACTGCTGTCAATCACTCAGACTCCTGCCTTGCCGAGGCGTGCATGGTCCTCTGCTTAGAACTCCACTCGGGGCCGGCGCCGTGGTGCAGCGGTAAAGCTGCCGCCTTCAGTGCCGGCATCCCATAGGGGCGCTGGTTCGATGCTGCTCCACTTTGATCCAGCTCTCTGCTATGGCCTGGGGAAGCAGTGGACGATGCCCAAGTCCTTGGGACCCTGTACCCACGTGGGAGACCTGGGTGAAGCTCCTTCTCCTGGCTCCTGGCTTCGGATCAGCACAGCTCTGGCCGTTGCAGCCATTTGGGGAGTGAACCAGCAGATAGAAGACCTCTCTCTCGCTCTCGCTCTCGCTCTCGCTCTCACTCTGTCTTTCAAATAAATAAAATAAATCTTTAAAAACAATAGAACTCCACTGCCTTCAAACACACCGTGTTCATCCACAGCAAACAGCAATGCCACAGCAACCGGCCCTGACGGTGTGTGCAGGGAACGTGCCTGTCCCAGCCACCCCTCAGAACACCCCCTGCGCTGCAGAAAACCAGGAGGAGCAGTTACAGTTGTGAACGAACATCCCCCAGACTGTTGTGGGGCCGAGGTCCCTGGGAGACCGCGGGGTGGGCTGAGCTGGTTGGACAGGTGGCTCTTCCTGCCGGCTGCTCTCCCTCAGCAGGCGCCTCTGTGGGAGGTGTTCTGTAGGGCAACACCCAGCGGAGTGTTACGGGCTCGCCCAGGGAAGGGAACCTAGCGAGTCCAGACCTGCTCTCCGCGCGTGATCACAGCATTTTCCGGAACATCCTGGATGGGCAGTCACCTTGACTTTCTGTGGATACTGACATCCATGACTTCATCACGCACCAACCAGTGCTCACACAGCTGTGTGATAAATGCGCAACGAATGGTGATGACTGGTCGGGCTCAGGTGTCACTCAGTTGTCTTCTGAGTAAAGAGAAGCACCTCCTGGGTAGACATTGGCCAGGCCAGGGGCCTCCCCCAGTGCTGTCGCGTCTGTGAGTCCCACGCTGGGGAGACCCCCGTCGAACGGAGCAGGGAGGATGGAAAAGCCCCTGTTCCGGGCATGGCTGCTCCAGAGCTGCTCTGTTTGCAGAGACAGGGAACTGAGCCAGTTGTGGAAATTCAGAGAGGCCACTTCCCTGAGGTCCCGGGCGGGAGGCCTTACCGAGCACGTGCTGGGGAACAAGAACCACACCCACCAGCACAGCGCACCGACAGGTGGAGAACCCCTGCGACCACGTCGCCTCTCTGACCATCGTGATGAGCAGCAGGAACGCTCCGAGACTGGGAGCCTGGCCGCCGAGAACGGCGCTCGCGGGAGCCGAGGGAGACCACGCACTCGCACCGCAGGGCAATGCCTGGCCTGCAGCAGGGACAGCACAGGCTGCACGTGAGCCACGCAGTCCCCGTCGGGTTCCTGCGATAGCCCGTCGCAGAAACGTGGCTGAGCCCACTTGCACAAAACCTCGCACTCGTATTTGGGGTCGTCTGGATGGACTTGTGAGCCGTGTGACGGATCCAGGTGAATGTGGCCCTCTGAGAGCCCCTGAGGGCGGGCAGCCGACATTTTAGAGAGCAGAGACCTGCAAACCGCAGCTCATGGGATGGATCTGCCCCCACCAACTGCTCTGCAAATAGAGTTTTATTGGTATAGAACCACGCTCACTCTTGTAGGCGTCGCCTGTGGCTGCTCCCCACGCTCACTCTCGTAGGCGTCGCCCGTGGCTGCTCCCCACGCTCACTCTTGTAGGCGTTGGCCATGGCTGTACCCCACGCTGTCTCTTATAGGTGTTGTCCGTGGCTGCTCCCCACGCTCAGTGTTGTAGGCGTCGCCCGTGGCTGCTCCCCACGCTCGGCATCATAGGCGTCGCCTGTGGCTGCACCTGCGTGGTGCTGCAGGCCTGACTCTGTGTCTGTGACAACGTGGCTACACAGCACTCAAGACGGAGCATGTTTACCCTGTGGCCACGTCCAGACAACTCGCTAGCCTCCAGCAGGGCACAGCTGAGACTGTGGTGGCATGAAAGGCCAGGTCACTGTCACCACTGTGGGCAGCCGGGCCAACACAGGCTTGTGAAGCCCAGGGCTTCCAGCCATCTTCCCTGCGGGGGCTGCTGGCAGCTGGGGAACTCGTGTGGGGCGGCTGAGCATGGGCAGCAGGGGTCTGGCTCATTGGTGGCTGCTGCACCTGTCACCTTCTCCTCAGCCCAGGTGTCCTTGAGGCGTGGAGCACCAGAGAAGGGCTGGGCCCAGGACGCCGCCCGCGGACTTGGTGCCACCAGTGGAGGTCGCACCTGCACACGTGACATGGTGGGGCGTGACAGGCCTGGGCACCTGCACACGTGACATGGTGGGGCGTGACAGGCCCGGGCACCTGCACACATGACGCTCTGGGGCATGACGGACCCGTGCACCTGCACATGTGACATGCTTTGCCATGACGAGCCCGGGCACCTGCACACATGACACTCTGGGCCATGTAGGGCCGGGTCAGGGGAGAGGGCATGAGGTCAGGGAGGGCCTAGTTCAGGGAGGCCTTTGTACAGAGCTGAGGGCTGGGGACAGAGGGAGCAGAAGAGCTGCTGGTGGGGGCGGGCAGGTGTTGTTCCAGACGGGAGGAGCAGCCGGTTCAGAAGGTGAGGTGGGGAGCGGAGGGGTCTGGGAGACAAGTCGGTCCTCGCGGCGAGGAGGCCAAGCGAGCAGACAGCGCAGAGCCTGCCTCCTTCCACCAGCACCGGAGGTTTCTGGACACCCTGTGTTTGAGAAGAGTCCCTCTGGCTGTGCTGGAGGATGGGCCTTGGGATCAGCCCAGCCCACCCCGGACCCCTGGAGCCGGGTGCAACTCCTGCCTCGCGAGTGGAACCCCTAGGTTCTTCCCAAGCGTTCGCTCTGTGCCGGGTGTCTGACCCAACAGACAGACTGCAGCCACGGAGTTGAAGCCCACGTGACAGACAGGCAAACCCGAGGGAGGGGGCACGGGTCCCGGCTTCCCTGGGGCTGAAGCCCACGCGACAGACAGGCAACCCCGAGGGAGGGGGCACGGGCCCCGGCTTCCCTGGGGCTGAAGCCCACGCGACAGACAGGCAACCCCGAGGGAGGGGGCACGGGCCCCGGCTTCCCTGGGGCTGAAGCCCACGCGACAGACAGGCAAACCCGAGGGAGGGGGCACGGGCCCCGGCTTCCCTGGGGCTGAAGCCCACGCGACAGACAGGCAAACCCGAGGGAGGGGGCACGGGCCCCGGCTTCCCTGGGGCTGAAGCCCACGCGACAGACAGGCAAACCCGAGGGAGGGGGGCACGGGCCCCGGCTTCCCTGGGGCTGCCGCACAGTAGCAGGTGGATCTGAGCCTGGGCTGCCCAGTGCGTGGCCGAGGCCAGCGTGTGAGGCAGGACCCGGGGGCTGCAGACACAAGGGGCTCCCTGAGCAGGCGCCTCCCCCAACCAGGAGCTCAGGAGGGCTGACACAGCCCCGGGTGCGATGGGCCACAGAGCAGAAGGGCCCCTGCCTGAACTCTCCCCCCTACACCATGAAGGCCCTCAGGTAGGTCCACAAACCCTGGCGGCGTGGGGTGTGATGCAGGCAGCCATGTGAGGCTTCTGCCCCGGGAAGGTGGGGGAATCTGTCCCATGCACAGGCAGCCACAGAGGCCCTAGGGCCTGGAGCCAGGCAGGGCCCCCTCCCCAACCCAGGACCCCAGGGAGGACCAGGGCAGCAGACGTCTGAGCCCAGGATCCCACCCCCGGGTGGGGGAGGGCCAGGAGCTGCGGCCCCAGGGTGGCCCCGTGGGAACGGCTCCCAGCACACACAGCCAAGGCTGAGGGCAGCGGCCACGGAACCCAAACCCAGCTGGAGCGTGGCTGGAGTGGCACGGCCCCCTGCAGTGACAGCCATCGGGGTGGGCCAGGCCTCTGCCCCCCTGCACAGCACACCCACGGGGAAGCACACGGGTGGAACCCCAAGTTCTGTGGCACCCGGAAAACGGGGCGGACAGCAAGAACAGGAGCCTGCGCAGCTCTGGGGTGACTGTTGGGAATTTCATGAAGGGGATTCAAAGCGACCATGATTAATGTGTCAAAAGCTTATTGCAAAGTGGAACAGCCTGCAGCAGCATATGGGGGTTCAGTGGGCAGATCAGGAGTGAACTGATGGCAGCAGAGATTGGAATATCCCCGGGTGAACTTGCCAGCAGCCCCGCTGCCCATCAAGGGAAAGCTTCCGTGACTTTGGGGCTGGGTCCGTGGAAACCGTCTAAGGGGAAGCACAGGATGAACAGGCAGAGCCCCGGGGGCGGAGCCGCATCAGCCGCCTGCCGCAGGAAGAGGCGGAGTCCAGAGGCAGCGAGGCAGAGGGAACAGTGGAGGAGGCAGTGACGGGATCCTCGAAACCAATGCGAGAGATAAAAGCAGATCCAGAAACCAGAGAACCTCAACCGGGGGAGATGTAAAGGAGAACATTACGAATGAGAAGCGCCCAGATAGGCCCTACTCAAACCGCTGGAAGCTGGAGGAAGCAGATCTCCGGGATTCAAATGGACACCGTGACCTGGAAGAGAGGACGGGGCCGGCGCTGTGGCGCAGGGGGCTTAGCGTCCGCCTGTGGTGCTGGTGTCCCATCCAGGCTGGTTCGAATCTCGGCTGCTCCTTTTCCGATCCAGCTCCCTGCTGTGGCCTAGGAAAGCAGTGGAAGATGCCGGAGTGCTTGGGCCCCTGCCCCCACGTGGGAGACCAGAAGAAGCTCCTGGCTATGGCCTGGCCCAGCCCTGGCCATTGCAGCCATCTGGGGAGTGAACCAGCAGATGGAAGACCTCTCTCTCTCTCTCTCTCTGTCTCTCTGTCTCTGTGTGTGTGTGTGTGTGTGTGTCTCCCTCTCTCTGTAACTCTGCCTCTCAAATAAATAAATAAAAATCTTTAAAAAAAAAAAAAGGAAGAGGAGAAAGAATAGCACTTTTCCATCTGAAATAGGGCAAACCAGGAAAACCATAGAGCAAAACCTTTTTTTTTTTTTTTTTTTTTTTTTTTTTTTTTTTTTTGACAGGCAGAGTGGACAGTGAGAGAGAGAGAGACAGAGAGAAAGGTCTTCCTTTGCCGTTGGTTCACCCTCCAATGGCCGCCGCGGCCAGCGCGATGTGGCCGGCGCACCGCGCTGATCCGATGGCAGGAGCCAGGAGCCAGGTGCTTTTCCTGGTCTCCCATGGGGTGCAGGGCCCAAGCACCTGGGCCATCCTCCACTGCACTCCCGGGCCACAGCAGAGGGCTGGCCTGGAAGAGGGGCAACCGGGACAGAATCCGGCGCCCCAACCGGGACTAGAACCCGGTGTGCCGGCGCCGCTAGGCGGAGGATTAGCCTAGTGAGCCGCGGCGCCGGCGAGCAAAACCTTTAAAGTCCTGGCCCCCCCCCAAAAAAAAAATCCATCAGCCCAGAATTCTCTCCGTGGTGCAGACGTCTTTCAATAATGCAGGAGAAATGATTTTCTCAAATAAAGAACTTGGAGAATTTATTATCAGTTATCTTGCAGTAAAATGAGTGTGCCAGAAACTTCTCCAGACAAAAGGAATACAATTCAGAAACTTGGATCTGAAGGAAGAAACGATGAAAATGAAGGTAAATATGAAAGACATTTTCTCGGTTTTAATCACTCTGAAAGATAATTGACTGTCAGAGGCAAGAATAGCAGCAATGGTGCAAGGATTTACGACAATAGCACCGAAGACAGAACGGAGGAGCTGGAATTATGCAGTTGTGAGGATCTTACATAACGTGTGAGGCAGAACATGGAATGTCAGGCTGGGGCTAATTAAAGGGACAGACGGCAGCCCCTACGGGAGCCACTGAAACTTTTTAGAGACTTTACGGCCTGGGCTGCACGCACGTCTCGATCCCGCACGCTGTCTTCCTCCCGTCCTGAGAGCACTGCCGGTGTGTTCCGACCCTGCCACCACCCTCTGCAGCGAGCCTTGTGGCTTGTCATCGCAGGCCACCTCCTCGCGGGGACTGCCCGGGCTGCGCCATCTAAGCAGGCCCCTGCTTTCCCCAGATGACCTGGTGAACGATTCTGCCGTGTGTCAGACCCAAAGGGCTCTGACGTGAGCTCGCCTTGCACACCTGCCCCCCAGAGCCCGGCGCGGTGCCCGCGGGTCCTCTCTCGACAGCCAATGCCCACTGACTTGTTGGGAGGCGAGGCCTGTGTGACGTGAACCACAAATGGTCAGTGCGGCTCAGTAGCCAACAGGAGCGCACACGGTCAGTCTTGCAGGCCTGGAGAGAACGCAGACTGTGCTTACACGAGACTTCGGGGGATCAACCCAAGTCTGCCTGCAATGGAGACGGAAGAGGAGTGCATTTGGGGCCGGTGGGGACGTGCTGCTTTGGCGGGCCAAGAGGCGAGGAGTCCTGCCCACTGAAGCTGGCATGAACCAGGAGGGCTTGGTGCTCGCTGGCACTGGGCTGGGTCACGGAAGGGGTGACCCACTTGTTCAGGGGTTTTGATGTCATCTGGAGCCACCAGGAAATCATCAAGGCTTTGACTTGGACACGACATGAACTGATCAGCACTGAGGTGAGGACAGTGCTGTACACGGCAGGGAAAGAGCAGGGGGAGAGCAGGGGCGGGGCTCCTACAGAAGCATGGTGGGGAACCCACAGGAGCACAGTGGGGAGGGGCGCCCACAGGAGCATGGGGGGGGCACCCACAGGAGCACGGTGGGGAGGGGCACCCACAGGAGCACAGTGGGGGGGTGCCCACAGGAGCACAGTGGGGAGGGGTGCCCACAGGAGCACAGTGGGGGGGGTGCCCACAGGAGCACAGTGGGGAGGGGGCGCCCACAGGAGCACAGTGGGGGGGGCGCCCACAGGAGCACAGTGGGGAGGGGCGCCCACAGGAGCACAGTGGGGGGGGGCGCCCACAGGAGCATGGGGGGGAGGGGGCGCCCACAGGAGCACAGTGGGGAGGGGGCGCCCACAGGAGCACAGTGGGGGGGGCGCCCACAGGAGCACAGTGGGGGGGGGCGCCCACAGGAGCACAGTGGGGAGGGGCGCCCACAGGAGCATGGTGGGGCACCCACAGGAGCACAGTGGGGGGGGGCGCCCACAGGAGCACAGTGGGGGGGGGCTCCCACAGGAGCACAGTGGGGGGGGCTCCCACAGGAGCACAGTGGGGAGGGGCGCCCACAGGAGCACGGTGGGGAGGGGCACCCACAGGAGCACAGTGGGGGGGCGCCCACAGGAGCATGGTGAGGAGGGGGCGCCCACAGGAGCACAGTGGGGGGGGGCTCCCACAGGAGCACAGTGGGGGGGGGCTCCCACAGGAGCACAGTGGGGAGGGGCGCCCACAGGAGCACGGTGGGGAGGGGCACCCACAGGAGCACAGTGGGGGGGCGCCCACAGGAGCATGGTGAGGAGGGGGCGCCCACAGGAGCACAGTGGGGGGGGGCTCCCACAGGAGCACAGTGGGGGGGGGCTCCCACAGGAGCACAGTGGGGAGGGGCGCCCACAGGAGCACGGTGGGGAGGGGCACCCACAGGAGCACAGTGGGGGGGCGCCCACAGGAGCACGGGGGGGGGCGCCCACAGGAGCACGGGGGGGGGCGCCCACAGGAGCACAGTGGGGAGGGGCCCCCACAGGAGCACGGTGGGAAGGGGTGCCCACAGGAGCACGGTGGGGAGGGGGCGCCCACAGGAGCACAGTGGGGGGGCGCCCACAGGAGCACAGTGGGGAGGGGCACCCACAGGAGCACGGTGGGGAGGGGCACCCACAGGAGCACAGTGGGGGGGCGCCCACAGGAGCACGGGGGGGGGCGCCCACAGGAGCACGGGGGGGGGCGCCCACAGGAGCACAGTGGGGAGGGGCGCCCACAGGAGCACGGTGGGGGGGCGCCCACAGGAGCACGGTGGGGAGGGGCACCCACAGGAGCACGGTGGGGGGGCGCCCACAGGAGCACAGTGGGGAGGGGCACCCACCGGAGCACAGTGGGAGGGGGCGCCCACAGGAGCACAGTGTGGGGGGGGCGCCCACAGGAGCACTGTCGGGGAGGGGTGCCCACAGGAGCACAGTGGGGAGGGGTGCCCACAGGAGCACAGTGGGGAGGGGGTGCCCACAGGAGCACAGTGGGGAGGGGTGCCCACAGGAGCACAGTGGGGAGGGGTGCCCACAGGAGCACAGTGGGGAGGGGTGCCCACAGGAGCACAGTGGGGAGGGGTGCCCACAGGAGCACAGTGGGGAGGGCGCCCACAGGAGCACTGTCGGGGAGGGGCACCCACAGGAGCACAGTGGGGAGGGGCACCCACAGGAGCACTGTCGGGGAGGGGTGCCCACAGGAGCAGGGGTGCTCAGAGCTGAGGCAGCGAGTGCAGGAGAGGTGGGGGCACTGGCTGCCCCTGGAGGTGCCCGCAGGTGAGCGTGGGTGGGGAAGAGGCCTCCGAAGGGGGCGAAGCTGCAGCACCAGCCAGAGGTGAGCCCAGCATCTGCCTTGAGAGGGGTGGGGGCAGGGGTGGCCTGGGGTCCCACAGGTGCCCTGGCCCTCTCTGTGGGAGGTCCCGGGAGAGGTGGGAGTGAGCAGTAAGAGTCAGGAGCTGAGGAGGCCGGAGTCCCAGACGCCCCGGAGGCTTCTGTCACGGTTGTGGGTTAGGGGATGACCCGCGGGGGGACCCAGAAGCTCCTGTCTCCTGGCTTTGGAGCGGCGCAGCTCCAGCCCTTGCGGCCGATTGGGGAGTGAACCATCGGATGGAAGGCCTCTCTCTCTCTCTCTCTCTCTCTCTCCCCCCATAACTCTCACTTTCAAATAAATAAATAAATCTTTAAAAAAAAATAAAATAAGCGTATCACGCAGGAACTGGGCAATATGCTCGCCTACAGGGAAGCACTTCCCAAAGAAAGTCGCGTTGCTTGCCCTCCGCAGCAGCCCCTGCTCACGCCTGCTGCCTTTCCCACGTCCACACGGATCCTCCCTCCGTGGGCGCCGGCACACCGCACGCTGGGTAACTCCATGCACCTCGGCCACCACGGCGCCGTGACCCCGGGAGCTATCGAGTCCCACGACGTCAAAGTCGCAAAACTCAGGAGAACTTGCTCTTGCTCTGTATTAGAGCATCGGATCGGAACCACGGGTTCAGACGGAATAATGAAGGCAATTTCCTGTGATGAAGGCAAGAAGGAAAATAGCATTCATCGAACACTTTCTAGAAGCCCTGCATTGCGTGGACGCAGATAAATAGCCAGAGACAGCAAACGTGTCTCACAGCCTTGGGCAATTATCTAAATGCTGGGATTACAGGTATTTATCCCTTTCGTGATGCACTGCATTTCCTTAAAACCTTAATGACCACGCTTTGCTTTGAAAATATATATGAAATCTCCCTCTCTCTCCCTCCCCCCCCCCCTTGCTACCAGGGTCTCTGATCGGATTTTCCGCAGCAAGGTGCACCTGCGTATTCCACACCCACACCGGTGCCGGGAACAGGACGGGCGTGGTCTCGGGGCCCTGGCACCTGCCCCGCCCCGCCCCACGGTGCTGCACACTGCCCGTCCTCCCGGCCTGTCTGGCCGAGTTCCGCTGATGGAGCTGCTCTCAGATTCCTGCCTGCAAACCCTCAGCTTTCTTTTCTTTAATCTTGAGAACATTTTTGCTGCTATAAATTGCCACCTACAGAGACGAATAAATTTTTAAATAGAAACCTCAGCAACCAGTGGCAAAAATGAGCGCCCAGGACGGGGCCACCACATCA
Source organism: Oryctolagus cuniculus (assembly GCF_051225735.1). Lineage (NCBI taxonomy): Eukaryota > Metazoa > Chordata > Mammalia > Lagomorpha > Leporidae > Oryctolagus > Oryctolagus cuniculus. The sequence goes on from NC_142877.1 coordinate 2,062,863, forward strand.
GGCAGGCCTGCGTTTCTGCACCCTCAGCCGCTCCCCTCTCTCCGGGGGCGTTCACGCTTCCCTCTTCCCCGATGTCCCGTTTCTTCCTTCTCTTGGTAGTTCTAGTTCACAGCTGTACATGTTGCAAATGCAGGGCTAAGTCTGGCTTCTTTGTTCAGAGTTTGCTTGTGGGAGTCACCCATGCATGTGGTCGGCCTGGCTGGAGTCCACTCATTTTTATTCTCAGCTTGAATGAGGAGTGGGCAGCACGGCTACAGCCCTGGTGCAGCTCAGAGTCTGCCAGGAGGCGGCTTCCGCCGCTGACCCCTCAGCCGCGGGGTCGAGTCCCTCCCTCTGCCCGCACACGCTGAGGGCACCCCATCGCTGGTGCTTTTGTTTCACATGTTCATCAATTATTTATTTTGAAAGAGGGGGGGTCTTTCATCTGCTGGCTCACTCTCCCAGGTATAAATACAGCATAATGGGTTTGTTTTGCGTTTTCTCCTCCCAGTGAGGTGGAGACTGTGTGAACGTCTCAGCCCTTCCGAGTGAATGGAGTATTTAATCCGGATATTATCAAATCGGGAGCTAGTTTCCACTGCTTTTGGTGCTTTTTAGCATTCTGGGTTTGATTTTAAGAATCACAGTATTCGGGGACCTTAAGGAGTATTTTTCTGACATCTGAGGTGGTGGCGACACCTCCTATACATGTGGGATATTGTTCTGCCTTTCTCATCCATGTCCACCATTTGGTTGGAATAATTTTGGGGATTGTGGGCGATAGAAGCCATGTTTTCTTTTTGTACATTGACACATGATTTTGAAAATTATTTACTTATTTGAAAATGAGACAGGAAGATAGAGGGAGGGAGAGAGGGGAGAGAGATGAGAGAGAGAGAGAGTGAGAGAGAGTGAGAGAGAGAGAGAGAGTGAGAGAGCTCCTATCCTCTGGTTGACTCCCCAGATGTGTGCAATGGCCAGAGCTGAGCTGAGGGGACCTCAGTCTGGTTCTCCCATGTCCTGGGAGACACCCAGGATCACTGCTGCCTCCTAGGGTCTGCCTCAGAGGGGAAACGGAATGGAAGCGGAGCCAGGACTTGAACCCACACACAGCACCATGGGCCACGGGCATCGTAGTGGCTGGGCTGCAGGGACAGTGAACACATCCACTCAGAGTTCACTGAGAGCCGCTGCTCTCTGCAGCTCTGCCCCCTCCACCTTCCTCCTAGGTCCAGGGGTCACATGGGGGGGCTTTGTGGCCTCCACTGTACCTGTGACCCAGGTGTGGAGTCACAGCAGCACTGTTCTTAGACGGCTTACGTGGGGGAAGCGGCGTGAGGCTGGCTCCTGAGCTGGAGGAGAGGCGTCGGGCTGGACGCAGAGTCCAGACGTGGCTCGGGGGCAGGGGACTGACCCACACCTGGGATGCTGGTGCCCTGGGGAGGCAGAGCTTGTGGGGGTGTTGGTAGCTGGCATCCGAGGGCAAGAGGACCAGCGGGAAGGGAGGCACCCAGGACACACTCTGCACAGAGGTCCCGCGAGGGCGATGCAAGGCGGTGCTGCCAGAGGTTCCTGGAGGGAGGATTGAAAGGTGCATTTATTCTGGTGCAGAAACAACCTGAGATTCATGCATGACTCTCCCCACGTTGTGCATTTCCCATGAGCCTTCTGATGACCTTTCCCATTTCAGCTTTTTTTTTTTTTTCTTTTTAGCAAAATATACTTATCTTGTACAGCAGCTTGGGAGAGGGCATGGGGTGGGCTCCTCCCCCGCGCAGTGCTGAGGGGTCTCAGACAGCACCTGCGGTCAGCCCCGAGCCATCTGCCCTCCTCCTCCCCGGGACCCTCCCTGGGACCCTCGGACCTTCCTCCCGAGAGGGGGCCCTGCCACCCGAGGAGCGGCGCACTTCCTTCCGTGCTGGCTCGGTGATGACGAAACTGCCCCGTTCACGTGGTCAGCAGAGGCGTTGCCGCCTGCACGGTCCTGGTTCCTGAGGGTTCTCGCTGCGCGAGGCCCAGCTGTGCGGCTCTCTCCTCTCGCGCTGGCGTAAGGCTCGTCGTCTTCAGTCTCAGGGACCCCGCCCCTTCCCACGGTGATTTCTGAGAACGCTTTGACATTCCTTCTGCCTTCGGCTTTCACAAGATTTGTATAATTGCCTGGGTGTGCAGTTATTTTTTTTTCCATGTGTTGGTTTATAAAGCCTCTGAGATCCGTGACTTGCGTCTTTTATTAGCGTTGACAAGTTCTCTGCTTGGTGTCTGCCTCCTCTCTCCTGGGGGTCCCACTGTCCAGCACTGGGCGTCCCCTTGGCATCTGCAGCGTCTCTTGTCCAGGATGTGCCCTTGACATTGAAGGCCAACCCACCCTCTGGCTCACTGCATTTTCTGCGTCCAATTTATGCTAAATTGTTGCTGAGTTCTGTTGTTTGTTCGCATGGTTTTCTGTTCTGTGACATTCAATTGATTTCTTAAACGTGGCCCAAGTTCTTTGTGGAAATCCCCAGTGGGTTCTCTGCTCGGACGAGAATTCCAATCACCGTTCTCGGCGTGTGAGGCTGACAAGTCTATTTCCTGGACCCTGTTTCTCCCGATCCTGTTATCCGTGCTGTCCACTGTTTTGCCGGCACCCTGTCTTGCCATGGCACGTGCCTGGCGATTCTACGTGGTGCCCCGATGTTGCGTGTTTGCAATCATTTGTAGAAAGCCTGCAGCTCTCGCTGATGCTATTTCTGTTCCGACAGCGATCAGGTTCAAGTTCATCCACCTTCAGCGATGGAGACCGGCGGGAGCTGAGCCACAGGCCCTGCAGTGGGCTGTGCACAGCTGGGACTCTGAGGAGCACGGAAGGGCATCGTCCCTCATCGCGACTTCTCTGCAGCTGCCCCGTAACCCTCCACGCTCTTGTTTGCTTTGTATCAGAGTCTTGCAGAATTTTAAATATGTTCTGCGATGTTGAAGGTTGGTCTTATGTATTTAGCCCACCGGTTTTAACACGTCCTCTATTTGTTCAGTTAAACAAACATTTGTGAAGGTGTCCCACGTGCAGGCCCCGAGTTCCAGGCTGCAGGTGCAATGGTGAGCCAGAGAGAGAGAGAGCGCACACGCGAGAGAGCGAGAGAGATGGCCCACGTGGCATTGGTGGTCCAGGGATTTTAGTGGGATTTTTTTTAGGATTTATTGGTTTATTTGAAAGGCAGAATTACACAAGAGGTAGAGACAGAGACAGAGAAAGAGAGAGAGTGAGGTCTTCTGTCCTCTGGTTTACTCCCCAAAAGGCCATAATGGCCAGGGCTGGGCCAGGCTGAAGCTGGGAGCCAGGGGCTTCATCCGGCCTCCCATTCTCTGCTGGTTTCCCAAGCGCAGGCTGTGTTTAACCCCCTATGCCAAAACATTGGCTCAGGCTTCACATTCTGGTTACCTGACCTTTGACCCATAGTCTCTTAGAAACACACCCTGGAAATGAGTCCAGGAAGCACCACTGTGGTGCACAGGACTGACACTGAGAGTGGGGTCCTGGTCCCCCCAGCTGGCCCATCAGACACCGTGGGCAGGGTCCTGGTCCCCCAGCTGGCCCGTCAGACACCGTGGGCAGGGTCCTGGCCCCCCAGCTGGCCCGTCAGACACCGTGGGCAGGGTCCTGGCCCCCCAGCTGGCCCGTCAGACACCGTGGGCAGGGTCCTGGAAGTGCAAGTGTGCAGAGGCAGGTCCTGCTCACGGGACGGAGCGCACCAGGGTCAGGGCAGCCTGCTTCCTCTCCAGCCGGGCTGCCCGTGCAGGGTGTGGGGCTTGCCTTGTGCAGCCCTGGCTGGCGCCTGATGGTGGCAGGAGGGAAGAGGGAGGGAAGTTGAAAGAAGGTGCGGAAGATCCATTGGAATTTAAACCCTGTTCGCTGTCGCAGTCATGAGAGCCTGGGGCTGGGAAACACCACCCCGCCTGGAAGGCAATTCCCACGAGTCCCCACGTCTCTTCAAACGCCCATCAGATCCGCAGGCTTTGATGTGTGACCAACTGCTTCCATGCGACTTTCTGTTAACTCAGATCTGAGTCCAGGCGGGGAAGGACAAATTGGCCCTTTTATCAAACGCTCGCGGTATCAGCCGTGTCCCCGCCCAGAAGCTGCACTGAGCTTCTGTACGAACGGACAAAGCGAATGAGCGTCGGCTCAGGGGCCTGATGGAACCCAGCCACATCTGCACGCGTGGAGCTGCGATCCCGAGTCGCCTCCGACCGTGCCGCCCTGACTCGGCTCTCTGGGGGCACAGCTCGCTTGTGGGAGAGACACCAGCCCCCCGCTGTTCGCCAGCGCCAGGGGAAGGCCGTCCGGGGCCAGCGGCCGTGGGGCGCTGCGGCTGTGGCTCCTGGCTGGAGCCCCTAAGCAGAGGAGAAGTGCTTCTGCAGCATGTCCGTGATGGCCACCACCGGACACAGTGGATGATGGCCGAACTGCGTGGCCACACTCCAGCCCCCTGCCTCCTCTCCTGGGGCTGGGGGGCTGGTGCAGGCCTGCAGCCCGCCCCTCAGGAGCTCTCCAAGAGAGGGGCAGGCGGCGTGTGCCCCAGGGGCTCCAGGTCCCCTCCCCGCTTTCCTGAGAAAGAGCAGCGCCCGTCAGACCGGGAGGGGGGAGCAGCCAGGGAATCCGCGTGCACAGGAGCTTACCAGTGGAAGCCCCGCGTCGCGAGGCCAGCGGACCACCTTGCCCTTAAAACCTCCCCGCGAGGACCCTCGGGCTCAGGCCCCAGCCAGGCCGCCTCACCCCAGACCGTTGTCTGGAGTAGGGACGGAGCCCGAGCTGTCGGCGGGGCCGGCTTCCAGTGAGGCCCAAGGGTGGGATCTGCCTCTGGCTGTGGAAGCCATCTTCTCCATGTCCGTGTGTGTCCACATGTGTCAGCGTGTGTGTCCACGTGTGTGTCTCTGTGTGTGTCCATGTGTGTATCCATGTGTGTCTCTGTGTCTATGTGTGTGTCCACGTGTGTGTCTGTGTGTGTCCACATGTGTGTGGGTGTGTGTGATTATGTGTGTGTGTCTGGGTGTGTGTCCACATGTGTGTGCGTGTATGTGTCTGTGTATGTGTGCGTGTATGTGTCCGTGTGTGTGTCCATGTGTGTCTGTGTGTGTGTCCACGTGTGTGTCTGTGTGTGTGTCCACATGTGTGTGGGTGTGTGTGATTATGTGTGTGTCTCTGAGTGTGTGTCCGTGTGTGTGTCTGCATGTGTGTGGGTGTTGTGTCCATGTGTGTAGGTGTGTGTGATTATGTGTGTGTGTCTGGGTGTGTGTCTGCATGTGTGTGCGTGTATGTGTGCGTGTGTGTGTGTGCGTGTGTGTCTGTGTGTGTGTGTCCTGTCTTCCTCTTCCAGGGAGGACATGGGTCAGGGCTCAGCAGTGCTGTGGGATCACACACAGCAGGAAAGGAGCCGAGGTCCGACGACCGTGGACAGCTCTGGGCCGGCCTGTGCAGGCTGGCGACGGACAGCTCCAGGCAGTTTGCAGTTGGACGCCGCACCTGCCTGCGCCCGGCTGCACCTGGCCCGTAGGACAGCCTGGCCCAGTGGCATGGCAGGTCCTCGTGCCCCTAACACGCACCTCAGGTCCCCCACCTGCCCTGCTCCACGCGTGTCAGGAACTTGGAGCAGAGCTGGGGGACATTTTCACATGGCTGCGGGGCGTGTCCCGTGTCAGACCCTCCACTCCCATCATGCACCTCACGCCACCCCACTTCCAGTGCTGAGGCACAGAAGTGGGTGGGGCTCGAGCCAGTGCTCTACCGGCCTTCACTGGGCTCCACGTGGCCGTCACCCCACTGCTGTGTGTGTGGGGGTGGGGCTCCCACTGCTGGGCGCTTTTCCTGCGAGAGGAGGTTTTCTTTGTTTGCGAGCATTTGCGACTCTGGCTGTTTGTCCGTGCACGACTTGGATCTTGAGTTCGTGTTTTGTTTTGCTCCGATGAGTCCTGATTTTCTGGGTACACCTGTGCCTCCATCTTTAAGTCTTCCGTGTAGAGGGAAGAGCCTGTGGTGAGTCCAGCTGGGAGCCCCGCAGCCCACCACAGCGTGGCCTCCGCTGACCCAGCTCAGCCCGCCTCAGCCTCGGGAGATGACACGAGCCCAAACGGAGGTGGGAGCTTTGAATGCATGAAATGAACTTAAATTCTACACGGTGAAAATCACCAGGCTGAAAGGTAAAAAGGTCAGGGAGAAACTTGGAAAACCATTTGCTTTTTATGTCCTAAAAGGCCACACACGAACAGGGCCACACATGGACACATGCACACACAGAGATACACAACATAGAAACACAAATGGACACACACACGGACACACAAAGACACACACACACAGAGACACACACGGACACAGATACACGCAGACACACACACATGGACACACACACAGACACACAAAGACACACACGGACACACACAGAGAGACACACACGGACACATAGATACATGCAGACACACACACATGGACACACACGGACACACAAAGACACACAAGGACACATAGACACATGCATGGACACACATACACACACACACACACACACACGGCCACAGATACACACAGAGACGTCAAAAAGTCCATGGGACGAGAGTGCAGAGACAAAGGTGAGTGTGCACTGTTTCCTCAACAAGGCTCCCCCAAGTTCCAGGCTCTGCAGGAACAGCCTCAGCCGCGCGGTCCACCCTGAACAGCGAGGCCCCGGGGACTCTCTCCCGCTGCTCCCTACAGCAACCGGAGCGCTCCTGACTTCTTTTGAGACGAGGAAACAGAAAGGAGTCGGGCCTGCTGGGCACACGCCAGGGACTGCTCGAGGTGTTGGCAGAATCGCTCGCTCTCCTTTATTTATCTGTCTGAAAGTCAGAGCTACAGAGAGAGGCAGAGACAGAGGGGAGGTCTTCCGCCTGCTCCTTCACTCCCCAGATGGCAGCGGTGACAGGCTGGGCCAGGCGGAAGCCAGGAGTCAGGAGCTTCTTCCAGGTATCCCAGTGAGTGACAGGGGCCAGCCGTCAGCAGGCGCTCGACTGGAAGCGGAGCAGCCTGGACTCGAACCGGTGCCCATACGGGATGCCAACACGGCAGGCTGCGGCTTCACCTGCTCTGCCACGACACCGGCCCCAGAGTTGCTCTTAACTGGCACGAGAGCTGGGCAGGCGCGTTGTCGGGCTGGAGGAGGGCTCCCCTGGAAGCCTCGGCCAACTTCACCAGCACCATCCTACCAAGCGGAGGTCACCGTGAGCATCCTCAAAACCACTGCCAGGATCTTTGCTCTTTTTAAAAACAGATGCATTTATTTATTTGAAAGTCAGAGTTAGAGACAGAGAGAGAGAGAGAGAGAGATCTTACATCTGCCGGCTCCCTCTCCTGCTGTCCACAGCAGCCAGGGCAGAGCTGGTTTGCAGCCAGGAGCCAGGAGCTTCCTCTGGGTCTCCCACACGAGTACAGGGGCCCACAAATTTGGACCATCTTCCACTGCTCTCCCAGGCCATTAGCACGGAGCTGGACCGGAAGTGGAGCAGCCGGGACTGGAGCTGGTGCCCATGTGGGATGCTGTCATGCAGGTGGTGGCTTTACCTGCTACACCACCACGCCGGCCCCAGCCTTTGCTCCTGACGGGTCCACTTTTGCCTTGGGCCATTTTCAGCTTTGTCACCATTTTCCTGATTGTGCCTGGTGTTCAGAATCGTAGCAACAAAGTCGTGTTCCAGCGCCTGTTAGATCCTTTCAGGAAACGCTTCGTGATCTCGATCGCACTTGTTTGCAATCGCCATTGCAAGCTCTGTTCCTGTCTGCGGCCGGTGTGGGTGCGGAAGTTTTGGTGCCCAGGGAACAGAAAGTTTGGTCCAGTTCAGTTTTCCAGCCAGCACTGTGCAAGCTAAGCTCCTGAGCTGTCTGCGGCGTTGGCTGTTGTCTCCCTGTTCGTTGCTGGTCCTGTCCCATCAGGGCGAGAACAAAACCTTCTTTGGCCTTGACAATGGATGTGAATCGTCTGCAGCTGACGGCTTCTTCTCCAATGCCGGCCGTCCCTGTCCAGAATGGAGTTACCCGCTCGGAACGACTGAGTTCTTCGGGTGTTGTCCTCTTGACTTATCACAAAGCCGCGGTGACGTCACCGTTCTTCCACCCACGCGTCCCCATGACTCGGACGTTCGTTCTGGCTTCGATTTTAGTGGAGTTCACATTACCCACAGCAGCTCTTTACGTCTGATGTCTTATCTTTCCTGCTCGGATGTGTGAAACAAGCCCCTGGGAGTGTGTTTTGGTGCCAAAAACACTTGAAATAATGAAAATTTTCCACCATGAGCTTTTGAAAGATCCTATGTGTGAGTACGTGTGTGCGTAGTTTTAACCAATTAAAAAAAAGTGAGTCCAATAGAAAAATGGGTGTGAAAATATAGGAAATACATGAAAAATGAAACATGCAGCCTTGAAATGTGTAAGATGATGTTTGGTGTGAATTCAGTTGTAAATAATCACGTGGCAATGCCACTTCCTCACTGGTTACTTTGGCACAGACTTGATTCAAACTTGGCCGGGGTGCAGAGCGGACTCTCGTTCCTAAAGCGCAGGGATTGATTTGTGACCTCCATGTTGGACATTCGGTAAAATCTATCAAAACCACACAGAACCTTTCACTCCGAGGGCTGCGTGCTGGGTAGACCTGCACCTGTGTGAAATGACAGCAGCGAAATCCTGGACGAAACAGAAACGAGAGGCAGGGCTGCTTCCCCGGCTGCGCCATGAGGAAAAGAGGCAGCCTGTGTACGCTGACAGGGAACAGTTTCCAGTATGTTTCACCGGAGACGTCAGCATTTACGGATGCTATCGGTTTACGGAAGCCCAGCGTGCGCATTCGCTTGTTTCTGACAGGTGCGCTGGGACCTGCTCATCTTGGGAGAACGCAGGAGAAACGCGCCCGGGCTGGGCAGCGACACAGAGGCACACGCACCCCCTGCCTGGATTGCAAGCCCCGCAAAGCTTCTGTGAAGAATGCCGAAGCGAACAGGACGCGACATCAGCACCTGTTCAGAGGTGAGGCCACAGACCATCTGTTCTACTAGATTCTGTACTTTCACGCTTACTTCAAATGGCTCATAGTTAACATTTAAAAATAAAAATCCGCATGTCTTTTTACCCACGCAATTTAAAAACGAAAGATTCCCACATACGCGCCTAAATGCGTCCACAGTTTTGACTGCAACGTCTATTTTATTCAGTGCTTCCTTAGTTGCCACAGTCCACACTGGCTTGAGCCCAGGGGAAGACACACTGGTTCGGATTTCTGGATAGCGCTGTGATTGGGTCGGGGGCCTGCAGGTGTGGGTGGGTCCGGGAGGTCGTCCCCTCCCTAGTCCGGTTCCTGTGCGTCTGCTTCTGCTTCCGTCTGGGCAGGTCCCTGCTGGTAGTGGCAGAGATGAGCTCAGAAGTTCCCAGCCGGGTCCGCCGGCCCCTCAGCTTCCCGCAGAGAACACGTAGTTCCAGCAAAGCACTGCGGCTCCCTCAGGCAGGCGAGCACCCTCCCCGTCACTGTGGGCCCTCGTGGCTGGGGCTCCTGGCCACCTCTAACCCAAGGCCAGGTGTGGCCAATGGGAAATGAATGGTTTAGCAAAGGAAAACCGAGATTCCATTACCCCAAGGAGGAAGGAATGGAGGCAGCAGGCAGGCGTTTCCCTGGGGACATCTCCTCCCAGCCACCCGCCAGGACGGAAACTACACCCGCTGGGCGTCCCCACGCTGCCCACTGGGCGTCCCCACGCTTCTCACTGGGTGTCTCCACGCTGCCCACTGGGCGTCCCCACACTGCCACTGGGCGTCCCCACACTGTCCGCTGCGGGTCCCCATGCTGCCCACAGGACGGAAACTATACCCACTGGGCGTCCCCACACTGCCCACTGGGCGTCCCCACGCTGCCCACGGGGTGTCCCCACGCTGCCCACGGGGTGTCCACATGCTGTCCACTGGGCATTCCCGCACTGCCCACTGGGCGTCTACACACTGACTGCAGGCACGCGGCTCCCACGGGGCCCAGATTCGTGATCTGGGCTGGCTTTCCACCCTCCCAGGAAGCACCCAACACCCACCCGGTGCACTGGGAGGGGTCACGCCTCCCTCCGCGTGCCCACCTCGCCCCTTCCCGGCGCTCTGGTCTGGTTTTAGTAAGATGATGGCGTGTCAGACATGCTGTAGAATGTCCCATTGGGGAAGAAAGTGAATCCTCTCTCCTCGGACGCTGTAAACCCAGAGTGAAGTCTGAGGCCGCGGTGAATGGCAGAGTGCATGTCTCCCCCAGGGACCTTCCGCAGGAGATGCAAGTCCACAGGCGGCCACGCCAAGGTTCGCCACGCGGATGGGCCGATGGCCTCAAGCTTTACCGTGTCAGTGCACAGGTGCCTCTTGGATTCGGCAAGCCGGGTGTGCGCGCGTATTCAGAGCCAGCGCGTCCTGTCCCCAGGGAGGGGCTCCCCAACGGCCCGAGCTTTCCCTGATGGCAGCCTCCTTCCGGGTCGGTTCTTTCTTTGGAAACTTAAGTAGTGGTGTCCTCATTCCGCCACTTCCTCCTCACTTACTTGCTGCTACTCTTCTGAAAAGACGTGTTTTCCTCCTTCACCGAGGACAAATTGGCTCTGAGTAAATGCTGTTCTCGTCAGGGACCAATTTTCAGGGAACAAACTGGTTGATTGTCACGCTGAGCGGTGGCAAGTGAGTTTGTCTTCCTCTATTTCCTGATCACAATTTGGATTCTTTCCCACCTAAGGCTAAGCCGGAGTTTGGGGTGCAGGGTGCTGACCAGGGAGGCAGGGCAGGGCTGGGCTGGGCTGGGAGAGGAGCCTCCTGCAGTGCAGGGAGCCCAGACAGCAGAGGGTCCCCGTCCCCATCAGACCTGGGCCACGGGGCTGGCAGCCTGGACCTCCTGGCCCTGTCTCCTGTGGCGCCCACGGCCTCCAGGAGGTGAGCTGGAGTGGGGGCTCCCGGGTCTCCAGGCAGGGCGGGAGGGCGGAGCCGGCACCTCTGAGGCTGCTCTCCCCGAAGGTGTCTCTGCAGCCCCTCCCGGGGGACCAGGGACAGCTCCTTCCCACCGCTCTCGTTGGGTCCTCCATTTTTGCGTTTGCTGTCTTTTTGTTTGTGTGTTTGCCATGTGCTTTAACATTATTGTGGGCGTGTGTATAGTATAACATTCTCTATGTGTCACAATGAGGGACGTGGGGGGGATTTTTACTTATTTATTTTTAGGGTGCAGATGCTCCCCCATGCAGCCAGCGGGGCTGACTTGGGCACACCCTTGTGTCTTTAAGCTCTGCTTCCTTTGAGTGTGAAACAGGTGGGCTGCAGGACCTCAGTGTGAGTGAGACACCGCCCTGGGGGTCACTGCGTGCAGCTGGGACATACGTGTGCCTGTGAGTGTGTCTGTGTGTGCAGGTGCATGTGTGTCTGTGTGCATGCGTGTGTCTGTGTATCACGTGTGTGCGCACGTGTGTGAGCTTTTGTGCGTTTTAAATCATGACTTTCTATTACTATTTTATATTCGAATGATCTTACCTTCTTGATTGTGTGTGTGTGTGTTTGCACGGTGACACTAATGCAGGTTTTTCCTGAAACGTGCACTTAGTGTCAAGTCTAAGATAAGCAATTTGCTGTTATTGATAATACCGCCGAGTGACTCTCCAGCTTTCTTTGCAGCTCGCTTGTCCTTGGGGTAAAACCACCAAGGATTTGGAACCGGGTTGCTGTTTTCAAAGATAATTGCAATAACTTTTCTCTGTTTTATTGCGTTAATACTTTGATACAAAATTAGGTCCGTTTGCTTCAGCTTGTTTCCGGTTGAGGGTTTGATAGTTTCCCTTTTTAAATTCATTTTTTGTAATATGTAAAACATCTGCGAGCTTCAGAATCCGGATTTTGACATTGTTCCCCTGAGGATGTTTTTCTTTTTTTTTGGTTTTGGCTTCTAAAATTGGCACATTTACAAACGTCTTACCTAGACGTGCTGGCATTTTTCATGTCTATGTATGAGTGCACACACGTGTAGATACAGACATGGATGTAGACGCAGACATAGAAGCATCTCGGGTCTCTGAGATTCCCTAAGGACCAGGCTCAGGACGCTCTGCCCACACCCGTGCCTCGGCATGACTCAGCATGACTCAGCATGACTCAGCGGTGTGTCAGAGATGCCCAGAGCCCCTCCATAGGACACGCGATTACTTTCCGTAAGCACAAAGCATCGGTGAATATTTTATCTCGGGGAAAACATTGCCTGGCACGTACAAACGCCCTGGAGTTAGGGCCCCATGTGTGCAGTCTGCAATCCTTGGCTTAGATACACCTGCTTGAAGCAAAGGCTGTGGGACCAGCAGGACCCCTCACCCACGGGTGTGCAGGAAAGGGCGATGTGAGGCTGGACCACGGCCCCATCACACTGAGGACCCTGCCCCTCTGCAGGCCGGAGCGCCTGGAGCTGTCCCTGGACATGGGCGTTTGGCAGCACTGGGTGAAGGGAACAGGAATGCACTTTGCTTTCTTCAGGAGCTGGAGCCTGAACCGACTGCGCTCAGGATCCCTGTGCTTTCACTCTGCCTTAGACAGGAAGCAAACTCAGCAAGTACAGATAGTGGCTCACTGAGTGGCTGAGCACTCTCGGGCAATTTCACAGTGAAGATCACAGTGAACGTCAGGTAGAGCACATTGACTCCATGATGTGCAAAGACATCCAGCTTAGTAAAATCCAGAGAGTGGGGCTGGCGCTGTGGCTGAGCAGGCTAAGGCACCATGTACAGCCCTGGCCTCCCACAGAGGCACCGGTTTGAGTCCTGGCTGCTCCACTTCCAATCCAGCTTCCTGCCAGTGCACCTGGGAAGGCAGTGGGGGGGATGGCCCAAGTGCTTGAGCCCCTGCACCCGTGGGAGAGCAGTGATATAGTAAAAAGCTGGAGAAGCACTTTGAAGATTGTGCATTGTCTACCAAAGCATATTCTAGGGAATCCAAGACACAGGTAATGCTGACAGCCGTCCAAAAATGGCTTTGAACTCAAACCAATTTAGAATCTCTTTTTTGGACTAATTTGAATAATGTTTTAAAAAACTGTAGATCTCTAAAAGTAATTCAGCTTTCAATAAGTCTTATATGTATTAATATTTAGTGTAGAACTGTTAGAATAGGTAGAAATAGCCAAGCTATTTTTCCATGTGAATCAGCCTACAGGACTAACATTTAATTTCCTCACTTTGGGAAATGTTGGCCAAGCTAAAGCCCAGTGCCCGAAGCACTGATAGAGCTGTAGTTAAGCAGCCCAGCTCAGATACGACACAGCTGTTGGAATAATCATACAGGGACTTCTAAATTACTGTGATTGATACGTTCAGGGCTCTGGTGGAAAAAACAGACAGCACACAAAACCAGATGGACGGGTAAGCAGATGTGTGGGGATGCGGACAGGAAATACAAGGGAATGACAGGGCTCCAAACACTGTAGCAGGACACGCACGTCCTTGGTGAGGTCATCGACAGGGCGTTGGGACGGGCGGCCACGAGCCGAAGCCTCACGCCGAGTTCACAGAGTTCATGGAAAAGGAATTCGAAGATATGCTTATTTTGGTGCAATAGAAATTGAAATCCATGCGTATGAGAAGTCTTGGGAAAGTTTACGGAGATGGATACAGGGGAACACTGGCGTGGATTTCACAACCTTTAGCATCAAAACAAATGTATCTTTTTTAAAAAAAATATTTATTTGAAAGAGGAGATGTGGAGAAAGAGAAGGAGAGAGAGAGAGAGAGAGAGAGAGAGAGAGAGAGAGAGAGATTTTCCATCAGCTGGCTCACTCCCTAAATGGCTGTAACAGCCAGGGCTGGACCAGGCTGAAGCCAGGAGCCAGGAGCTCCCTCCAGGTCTCCCATGGGGGTGCAGGGCCCATGGACCCGGGCAACTTTCTCTGCCTTCCCAGGTGCATTAACAGGGAGCTGGATTGAAAGAGGAGCAGCTGGAGCACCAACTGGAGCCCACATCAGACGCTGGAGCTGCGGGTGGTGCCCGATCTTCTGTGCCACAGCGCTGGTCCCACAAATGTATCTGTTAATTCCCTTCTCCATGAACATTTCGAAGTACTCTTGTATATGAGCGGAAACTCCCCAGACTGGAGTGGGAAGAGAGGACAGAGTAGAATCAACACCACTGTCAACACCAGAAGAGTGAGGCATCTCCGTCAGAAGCCATGCCAGGAGAACAGAGGAGAATGGGGTATTTAAGGTGTTGGCAGGAAAGATTTGCCAATCTGGAATTCTGTACCCAGTGAAATTATCCTTCGGGGTGAAGTGGAAATACAGTCTCTCAGGCAACAGAAGTCAGGGAAACAGCACCTGCAAGCAGACTCTGCCCGGGGAGGAAAGGGATCCGGATCCAGATCTCGGATCCACACAGCAAGGGAGGGCTTCCCCGGGAACTCAGTGGAAACAGCTTTCTCTGCTTCTCACGTTCAGTCCATCCACAGACGCCCACGTTCAAACCCACACGGGGTGGCTGGGCAGTTGGCACGCCGGCTTTGAGGCCACATTCCACAGTGGAGAGCCCAGCTCCGTCCCCTGGCTCCAGCCTCCTGCTCCTGCACAGCCAGGAGGCAGCGGGGCCGGCTCAGGCATTCGGAGTTCTGCTCCCCGCTCGGCCGTGGCCCAGCCCTGGCTGTTGCGGGGATGCAGAAAGGGAGCCACTGTGGGGAGCAGCTCGGACTAGACTGTTACTGGAATTAAGACTTATTCTATGCATCTGCTCTCCCACAATATGGCGCTGGGAGAGAAGTAAACAGCTTCCGCACAGCTGCCTCCAGTTCAACCAATTAACTGTAGGACTTGCTCCTGATTGGAGAGCAGCGTACTCGGCGTGTGGGCAGCCGAGTTGGGATTGGCGGAGGAGGACTATAAAGGAGGAGAGAGACGGCATGCACCGGGAACATCTAAGGGGAACATCTAGCTGAAGGAACACCTGTGCAGCCCCCGAGAAGAGCCGGCCGGCGGTGTGCCGCTCCCCTGCGGAAGTGGGGAATGTGGCCAGGGGGAACTGCCCTTCCACGGAGGTGGAAGGGATAGTAGCCAACCCGGGAAGAACCAGCAGCAAACCCGGGGAGGGCCGAGCAGACAAAGGAACAGCGCAGGGTCCTGTGTCGTTCCCCCACGAAGAGGGGGAGCGACAAGCCACCAGACGGGAGCGCTGTCTGTCTCGCTTACTCTCCACCTCTCTGCCTCTCAGACCTACCAATAGCAGAGAAGAATAGTAGTAGCAAAGCCACTGGGTCCTTGCAGCCTCCAGACACACGAAGTGAACCGTAGCTTTGTCTCCAGAGAAGGAAGGGCAGAACTGGGACTGCTGTGGCAAGTCACCTACACCATACCTGTGGTAGGATAGGGTTGTTATGGAGGAGGGCACAGGTAAATTAAAAATGCACAAATTTAGAGTATCATGAACACTTTCCCAAAGTGTGGATGGCTAGCATTTAAGAGGAGGTGAGATACAGTCGTATAGAATTCTCAACTCAAGTTAGGTAGAAGAAAAGACATAGAATAGAGGAAATGTAAAAAAAAAAAAATAACACCTTCAGGGTGAGCGCTGAGGCATAGCCAGTAAAGTTGCTGCCTGCGGTGCCAGCATCCCATATGGGCGCTGGTCTGAGTCCCGGCTGCTCCACTTCTGATCCAGCTCTCTGCTGTGGCCTGGGAAAGCAGTAGAAGATGATCCAAATGCCTGGGTGCCTGCACCTGCGTGGGAGACCTGGAAGAAGCTCCTGGCTCCTGGCTGCGGATCGGCTCAGCTCTGGCCATTGTGGATATTTTGGGGAGTGAACCAGCAGGTGGAAGACCTCTCTCTCTCTCTCTCTCTCTCTCTCTCTCTGCCTTTGCTTCTCTGTAACTCTGCCTTTCAAATAAATAAATTAAAAAAAAGAAAGAAACAGCACTTTCATCAAAAAGAACAAACACAAATGTGGTAGACAACAAACAGTCTTATCAGTAAACAATCATGTCAGTAGTCACATTAAATGTGGATGGTTGAAATACATTAATTAAAAGAAAAAGATATGTAGGGTGAATAAAAAACACACAAGCCCTGACTATGTGCTTTCTACAAGACGTTCACGTTAAACGTCAGCACTCAGTAAGCTCAAGAGAAGGAGAGACAGCAGTCCACCATGCTGACACCAAGGACAGAGCCCGGAGTGGCCACTGCAGCTTCAGACCAAGCAGAGGGCGGAGCAAGGGAGTTTTTAGGGATAAAGAGAAGCTTTGCAAAATGCGAAGGGATTAATCCCCCAAGAGAAACATTGCAGCACTAAATATGGATAGATCTAACAAGTGGGAAGCAAACACAACCGATGGAAGTGCGAGAGAAACAGAGGAATCGGCGATTATAGCCGACTGCCTCAGTCAACAACTGATGGATCAAGCAAGTGGGGAACAGGTAGTGGAGCCGAGCAGTGTCGTCAGTCACTTTGGTCTAATTGACAACTCTGAGGGCAACAGCAGAGGACACTTCCTTCACCAGTTCACAGGCAACAAGCCCCAAGATATACTTGCATTTTGGGCCATACATTATTAAATTTAGTATAAAGAAAAATTATGAAAATGTATCTTCAGTCCACAAAGATGCTAATATTAGGGAAAAATAGAAAATTCCTGTTTAGAGATTAAGTACTGCATTTCTACATAACAAATATTAGAGAAAAAGATTCGACTGAATTATTAAGTTAAATTAAAAGTAACTTGAACTGAATAAAAATAAAATTTATCAAATGTGTTTGGGAGAAAGTGAAAGAATTGAGAAGAAATTCATGGCATGAAATTTGTATTTTAGAAAGATGAAAATTTTAAGTTCATATAAATTTCAACTCTAGGAAACTAGAAAAAAACAAATAGTAAGACCTAGGGCAGGAGGAAGAAAGTAATAAGAATAATTAGAGCAGAAATCAATGAAATTGGAAACAAGAAAACATTGCAGAAAATAAAATAGCATCTAAGTAAATGGAGAGATAGCCCATGTTCATGGATTGGTAGGTTCCATCTGATGCATGCCTCTGTTTCTCCTGAGTCACCTATAACATCAACGCAATCCTGACAAAAAATCCCCACAAGTGATTCTGTTACTCTGAAGTCTAGCAGGAAAGTGGAAAGATACAGAATAGCCACAAATGCCAAAAACAAAGAACAAACATGGATGTGTGCAGGGAAGGGAGGGGCTGTGGGGAGAATGTTGCCGTCCCACCAGCTTTGGCTCTCAGTGGGACATTGATGAAGTTGCTTCCCATGGAGTTTATGTTAGCTGCTCTGATACTAATGTGACACACTTGTGGTGTAGCGGGTAAAGCCACTGCCTGCAGTGCTGGCATCCCATATGGGCATCGGTTCAAGTCCCGGCTGTTCTACCTCTGATCCAGCTCTCTGCTATGGCCTGGAAAAGCAGTAGAAGATGGCCCAAGTGCTTGGGCCCACACAGGAGACCCGGAGGGGTCTCCTGGCTCCTGGCTTTGGATAGGCACAGCTCCTGCCATTGTGGCCATCTGGGGAGAGAACCAGCGGATGGAGAACCTCTCTCTCTCTCTCTCTCTCTCTCTCCCTCTGCCTCTCCTTCTCTTTCTGTGTAACTCTGATTTTCAAGTAAAATAAATAAATCTTTAAAAAAATAACGTGACACCCTGACAAGAGGGTCTCCATTTTAGAGCTTCCAAGAATCCACCTTGAGAAGCCCACCCCCACCCCCCCGCAAGATCCTGGTCTAAAACTAAGACAGTGAGAGTTCACCTCATCCTGCTTGGAAAGCAGAGAAAGTCTCCAGCTTAAAGACAGGCAGGCTGCACCTGGGTTAATGAGATTGTAGTTTGTCTGTGTCCCACATACGGTTTAGACCAATACCAGCAGTAATGTCAAGGTTATAATTGGATTTAAGATTATAATTGGTATTGTCAAGTTTATAATTGATATTAGTTTTACATGGGCCTTTGGTTAGCTTGACCCCAGTAACCATGTATTCCCTCTCCTGTTTTTTGTGGTTTTTGCCTTTATAAATCCTGTTGTTTTGGGCTTCGGGGTCAAGAATTCTTTAGGGCATGAGCCCACTCTCCACTGCTGGTAATAAGGGACCGTCCAATTTTATCAGTGTGTGGGCGCTGCTGTTTGTACTTGCTCAGGTGCCACATGGAAGTGGTCAGTTAACTAGATGGATGCCAGACCTGGAGGCCCAGCTCCTCACACTGGGGAAGCCTCCTAGATCCGAGTGAGAGTGTAAGGTTAGAGACACCCCTAAGGGTTCACATCCCATCTCAGGTGTGAATGCAAGGGAAATGAGAACAGATGCTCACAGAGAAACTCGTGGGCTCCTGCTCACGGCTGCAGCGCACCGAGGGGTGGTGACCACGGCTGCAGCACTCACACAGTGCCTACCCACGGATGCACGGCTAGACCAGACACGGGGTCTTTGTGCCTACCCACGGATGCACGGCTAGACCAGACACGGGGTCTTTGTGCCCACCCACAGATGCATGGCTACACCAGACACGGGGTCTTTGTGCCCACCCACAGATGCGTGGCTACACCAGACACGGGGTCTTTGAACCAGAGAATGTAACCGGCAGACAGGAAGGAAGGCTGCCCCTGGCTGGGCCTGGAGGACTCTGGGCTGCGTGAGAGCACCCAGTCACCAAGAACCATGTGCGGTGAGAGTCCACCACTAGGAAGCATCCAGAATGGGCACATCTTGGGGAGGTGGGGGGACAGAGAGAGAGAGAGAGAGAGAGAGGGAGACGGTCTGTGCGTGGTTGTCCAGGGCTCTGGCATCGGGCAGGAGAGGGTGGCGTGTGGCAGTGAGTGTCTTCCCCGGGTACTGAAAGTGTCCGAGAAGTGGTCCTGGCTCCAGATACCCCCAAAACCACCGAGCGATGCACTCCCTGGGGCGAGTGTTCCGGCATGTCAGTCACATCTCACTGAGTGTGTTGGAAACGAGAGGAGACCGAGTGTGGACTGTGCTATCCATCACTTGCACATTTCCTTCTGTAATTCCGAAGCTCTTGGAATGAAATGGGGGGAGTAAATTTTTTTAAGATTTATTTATTTATTTAGAAGGCAGAGTTAGAGAGAGACCGAGGCGGGGGGTGACCTTCCATCCACTGGTTCACTCCCCAAATGACCACAACAACAGGAGCTGGACCGAGCCGAAGCCAGGAGCCAGGAGCTTCCCCCGGGTCTCCCACGTGGGTGCAGGGGCAAAGGACTTGGGCATCCTCCACTGCTTTCCAGGCCGTAGCAGGGCGCTGAATCAGAAGTGGAGCAGCCGGGACTAGAACCAGCGCCCACATGGGATGCCGGCCCTGCAGGCTACGCCACAGCACCGGCCCGGGTTGGGGATATTTTTTAAAGGGCACCCGTTCAGATTCTCTTCCTCCGACCTCCTCTCTCGCCATGCAGTGCAAGAGCAGTGACTGCAGGTGACTTGCACGGCTCTCTGGAGGGACCACCTTCCTTTCTCCTTCGTCCCTGGAGCTGAGGCTTCCTCCCCAGCGTCAGCCACCCGCGTTCCAGCAGAGCGGTGTCACCGGGTGTCACCGGCACTGGGTGTCTGCGGTGGAGCAGGCGCCCTCGGGCTGTCTCGGGAAGTCGGCAGTTACATGAATACATCTCACTGTTAATTACGCATCAGCATGAAGTTGAAGGAGAGCAAACCGCACGGAGCCTCTGCCACAGAGCGTCTTGCTCGCACCTGGTTTCCAGTTACGCACGTGCACGGTCATGGTCATCTCGCACTTGCTAGTTGCAAAGGGCTCCCCTTATTAACAGCCCAGTGCTTCAGCGAAATTGTACCCAGGCGTAATCCTATTGTATTCGAGGTAAAAAAAAATCCTAATTAAGCACTAATGTGAATTTTTTCATCTTGAATTTAAATTTAACTGACTCACACTGAGCAAATGAGCCTTGCGTGCGGCTATGGATTCAATATTCAAATTCTTCAATAAGAAAGAGGGCGGGAGGAGTACAGCAGCGGCCGCCTCCTACCAGAAGCTGGGAACTACGGATTCTGCTAAGGGGCAGGGACTTCCCCGATTTCGTTCCAAGGCCTTGTGTAGCAGCAGGGGGATTAAGCCAGCCATTGCTGGAGACACCTGTGCCCTGGCCCAGCTCCCACCACCGGCAGTCCCGGCTCCCTGACCGCTAGGCTCGCTCTCCTCGGCAAACTCTAATCAAGGAGGGAGCCACGGGGGATCGAAGGTGCCCTGCGGAGTCACTGGCTTTGGCCGTCTGGCCGATGAGTCGTAGAACTACCTATCAACAGTCTGGCTTGCTCATCCGTGAGCTACACGGTTAGCAGGGCAACCCATTCATCACCTTCACCTCAGACTAGCGGGACAGCGGAAGAACCCAGAGCAACGTCACCCTCGCACCGGGGTAACAAGGCGTAAGCCCCGAGCCACAGGTGCGAAATCTGCACAGGCTGCCGCCCCTCCCTGGCAGGGCGTGGGTGTCATCGCTGGCCCCTCTGCAAGCTGGGTTGCCCTTGGCCTCTCTCCCGGTGGCCATGGAAGTCCACCTGCCTGGTGGCAGCCGTGGCCACATCTTCTGCGGGCTTGGGCTCACAAACGGTGCTGTCGGCAGAGCGAATTCTACTCACACAGACTCCTGAGCTGTAAAATCTTCCTGAAGTTTGTCCTGAATGAACGGGAATCAACCGTGGGGGGTGGGGGGCGTGGAGGTGTTGCCCCAACTCAGCAAGGGGCGCAGGAGACTCCGAAGCGAAGCAGGTGTGGGTCACTGCGTGGGGGGGGGGGGCTTCAGAATGGGAGCCACAGGTGGACAGATTCTGATTCAGTTACTTGAATCCACACATCATCAATGCTTTAAAACTTGCGCGCACACATTCCAGTCTAAAGCGGGTGTGGCGGGTTGAGTCTAGTTTGGAGTTAATCAGGGAAGTTTGACTTCTGTGGGAGTTTCCCGCCACCTAGGTGGAGTTCTCACTCCCTCCCTCCACACTCGTGCATTCAGAGAACGGGAAGCGGATTCGCCTCGACGCCGACTAGAGGGCGGCAGCGGGGAAACGTGGCAAACGCTGGCTTGCTTCGGGCCGTGGGGCAAATTCAGAGATGCGGGAGGTGCTGGTGGAGGGAGGAGGCTGCTGGGGTGCGGGGGCCACACGGGCACACGTGGAAGACAGCTGCCGTGGGGTGACCAGCACGGGGAATGAGGCGGGGAGGCCGTGGCTGCGAGCTGAGGGAGGCTTCAGGGGGAGGCAGCCTTGCCTCCCCTGCGGGGACTCTGGGCGGCTGGGGGACTGCGGAGGGGCTGGCATGGCCTGCGGGGTCCGTGGGCCTGGACGGTCCCCTCCGTGTGGCTGGCCGTCAGCCAGGCCTCCTCCCCCTCTCCGTCCACCGAGCCCTGGCCCTTTGAGATAGACATCCCCTGTTTCACCCCCAGGAGTTTCTCCAAAGGCCTCGGAGTCTTTCCTTTGAAATCCAACATCAAGAGAGACAGGGCCCTGGCCCCACTCCCACGGGAGGAGGGGACGCCGTGTTCAGCTCGCGCGGAATAGAAAACTCGACGGCCCCACGGCATTGGGCGACCTCCGTGAGCGCCTCCTGTGCTGCTCCACGGACACGAGCCGCGGGTGAACACTGCTTTCCCAGGAGGCAGCTCCCCCCACCCCTCCCGGTTTTGTCTCCCCGGCCCGCTCAGCCCACCTGGTGCAATCTGTCCGTGACAGGAGTGCAAGGAGATTAATCTCAGTAGGAAAATGAAAGACGCTGAAGGCAAAAAATAAAAAACACAAAAAACACAACCCACGGAGGAGGTTTATTTATAATCCAGCCCCAGTTCACGGGAACCTAGCAGAGCCGCCAATCTTGAGGCAACAGAAAGAGGCTGCTGGGGGCAGAGGCGGTCAGAGACGCACGCAGCCTGGGACAAGCGGCCATGGGTGATGCGCACAGCCCAAGGACCTATGTCGGCCATCTGGAGGAAGTACGGTCAGGTCTGGGGGGCCCGTCCAGGGAATAGATGGACACTCGTCGTGCGGGGCCTGGGGCCATGTCAGAGCGTACAGGGAGTCGCCAGTTCCAGCATGCGTTTTGCAGCAGCCAGGAATCATCTTCGCTTTGCTACCGTGCCGGGATCTCTGTGTGAGCCGCTCTGAGTCAGGGGTGTTACCTTTCTGGGGGCTTTTGTTGCAAACCGCAAAATAACTGCCTGTAACTTGGGCTTGATGGAATCTTGGGCACACAGGGAAGGAAACGCTAGGATCTCGGGGCAGAAGCCACAGAGGCAGAGCAGCACAAAGAGTCTGTGTCAGTGAGGACCACGAGCCCTGTGAGAGCGTGGCCACTGGGTGACCCAGCCCTGCTCACTCTCCGCTCAGAAGGGCGGCAAATAGCTGCCTGGGAACAGTGGGTGGGGGCCTGGGTGGTGTTTGCTGTGCCTCCTGCGGCAGCTGATCCAATGCAGAGTGGGCATCAGAGTCGCTGCAGGGCCCCTTCCCACAGAGGGCTGGCCCAGCTCCGGCAGGGCCCCTTCCCACGGAGGGCTGGCCCAGCTCCGGCAGGGCCCCTTCCCACGGAGGGCTGGCCCAGCTCCAGAGTGAACTCCTACAGGGCAGAGTCCAACATTTGACCGTTCAACAGGTTTCTAGGGGTGGCCGAGGTCGCTGGTGCTAAGACCACTGATGGCGCCACACATCGGCTGACTGCTGGGAAGGCCTGGGTCTCGGGGGGATGGAGATGTCACCTGTGCCAGGGGCTCCCGTGGTCCCCTCACCCTCTTCTCCTAACTCCTAGCAGAGCGTCCAGGTGTCAGCTCAAGTGTCCCTTTCTAAGGGACTCGAGGTCATCGCGAGCGCCTCGGAGCTGTAGTTCGGACCACAGCGCACTGGGAGGGCTGCTTGCTCCTCTGAGTGTATACAGTTGTCCCCGGAAGTCTGGGTCCAGGACCCCTGTGGTAAAGTGTCTGTGGCTCCATCAGGTCCCTTCCTGTAACAGGGCGCAGTGTCTGCCCATGAGCTGGGCACCTGCTCCGTGGCCTCTAAGCCACCTCCAGTTTACTTAGCGCAGCCGCGGCAATGCACGCGGGGCAGAGCTGTAACCTGCTCTGTCCAGGGAACAGGAGGAGGCGCTCCGCGCGTGTGCAGTGCCGACGCGGGCTTTTTCACGAGTGCTCTCCGTGCACAGCTGGTTGTCTCTGTGGATGCAGAGTCTGCCAGGGCGGAGAGCTGACCGTATTTACTTTATTTCATAAAGGCTCTGCCGCTCACTAGGCTGGGTGTGATGAGAAGATAGGCGTGGTGGTTTCGTCCACTGTCTTACGTCCAGGAGGGCAGAGTCCTGGAGAGGAGCTAGAATTTGGCTGAGCCGGAGTGCTGGGATGAGGATCCCCCCTTCCCATCGCTCGTCTGCTACCGCCACCACCACACAAATGGAGCATATTTCTGCAGCTTCCTTGTCACTGGATTTCAGTTTACTTCATTATCCCAAATAAATTCAGTTTCCTGCCAGCGGCTTCATCATTTCAGGGCTTTGACTTTCTCGCCTGCAAAGCAGAAGTGAGACCCCACTCCAGGGGCCGGTGGGTGGTGCACGCCCCACAGCAGCAGCCCTGGGACCTGGTCCCATCGCCACTGCCCATCCGCTTCCCTGTTAGAGCACCTTGAAGGCAGCAAAGGACGCCCGGTTACCCGGGTCCCTGCCACCCACGGGGGAGACCCGGGTGGAGTTCCTGGCCCCTGGCTTGGGTTGGCCACGATTAGTGCAGGTGTTTGAGGACTGGGCCAGTGGCCGTCATTCTGCCTTTCAAATAAGTGCACATAGAAACCACACCTGCTCCAGGAGCTTGCCGTGAGTGTGACGGGCCAACACCTGCCTGCACGCAGCCGGCTGACCGCAGCGTCTGCCGCCGCTGTGTCCTCGCTCCCTGCCTGGTGTGCAGTGAGCATCAGAAATCCCATCTCTCGATAAAAGCAATAGGTAACAGTCAGAGAAGTTATTGCCACGCGGAATACTTGTGAAGATAAATAATAAAACTCTTCCTCCAAGTCATGCCAAGTGCCCCATTCCCCAGTCGAAGTTCTGGGTCCAATGCCTGGGACATTCCTGTCCCCGGGGCCGTTAACATACCAGTTTGTTACTGACGTCCTTAGATGCAGGCGCGTGGAAAACTCCCCTGGAGACCGCTGTAGGGACTCAGCTGAAGCGACGTGAAGTCGGTGTTGCAGGCGCTTTGTTGAGGACAGAGTGAGGGAATGAGGTTCCTGGAGGCCACAGACCCAAAGCAGCTGGATGCTCTTGGTCCACCGCCCCCGGACGTCCTCCTTTGTCTCAGACACCACAGGCGCCCCCTCTTCCCAGGTGCTCACCCCTCTCTGTGCCCTCGCAGCCTCCCTGTGGGCACTTTTCTGTCCCCTCCTTAAACGCCCACGGCGGGGAGGGGGTGCTCTGGCTCCCCCAGGAAGCCCCAGGGTTGCACAGGCCTGGCTTGCATCAACATGACGCCCTGTGCTGCAAACCCCGGGACTCCCAGGGGAGACGGGTCTGCCCTGCCGCTGCGACATCCCAGGCTCTTCCGTCAGAGGGACCCTGTCCTGCCTGGGGACTGCCCGGCACACCCGCACCGTGTCCACCGCCACAGGCAGCTGCAGGGGTCAAGCAGGCGCCACCGGTTCTAGAAGCCACCTCCAGGTTGCACAAGCCTGTGGGGTAGCAGCTCTCCAAAGTCTGCACCATCTCTGTGTCAACGTTGCCGGCTTCTCCAACTTGGGGTTGGCTTTGGGCTGAAATTCTGCACCCCCTCAATGCATCCCCGGCAACTTCGGTGGCAGCTTTTGTTTTGTTTTGTTTTGTTTCTCTCTGGATCGACATCTATCAACAAGTCGTCACTGCTGCTCCTGCTGGTTTTGCATCGTCCACAGGTGACACTGTGGAACGAGACGGGCCCTGTGCCGCTGCTAGTCCCCAGGTTGCCATGACAAGTGACAAAGAGGCCAGGACTTCCAAGAACAAAAACTCTGGAGCAGGTGCAGTGGCACGCTGGCTTAAGTTGCCACTTGCAACGCTCACTGGCAATCAGACAGGCGGCCCGAGTCCTGGCCAGTCCACTTCCCGTCCACCCTCCTGCTCAGGTGCCTGCTGGGAGGCAGTGGAGGATGGCCCCAGTGCCTGGCCCTTACACACGTGTTGGAGACCTGGCTTCGGCCTGGCCTGGCCGTGCCTGTTGGGAGCATTTGGGGAGTGGACTGCTGGGTGGAAGATCTCTCCTTCTCATCTCTCCTTCTCACTCTGCCTTTTGAATAAATAAATGAAAATAAATAAAATCTTTTCTACAACATGAATAAAAGATAAAAGGAATTTATTCTCCTTGTTCTGAGCGCCAGAAGTGGCCGATGCCGATACCAACAGGGCTGTCTGCTCTCTGCCGCTGCCCGCTCCCAGAGGCCCTGCGTCGCTGGGTTGGTGGCCGCCCCTGCTTCCTCTTCACGTGGCTTCTCTTGTCTTTCTGGTCCTTGCATTCCATGCCCGGACGGCCCTGTGTCACCTCGTTTGGATCTCATTAAGCTGGTGACATCTGTGAGAGTCTGTCTCAAATAAGACAAAATCCGCAAGTTCCAGGGGCTCCACGGAGGATGCGTCTTTTCTGGGGTCACCCTTCAAGCAGCTGTAGGGCCCCGGACAAGACAGACGCCTCACCACCGCAGAGCTCAGGCTGGCCTAGTTGCGTCTACACCTACAATTTTGATGGAATTCAGTGTTCCACAGCAGCGTCTTCACGCCCTTTGGATCACTTTCTAGCTGGCTTGTAGCTGTGGTGTGCAATCAGGAGATGGAATAAGTAGATTAAAAAATCCTGCCGAATGCCTGTGTAAACGGCTGATGCTGGGAGGTTTTGCAGCCAGCCCAGGTCACGCTCGCTCTTATCCTCAGGACCACTTTGCACATCCCACAGACGCGTCAGAGCTGCACTGCTTCTTCCGAGTGCTCTGGCGTGGGCTTCTTTCTTCAGGGCCGGCTGCGCCTCCGCGCAGACCCTGGAGCTGGACTTCATATAACGTCAGGGCTCTGTTTGCAGAGCGTGGCTCCTGTCGGCCACGGGCAAGGCTAAGAAATCACCGAGAACTTCTGCTGTCCCTGCAAGGTCATGGATGTTGCAACTAGACTCTCCCAGGCCGTTTTTCTTTAGATCTTCTGATAAGTGGAGCTGTGCTTTCTAAGGACACTTTAATAGCTTCCACCAGTGATTTATTCTTCTGGGTCCACAGCATACTTAGCGTCTGCTTGCCTGGGATTGCAAATGTTCTCGTGCACTCACGTCTCTGCTCCCCACATCACTCCGCTTGAGTGCACGGTCAGGCCGCAAAAGGGAAGCAGCGAAGCCGGTAGAGGAAATTGTCGGAGACGTTCATGATGTGGAAAAGAGAGAAAGTTCTCGAATTAGAGTCAGCAGGTTCAACCTGCAGAGGAGACAGCGGGCCCTTGGATCACAGTGAGATCTTAAATCTCTGTAAGGTACAAGCTGCCCGAACCCGAGCCCAGAGCAGCCACACCCTGGGACCGCACGTCCACAATGCGCACCATGATGACAGTGAGCTTCCGGAGTTTGTGTGGAGAGCCGGATCCTTCCGAGTAACAGGGAGAACCAAACAAGGACTGGCGCTGTGCCTAGTGGGCTAAGCCTCTGTGCACCGGCATCCCATATGAACGCTGGTTTGAGTCCCGGCTGCTCCACTTCCGATCCAGCTCTCTGCTATGGCCTGGGAAAGCAGTAGAAGATGGTTCAGGTCCTTGGGCCCCTGCACCTGTGTGGGAGACCTGAAAGAAGTTCCTGGCTCCTGGTTTCGGATCAGCTCGGCTCCAGCCATTGTGGTCATCTGGGGAGTGAACCAGTGGATGGAAGACCTCTCTTTCTGTCTCTACCTCTCTCTATCTGCAACTCTATCTCTCAAATAAATAAATAAAATGTTTTAAAAGAAGAAAAAGGGGAACCAAAGAGGACAGAGAACTCTGAGTGGATGAGTTGGAGGAGGGGAACCCCGGTGAGCAAGAGGCCCAGACCCACCGGGAAGCCCGAGTGGGCCAATCAGAACCTCAGGAGATGCCCGTCTCACCTCCCGTTAGGATGGCCAGAGCTTGGAGTGGCTTGAGGGAAGATGCCAACCCCCAGAGCTCCTGCTGGCTGCTCGCTCGCGGACTGAGACTGGGGGCGGAGAACCCGGCGGAAGCTGGGACCCGTGGCCAGCGCGTGGATACCTTGGTCCCGGGCACTCTGCCCTGGAGCGCGTGTTTGACAGCAGGGCTCATGCCAGAGTCGCAGCTGACGGATGTGCTTTTTCACACTGCTGTGGTCACAGCAAAGTGAGACGAGGTCCCAGTCGGGGAGGGAGACCCGGGTGGCAGGAGGAGAGGACACAGAACGACGTGTGCCCACGCAGCAAGTCCCAGACGCGCGAGTGTTGAGTGAAGGCAAGAGAGGAGAGGCTGGGCGGGAGGAGCGCTGTGTTAGGATCCTGTAGGACCTGACGCTCCACAAGGCCACGGGCGCTTCCATCCCTGGACAGCGCACGTCAGACCAGGGCTGGGCGTGCTGCTGCCCTCTCTGGGGACAGGGAGAAGGGAGCAGAGACAAAGAGAGCGGAAGACCTCCAGGTGGGGAAACAGAGCAGGTGCCGTGTCCCGGGTGGACGGGCTCCTGGGATCTGCCTGCCTGGCCTCCCAGAGTGGCCACCTTGAGGCTGAATGGCAGGGTCTCCCGCTGTGGGCAGTGAGTGTGGGAGGGGTCAGATGGGAGCCCCGGCCCCTTGCCCACACCGTGCCCGCCGGCACCTGGGATGCTAACAGACGGCCACTCCAGTCTGGGTTGGCCTGGCCAGGTGCTCACCCCACAGGCTTCCCCAACCCCCACGGCTCCTGCACAGCCTCCTCCAAGGAAACCCAAGTGAACGGCTTTCCCAGTCTTTTTTGCAGCTGGCAGCGCTTGAGGGTGGCCAGCTGGCTGGGAGGAAGCAGCGGGACAGTCTGGGAACAGCGGGCGGGGGGAGGGGGAGGGGAGAGAGGAAGCCTCTCCCCAGCCTCCTTGGTGGGGGCAATGGTGGCTGGAGCCTCCAAGTCACACCCAGGCTGAAGGGAAAGCCCCGGGCGTCGCCCGGAGCTCAGAGTTCCCAACCCAGCCCCGCACCCTGCCCCCGCCCTGGCTGGAGGAAGAAGCCTGTCAGTGGTCATCCCTCGCTGGATAAAGCGTCTTTCTCAACCCGCTCCTGTTAGGTTAAGATAACTGACTACAGGCTGGCGCTGTGGCGTAGTAGGTAAAGCCCTGCTCTGCAGTGCTGGCATCCCATCTGTGCGCTGGTTCGAGTCTCAGCTGCTCCACTTCCGATCCTGCTCTCTGCTATGGCCTGGGAAAGCAGTAGAAGATGGCCCAAGTGCTTGGGCCCCTGCACCCACATGGGAGACCCAGAAGAAGCTCCTGGCTCCTGGCTTCGGATTGGCCCAATTCCAGCCATTACAGCCATTTGCAGAGAGAACCAGAAGATGGAAGACCTCTCTCTGTCTCTGTCTCTCCCTTTCTCTCTCTGTAACTCTGCCAGACGCAGCCTCAGCTCCCGTCTCCCAGGCTCAGTGCAGGTCTGGGGACGCCGACCCACCCCAGCACTGGTCTGCAGTAACGGATCCCTCAGCCCCGGCTATGGGGCCCTGGGGTCGAGAGGGCGGCCAGGGACGAGGGTCTGGGTGGGCGCCCCAAGGACATCTGCTATAGATGGGCCCCGGGGATCGCAGCCGAGTCACCGCAGCCTTCGTGAGCCCCCGCCCCCCACCCCCAGTGGGGCTGCTTTTATGAAATTCAGCAAGAGATCAACACAGGGTTCACAGGCCTGCAGCTGCTGAACTATTATTAATTATGAATAAAACAATTATAAAAATATCAGCAATATACAAGGTTATGCTTCGCACGCACATAATAAAAGGCTCCCCCTAAAATCCACTTTAAACAGCAATATTTTTTGCTTCCCTCTCATTGCTAAATGCTTCCTCCCCCTTATCTTTAACCGTGACATTGTTACAACGGCACCAGGAATCTATTTTAAAGATCTCGCGGTGGCATCTCTGCAGGAAGATGACCTGACCGTTTCATAGGTGCCGCACTCACGGCGAGACAGCGCCGCGCCCTCCCCCCCAGAGCAGCTCGGTCGGAGTCTTTATGGGGTTGTCATTTGTAAGTGGGCCAGCGCGTCCAATCACACAAAGTGAGGAACAGCTAAATTGCAAACCATTTCCGCGTCCACGCTTGCTGCCGACTGTCTCCCATCCGGATCCTGCTGCACGCGTCCCCTCCTGGTGAGCCGAAGCCCTCCCGCGGCTCGGAGCTGGCGCCCAGGAGTGGAGGCGCGATGGTCTCCGTGCACGGATGAAGCAGTGTCACCTCGGGCACCCGTCAGATGTTCTCTGCGTGAATTCTTTTAACTTGTCACTTCCTCGCATGGCTCCTCCAACAATAGAACCAGAGCTGGCCAGGTCCTTTTGTCCATATCAGAAACTGCCACCAACTGCCTTGCAGCCGTCAAGCCCGGCCTGGTGGGAGCAGGGGAGAGGGTGGCAGTGGGGCCGGCGTCCCCGCTGCTGGTGACATCACAGCAGTGACACCTGCGACCTATAAAAGAGGCAGCTGCCGTGGGGGCCTGAGTGGGGGTCTACTGCCCCTCCCCCATCGTCACCATGGTCACCATCGTGGCACAGACAGAGAAGTGGGCTCCGAATGAGGGCGTGGGGTGGGTGTCATGGCGCAGCTGCGACACCTGCGTCCCATGTAGTCTCAGTTCCAGAAACTTCTGATCCAGCTTCCTGCACACGTACCTGGGAGGCAGCGGATGACGGCTCAAGTCCTCGGGTCCCTGCCACCCACGTGTGAGGCCTGCATGGAGTCCCTGGCCCCTCACTTTGGCCCTGGCTGTTGTGGGTGCTCGGGTGTAAGGCAGCAGATGGAAGATCGCTCTCTCTCTCTCTCTCATCACCCTGCCTTTGAAGAGGATGAAGACCAGTCAATAAAAGACAGCAGACGTGCACACGCCTCGGGGTGTGGAAACCACAAGAGCCGTCCTCGGCTTAGATGCTCCAGAAAAATCCCGAGTTCTTAGACTCTGGTTAGAAAGTGGGGACACTGTGACAACAGGAGGGGTGGGGCGGTGCTGGGGGACTGAGCCCGGCGCACCATGAGAGAGGAGCAACGTCGTGCTTCAGGGTTTGTGCGAAACGTGCGCTGGTGCAGAAGACACTCTGGGCATCGCCTCTCTCTCGTTTGACATTCCAGAAGCAGCCATGGAGCCCTGGTCAGCGAGAGGGCCCTGAGGGACACACAGGGCGAGGGGCTGGAAGTAGAGGGGCAGCCATGTGCCGAGGGGAGCTGGGGAGAGAGAGCCCGGGCCTGCCCAGGTCACCTCCGTGGTGTGCACGGCTGCTGGTCCCCGGGCAACCCCACGTCCAGCACCGCCCACTCCAGCTCTGCCTCCTGAAGAGGCGGGCTGGCTCAAGGCTTCGTCGTGGCCCACGTCAGAGCCAGCGTCAGCCACTGGCACCCCCATGTGGGCCATCACAGGGAAAGGAGGGGAGGCAGGACGGGGACCTGCAGGGGGAGCCAGTGGTCAGGGAGCCCCCTGATGCCCCCAGGGACATCTGTGGGGCCAGCCAGAGAGAGGAGTGCCGATGGGCGTGGTGCCTCTCCTGGCAGCCTTCCACCAGCCCAGTAGCCTCGCCATTGCCAGGGCTCAGCCAGCGTCCGAGGCCCGGGCTGGTGCCCTGCTCCACCCTGCATTCGCTCTCCAGGCCTGGGATCGGCTTCCCTTCCTCCCTGGCATCCGCTGTCCCCAGCCTGCGGGATTCAGTGTCCTCGTTGCACTGGGTCCTCCTTGCCAGCCTGGCTTCTGAGCGCTTCCTAGCTCTGCCCGCACCACCCAGGGCTCTGCCTGGCATCGACAAACCCCTGCGGCGTCATGAACGGATCCTGGAGAAAATGGTTATGCAAGACCAGCCAAGGGTGAGAAGCACTCACACAGCACCCCTGACCCAACGGCGGCCAGCGGCACCCTGGCTTGCCTCAGGCCCATCATTCACCACGTGGTTTCCTGTGAGCCTGGCGACAGCCGGGTGAGCTGGCGTCCGTTCCTGTTTCCACGGCTGCACGCGGAAGCCCGAGACCCGGCAGCTCACTCAGGCGCTGTCAGGGTTTCTCAGAGCAACAGGGTCTGCGGAGGAGCAGGACTTGAGTCCGGGTCTCTGGATTCCAAAGCCGGACCCAGTAGCTTTTCCTCCTCCGCCTGGGGAGCGCCGATGCTACGGAGAACAGCAGACTCTGAGGGTTTCAGGAGCCAGGAGCGCTGTCCACAGCCCGGTGCGGACTTCGTCTCCCCTGCTTCCTGTGACGAGGCCATGAGTTGCAGTGCTGTGGACCCACCCCATGGTTCCCGCCCGTTCCTCCACTGACCCGTGTTCAGTGTCGTGCAGCTGGCCCGGCATGCACTTAGCTGGGAACGCTGTTTCCCTTCTGTGGGACACAGATTGAATCGAGGGAGCGTTTCATATCTGTGGTCCTTTTAGAATGGACTGAATTCTGGGCTGAGATTTGATTTGATTTGATTGACACGTCTGCAGTAGGGCTCCCCAGGCACCGCGAGTAAGACCCGAGTGTTCACTGCACTTGATCTCTGTGTATATTGGGTTCTGGAAAGCATAACAGCAGCAAACCGCAAATACCCTACAGACCCGGGAATGTTATTAAGATCTTCCCCCTTGATGCCAGCTAGTTAGGTTGCTGGTTTTTTTTTTTTCTCTTATAGAAAATATCATATTATTCCAAACAGTCTTTGGAAAATATAGTTTCTGAGCAAGGATTGTGTTGCCTTGGTTCTGCCTTGAGGAACGCAGAGACACTGACTCCTCCCCTAGAGAGGCAGGTGGACAGGTGGCTCCTCCCCTAGAGAGGCAGGTGGACGGGCAGCTCCTCCACCCCTGCTGCCTGCTGGGCTTGTCCTGAGTCCTGACAAATCCTCTGTCCCTCACCTGCCAGCCCACGGCGGGGCCTCGCCTGCATCCCAGCCTCCTGTAATGGTTTCCTCTCTCACCACACAGTGAACCCTTCGTCAGCTGAGGGCTGCTCACCCCCCAGTCCCAGACTTGTCTCGCCCTGAGGGCACGAGCATGCAGTTTGCAGAGGATTTGACTGAACACTCCAGAAACACTGGCTTGTTAGAAGCATTGCTTCAGAGAAAGCATAGGCCAACGTGCTTTTCCACTCAATTACAGCTTTCCATAAATACTTCATCTTGGCTTTCTGCTGGACTGGAAGATAAAATAACCAGCTAACTCACCTTATCTCTTTCCGTAGATCCAAAGCAGCAAAGCACAGAAAACGTTCATTGTGAATTTTCCGAGTTCTGAGATGTCACCAGAGGATAGTGAGGAGGGACAATCGGGGTGAAGGGCGTGCACTGTCACAGGTCCCATCAAACACACGGACACACTCACGCACTGCGCATGGGAAGGTGAAAATTGAATATGCACCCACGGTGCAACCCAGCGCTGCACTCGTGGGTATTTATCCTGGAAGGAATTGAAAATGTCGGTTCACACAAATGTGGTTCCCGGATGCTCGTGACAGCTTTGTTTGTAACAGCCAAAGAGTGGCGGCATCTTAGATCCACCTCAACAGTCGGAAGCTTAAACCAGCTGTGGCGCTTCCATCCCAAAGCTCCCGTCATCACACCCAGAAACAAGCCGTCCACACACACAAGGGTTTGCATGAACCTCAAGGAGTTGGGCTGCATGAAAATCCTACTTCCTAAAGGCTGCAGGTTGCGATTCCATGCCTACGACCTCCGGAGCAGGATCGTGGCGGAGTGGGGAGAAGTGGGTGTGGCTACTGAGAGGCGGCAGAAGACTCTCCGGGTCCATTAACTGCCCTGAATCTTGGCTGCATCGCTGCCGAAATCCCGACTGTGACTCAGGGCTGCGGTTTTGCAGGATGTTATCTCGGGGGCACACCGGGCACAGGGCGCCTCTCTCGTATTAGTTCTCCCAATTGTGGGTGAATCCACAATTATCTCAACACGGGAACATGACTAAAACCCCTTAACACTGTGTTTCCTGGGAGGAGGTGGCAAGTCTTCTTCCAGACAGCGGTGGGGAAGCTCCACCGCTGGGCGGCGTCGGACGGCAGCCGGAGGAACTGCACAGGCGGCCGCCGGGGAGTGAAGGGTGGAGCCTTCTAGAACAGGCCTGTCAAAGTCGTCTCAAGTTTTCACCTTGATCTGCGGTGGCCTCCCTGCTTCCCAGCTCTGCTGACATTAGTCATATGCAAGTGTTAGTGTGCAGTCTGAAACGTCCCAAACGTCCGTGGGCATCACACCGTGGAGTCTGAGGCTACCCCTCGGAGGGTTTTGGTGGAACCAGAAGGAGGTAGAGGACTCCCTGCCCTGTCCAGCAGCCCTTGAATCCCTTGCTCGCGGCTGCCGGGGCGGCTGGCCCACCTCCCTCTGCAGTGGACCTCAGGGGATCCGCTGATGGTTGGAGCCACTCAGGGTTTGACCGGAAATCCACCTGCCTGCGGATCTGTGGAGCTGCAGTGGGCCCTGCTTCTTTTTTTCTTTTTTTCTTTATTTTTCTGTGATTCCATTTGAGCTTCTACTTGGCGTCTCTCCTTTGCTGCCGCTGTCTCCTCCCTGACTTGCAGGCTGGTGTTCGATCGCGGGGATCAGGTTGGGAGTGGATGCTTTGATTGTCTTTGATGTTTTCAAAGGCGCGAGAAGCTGTCATCTTTCAAGTGGCACTCAGCCCTCAGTAAAGAATGTTTCTGATTTCTGGAGTGTCTATCAGAGGCAATTATATCCTGATTGACCTGTTTGGCATTAAAATGTCTCCTAACACTTGCTCCATCTTGGGAACTGAGGATCTTACTTCCATTCTTCTGCTCCGGGCTGCCGGCTTGGCGAGTTCACCGGTTCTCAACTCGGGGGCTGACGAGCTCCAGGTGGCCGCACGCTGTTTACCTGCAGAGCTGACATTCTGAAAAGCAGGGTTCGAAGCCCAACACAGAGAGCACAGAGTCTTCCATGTGCTCGCACCCAGATAAGGCAGTCAGTTTGTCCCAGGTGCCATGACAGGTGCAAGGGATGCCAAGGTAGAGTCCAAGGTAGGCGGATATCACGGCAGGAAGGTCCGGCTGTTGCCCAGTGGTCATGGGGAGGGGTCGAGACCACACAGAGGGGGTAATGCGACACACGAGGGGACGTGCGGGCGGCGTGGCTGCACACGGGTCCCCACACCCTTGGTGTGAAGAGGCACTGTCTCATCGCTCTTCATGAAAAGCATCCGGGATCGATTACAAACTTCTCTCTCACGGGTCAGCTTTGCTTTCGTCCCTGGCCTGTTCCCTGTTGGGGCATCTCCATCATTGTTGCCGTTTATCACAGTTTTTAAATTCTAGGGATGGACTGGGTCAACTGTACAAAAACGTGGAGTTTAAGCCAAGGTTACCATGCAGAAGTGCAAGGGCGGCACGGGCTGATGAACTTGAGGCTGACAGATCCTGGCCCTCAGCCTGCCCTGCCCTCTGGGAGGGCCAGGCTCTTTCTCTACCCACTTCTTCCACTTTGTAACAGGTGCACCTACCTGTGCCGGCAGGTCCTGGGTGCCATATCGACTTAAAGTTACCCCACTTGTCACACCTTCCTCGTTATCACTTTCCCTCCCAGACTGATATTAACATTTTTTAGATATATCCACATTGTTGCAGTTGAAGTTCTGTGGGGGAGGGGAGAGAAGCTGAGCACCTGTCTCTTAAAGGGCCAGTGTTGGCTATTTTATGGCCTTTGTGGCCCAGGTGGACTGTCCTGATCCTGCTTTCGATTGTATCCATTGCCTAATTGACAGCATTTTTCATTGTTTCTGACTCCGTGGTGTTAGAACAGCGCAGCGCTGCACACACAAACCCGTCTGCTTGTGTGCACGTCTGACGTCTCCAGGGAACGCACCAGAAGTGACTCCTTCCAGGAGCCGTTTGAGTTCCTCGCCCGTGATTCTGCGAGAGTGGCCCCACCAAAAGGGAACTCGTGTGAGCGGGAAAATACATCCTGCAGGTTCTGTCCCTGCCGCTGCGTCAGGGCCAGGAACAGTGACGGCTGTGTTGTTCAGTCCACTGAGATCTCAGACGCAGTTTCTAGTCACAGCAGCACAGAGATTACACCCGGGACTCCGGTCCCTCACTCACTGCCTCCACGCTGTCGGTACTGGCAGTGCTCTTGGGCTCTGTCGCTTGCTTTCCCACCTCACTCTTGGTTACTCGTATGTCTGAGGCTAGATCGGTGGAATCACTGTTTCGCAACTGAAATTTTCATTCTCTTTTCTTCCAGCTTCTCTTGTGTTGTTGAAAAAATTACCTTCTGGCCATTAGTGGTTATTTCTTTTTAAATGAGTTATTTTCCTATTATTGCTTTTGAGGTTTCCTTGGTGCACTGATGTCCTGCACAGGATCGATCATGATTTATGTTACTTATGCTGCTCAGGATTCATTGTGCTTCTTAAATAGATAGATTCTTTAAAAATGATTTATTTATTTGAAAGTCAGAGTTACACAGAGAGGGGAAGAGATGGAGAAGGGGAGAGAAAGAGAAAGAAAGAGAGAGAGAGAGAGAGAGAGAGAGAGAATCTGTCTGCTGGTTCATTCCCCAAATAGCTGTGACAGTCTGGGTGGGCCAGACCAGAGCCAGGAGCCAGGGTTTTCTTCCTGCTCTCCCACGTGGGTGCAGGGACCAAGCATTTAGGCCATCCTCTGCTGGGAAGAGGAGCAGCTGGGACCTGAACATGTGTCATGGGGATTGTTGCAGTGGATTTCTCAACAATGTTGCAGTGGATTCGTTTCTGAGAGGAGGAGCGTGTGCACAGTCACCACACAGACCCCGGGAGTCAGGTGAAAGCCGGCTTGAGGCAAGCAGCCTGCAGACTCATTTATTTCAGTTGGTACAGCAGCTTTTATAGTCAAGACCAGCCAATCCGGTCAAGGGGCGGTCTATGCCCCAACCAATCA
Source organism: Oryctolagus cuniculus (assembly GCF_051225735.1). Taxonomy (NCBI): domain Eukaryota; kingdom Metazoa; phylum Chordata; class Mammalia; order Lagomorpha; family Leporidae; genus Oryctolagus; species Oryctolagus cuniculus. The sequence continues at coordinate 2,098,899 of NC_142877.1, forward strand.
CAGCCTGTTGCCAGGTGGGTTTCAAATCCATCCAGTCACAGCCTGTTGCCAGGCAGGCTCCGTTGCCAGGTGGGTTTCAAAGCCATTCCTGAGTAACTGACACTTGCTTGCCAGCAGCCACCTTGGCATGGCCTTCTCATTCCACCACATTTCCCCATTTCCGTTTATTTTTGAGCAACGGGAGGCATGATTCTTGGCCATACCATTGTTGACCCCGTTTCCATGTGGTCTCCGTATGTGGCTGTGCCTGTCTGAGGTTGTCCCCCAGGGGATCTTACCCATCATTGACTAACCAGCACTCAAATTCAGAGACCACAGGAGTGCTTGCTCAGATAGGGGTAGGAACGAGGAATAATGGTAATCAGGAATGGCGTGACCGCACACAGGCTGTGGGCCGTTTGAGTGGCTGACAGAGCTAGTGGGGTATAAAACAGTAGCAGATGTGGCTATGGGCAGTTCGTCAGGGTAGGATGATAGGGCAGGTGCGTCTGCTAACAAGGCGGATTCTTGGTCTTGTTCAGCTGGTTCTGGTTGGCTGTCAGTTGCAGGCTTGATGTTTCTGGCTGGTACCCAAATGGGCTGTCCCGCATCCTCTGGATAGACACAAGCATATGCTCGACCCTTGGTTAGCAGAAGCCTTTTTACAGGCGTTGGAATCCAGGGCCTGAATTTTGTGCATACTTTAACATTATCAGCAAACATGCGGGTGGGATGGGGTCTAGCGGCTGCCCTGAGAGCCTGGGGTGCCTGGGGACTGCCACAAATGTGGGGATCCTCACTGGGTGCAGATGGGATGACCTCGCATGAGTTATAGAGGTTGTCTAAGTTCACCCCACGGGTATGTGGGGGTGGCTGACTAGGCATTGCTACCCTGTTTGCTGCATTGTTTGCTACATTGTCATTTTCACCCTTAGAGTTCTCTCTCCCTAAGTCATCAACTGTTGCCTGTGAGACAGGGACCTGGAGTGTCAGGCTCTGATCACTCACAGATTCACTGTGTTTGGTGATCTGCACAGGATTCTGAGAGGGGGGTATCTTTCCCATGTCTGAGCACTTAAGAGCAGCACAGCACGCCAGCTCTAGCCAAAGGAAGGACACGCACAGCACTGCTGCCATAACAAAGCAAATTCCTAGCACCTGAGCTGCTGACGGCATCATGCAGGAGTTCCCTACGTTAGACGGACAGACAGTGGTGTGTCAGGTCGTACGTATGTCCTGTGCTTAGTGGGGGACTTCCTTGACTCGTTAGGTCAAGGCCATATGCCCACACGGTGTCTCCGGAGTGTCACCTCTCTCGAGTGAGGGAAGATGACTTGGTTCCGAATTCTGGGATGATCAGTCCCTTACGTGAATTTGCCGGGTGAACTGAAAGTAAAAGGAGGAGCCGAGAAGTGATGTACGCTTCTGGGCGGTGTGTGCCTGACCTGGGGTCACCTAGACCGAGGACAAGGACAAGGAAAGGGGCGTAGGAGGGGGTTCTGTGCTCACCCTCACAGAACCGAACAGCACACAGAACACCGAGGGGCCTTCTTGCCGAAATCCAGGGCGGACCTCGCCGAATCCAACACGCTGTCTCAGTCACGTTGTGCCAGATGTTTCAGATATTTCGGTTGATTTGAGAAATCAACTGCAACAGGGGATGCTGGCTCTGCAGGTTGGGGCTTAGCCCTCTGTGCCCCAGTGCTGGCCCTTAAATGCACAGATTCTTGGTTCTCAGCCCTGGGAATTTCGGAGGCGTCGTCTCCGATCGGTGGTCTCTCCATTCCAGTATGGGCACCGCTGAAGTCCCGTTGGACACAGCCTTCTCGTTTTCCCCCTCTGGTCTTGTGACGTCTGCCTCTCTTCTGTCGTCTCTGCAAGTCCCTGTGGTGCATCCTGGGAAGCTGCCGACTGTGGTGGCCCCCAGAGAAGCAGAAACCAAAGCCCAGAAAGAACAGGGGAGACTCAAGGTGGGGGCAGGGTCGGAGTTCAGGAGTCCTGGGATCTATGTGCTCTTTGACATGAGACTCTAGGGCTGGCACTGTGGAATAGTGGGTTAAACAGAAACCTGCAGGCTGGCATCCTGTATGGGCGCTGGTTCGAGTCCTGGCTGCTCCACTTCTGACCCAGCTCCCTGCTAATGTCCCTGGGAAAGCAGTGGAAGACAGCCTAGGTCCTTGGGCCCCTGCACCCACGTGGGAGACCTGGAGGAAGCTCCTGGCTCCTGTGGCCATTTGGGGGAGTGAACCAGCTGTTGGAGGACTTCTAGCTCTGCTTTGCCTCTCCCTCTGTTTAACGTCACCATTCAAATACATATATAAGTCTTTAAAAAAGAAATGAGAATATAAATATCAATTTTAGATTTTAAATGTAAATATCTAATGTTAAATTTTTAAGAGGTATCAATTCAGTGATAGAAATGGAAGGCAAAGCTTCTCTAAAAAGTTGGGAGAAAAAAGAAGTTAAAAGAATCGAAGGCACTGCATCAATTTGCTATATCACAGGAAGGAGAAAACTCAAGGAGAGATCATTATTATGCGAAAAAATCCAAATATCACAAACAATCGCAGCTGAAAATGGATGGCGCTGTTTGGTTAAAAGTGAGAAATTTTCAGATTGGCTTTCAAAAAAGTTGAAGCATATGCTATTTACAAAAGGTGCATCTAAGACCTAAGACACAAAAGGATCAAAAGCAAAAGAACTATAAAGACACAGGGCGTGAGCACCAGCCAGTCAAAGCCCAGGCGGCCCGGTGAATCTAACAGACGGGGTTAACGCACGCGAGCAAGGAGGCGCTCCAGAGGGGCATGGAGGCTGCTCCGCCCGCGAGCTCCAAGCAGCGCAGCTTCTGAGGAAATCCAACACACTGCCAGGGCCAGCGGGAGCGACCCATCCACAGCAGGCTGAGAAAAGGGACTTAGGTTCAGTGACACCCACGGCGAACGCGAGCAAAGCAAACATAGGCTCTGGCGTGCGGGGGTCGCGGCTCCTGGAAATGCGGACCTCCGGCACGAAGCCCGGAGAACGTGAGTTCTAGAAAGACGCGGAACCCTGAGTGGGTTCTGATCACAAAGCGAGTTCTCGTGGCACCGAGACTGCACCATGTGCCGGCCCCCAAGCTGTACACCGTAGGCGCTTTCAGAGCTGGGCAGAGGCAGCGTTGTCGGGGGGCCTGGTGGGGTCAGGAACGTGCCCCCCTCACTCATTCCTGCATCCCCGGCTTCCGGCAGACGGCCTGGTTATTCAGAGCAGAATCAGTCAGCCCGCAGCCGTGCCGAGGACACTGCTGCGCGAGCAGGCGCCGGCCGCTGGGGAGAGACGCCCCCTCCCCTCCCTCTCCTCCCGATCCCACCGCCATCGTGGATTTGTTGGAATTCTTCTTCCCGATCTCCTGCCAGAGACCTGGAAGGATGCGAGGGAACCCGAGAAGGGACGTGGCAGGTGTAACGACCCCTCCCAGGGCGACCTTCCTGGTCACGGATCTTCCCTGCTTGTCCGCGAGCAGGTGCGAACCCTGCTCCGTCGCCTGCGTCGGAAGACTCCATGCCCCGAAGCCCTGCCCTGGCCACCGCACCTACCCCGGGCCCTGCCTCCACCGCAGATGGTGGAGCTCACCGTCTCTGCCGCCCAGCCGCTGGGCCCCTTCCCAGGGCCTGGGCTGCGACGCGATACCGCGGGTCCTTCCTCCAGCTGACCCCGCACGCACGCCATCCACACAGTCCCCCACGGAGCGACGCTGTTGTGATGTTCCCGTTTTCAGATCTGTCCGTCACGAGACACCTAGGATCCGGTCCCCATGTTTAGCAAGATGCCCCTCCTTTTATTTTACAATTAAATGTGAAAGTGGATTTTAAAGCCAGACGAGGGAGCAAATCCATGATCGTGCACCCGTCGTTTCGGTCTCTTTGGCTTGAATAATGTAAGCATTATGCAGCTAAAAAGTAATCAACGAGGGTCTCTGAGCACCACAGAGAGTGGTTCTGGCGGCATAAAAATACATTAGTTTTCCATTTCTATAAACTGAATGCTCATTTAGAAGAAAAATGAAGTGTTTACTCTGAAACTACATGTCATCAGGCAGACACCTTTGAACATTTGAATCTGAAATACATTTGTGAAAGTTCTGTGCCCGGACACAAGCGCATGTGGCAGATGGGTGTGTTCAGCACAGCGGGCTGCAAAACTGGTGTCGCTGCTTTGCCCTTGAAATTCCAAGACTTAGCGATTTCAAGAAAATTCTCGATTCTGCATTAAACAATAAGACAAAGAAACGGGAAGAAATCTTACTTTGTAATTAGAAGCTGTGCTCTGATCACGGCTAAGCCTGTCTACAAGAGGCAACATCTGAGGGCCGGTGCTGTGGCGTAGCGGGTAAAGTCGCCATCTGCAGTGCCAGCGTCCCACATGGGAACCAGTTCGAGTCCCACTTCTGATCCAGCTCTCTGCTATGGCCTAGGAAAGCAGTAGAAGACGGCTCAAGTCCTCGGGTCCCTGCATCTCTCTCTCTCTCTCTCTCTCTCTCTCTGCCTCTCCTTCTATCTCTGTGTAACTCTGACTTACAAATAAATACATAAATAGAAGCCGCATCTCTAGGCATCCCGACCCTCGGGCTGGGGTGCAGGTGCAAAGGGCGTCCATGGGATAAGAGATAAGGTCCAGGGATGAGACCAGCCAGGTATCAGTCCATCTCCCGGGGCGAGGTCGGGCCCTGGAGAGAGGGGCATCAAATCTGAGTCGGTTTCAGAGAGGCCAAAGAGGATGATGGTGGAGAAGCTACGACTCCCCTCGCCCGTGGTGAGGGGCGTCTCCCACTCCTCCAGCTCCCTCCATGACACCCACACACAACGCCCATCTTAACGTCGTGTGGAGTGAGAATGACTGGTCTGGCCTTTGGAAAGCAGGCGTGGTTCTCAGAAGGACGCAGGATTGAGGTGAGATATCTGGGTGTCAGCCGCGCTGACACCTGGCCGTGGAGAAAGTCACCGTACCCCGAAGCGTCAGAGTGGTCATCTAGGAAAGAGTTCGTGACCCTGAACATGGAGAGGGAGAGCGTGGTGACACTGGAAGAGACGCAAACACCCACGGGGCCGCTTTGAATTCCTAAGACTTCGCACGCTTCCTACCTAGCCAATTACTGGACTTCAAATCCAGTTTTTAAGTGGAAACTGGAAGCCCCCTTTTTTCCCGTACGGGGTCTTGAGATGAAAAGGCCCCACGCCCAGGTTGTTTGTCCCGCATCCCCTCCCCTCCGCCAGGTCACCGACGCTACTTCACAGCGAATGAAATCAGAGCAACGGGGAGCAGCTGACCCTGCGCTGTCTCAACAACCCCGACCCGGGACAGGAGAGCGCACCGCAGCCCGGGAAGAACCCGACCAGAGACCAGGAGAGCACACCGCAGCCTGGGAAGAACCCGACCCGGGACCAGGAGAGCACACCGCAGGCCGGGAAGAACCCGACCAGAGACCAGGAGAGCGCACCGCAGCCCGGGAAGAACCCGACCCGGGACCAGGAGAGCGCACCGCAGCCCGGGAAGAACCCGACCCGGGACCAGGAGAGCGCACCGCAGCCCGGGAAGAACCCGACCCGGGACCAGGAGAGCGCACCGCAGCCCGGGAAGAACCCGACCGGAGACCAGGAGAGCGCACCGCAGCCCGGGAAGAACCCGACCGGAGACCAGGAGAGCGCACCGCAGCCCGGGAAGAACCCGACCCGGGACCAGGAGAGCGCACCGCAGCCCGGGAAGAACCCGACCCGGGACCAGGAGAGCGCACCGCAGGCCGGGAAGAACCCGACCCGAGACCAGGAGAGCGCACCGCAGCCCGGGAAGAACCCGACCCGAGACCAGGAGAGCGCACCGCAGGCCGGGAAGAACCCGACCCGGGACCAGGAGAGCACACCGCAGCCCGGGAAGAACCCGACCAGAGACCAGGAGAGCGCACCGCAGGCCGGGAAGAACCCGACCCGGGACCAGGAGAGCGCACCGCACGCCGGGAAGAACCCGACCAGGGACCAGGAGAGCACACCGCAGGCCGGGAAGAACCCGACCCGGGACCAGGAGAGCGCACCGCACGCCGGGAAGAACCCGACCAGAGACCAGGAGAGCACACCGCAGGCCGGGAAGAACCCGACCCGGGACCAGGAGAGCGCACTGCGGGCTGGGAAGAACCCGACCCGGGACAGGAGAGCGCACCGCAGGCCGGGAAGAACCCGACCAGAGACCAGGAGAGCGCACCGCAGGCCGGGAAGCATGACCCCGATCCCAGGCCCTTTCTCCTCAGGCAAAAAGGACCTCGCAATGGTGAGAACAGTGTTTGCCATGTTGGGGCTGAAATTCTTCAACCACTTCAATGCAGCGGGGAAGCCACGTGCTGGCCCATGCGTCACTGCACCCCGGTTTCCGGACCTGGTGTTCTGCCGCGCCTCGCTCCCCCGGGACACACAGGCGGCGCTCCTGCTCTCCTGGTGGCAAGGGCGAGGCAGGCGTGGGCGCCGCTCAGCCCTAAAACTGCACAATGGCGCCGAGGAGTCCGTCTCACCGTCCCCACTGTGTCCATGAGGATCCGAGGCTTACGCAGGTCGTGCCCTGCTCGAAGCCCACGCCGGAACCCACCTCCTCTCCCTCACAGTGGTCATCCTTTGAGAACCCGAGGGCTTGTGCACGGAACAGGCACCACGGTGGCAATGAGGTGGCACCGTGCTTCTCAGCCCAGAAATCCCATCGTGTGCCAGTAGCTGACCAGGTGGGGTGAGAACAGCCTTGGTCCAACGTTTCTGAGACTCAGCGAGCTCTCAAGTTCTCCAGAACACTCGTTTGGGGCGCCTCCACTCTTATTTTCATCAGTGGTTTCAACGTCTGACTATTTCCTTAAACATAGCTTTTACAAAGGAAGTCGTCAACACGGTTCTGATTATAATAACTGGAGCTGAAATTGGAGGTCACTCAGCATGGGCCAAGCCGGCAAACACCACCGCCTCGGTGTTTGGAAGAAACTCAAGGGATTGTCCTTGTCTTTTTTTTTTTTTTTTTTAAGATTTATTTATTTATTTGAGAGGCAGAGTTAGGCAGAAGCAGAGAGAAAGAGAGGTCTTCCATCCGCTGGTTCATTCCCCAAATGACCACAATGGCCAGGAGCCAGGCACTTCTTCTGGGTCTCCTATGCAGGGGCCCAAGCACTTGGGCCACCTTGTACTGCTTTCCCAGGCACAGCAGAGAGCTGGATTGGAAACGGAGCAGCCGGGACTCAAACCGGCGCCCGTAAAGGATGCCGACCCTGCAGGCAGGCTGCCCCACAGCGCCAGCCCCGTCCTCGTCTTCTGCTCCTCTCCATCTCCGCAAGAGTCCAGCTCAGCTGGGGAAATCGGTGTCTTCAAACCAGGAGCCAAATCCAGACAGTGCGGCCGAGGGTACCGCGCGGAGGACTGAGCAGTGTGGGACGGAGGTGCAGGCTCAAGAGCTGCTCTGTTCGCGTCCCACGCGCTCTCGTTCCCACGCCCTGTCCCAGCTAAATGGCGGGTGCCTGCGTGCGGAGGAGCTGGTCCCCAGCCCTGAGTGCTCCTGGTGCAGCAGCTGCACGGTCCCGAGCCCTCAGCCCACGCAAAGGATGTAGATCGGCACTCAGTTTCCTTCACTTCCTTCTGGCTTACAGAAAAACCACTGCTTTAAAAAACGCGCCAGAAGAGTGGGATTCGACAGACACGGGCTGGGGATGCAGCAGCAGCGTCGGCCGTGGGGGGAGGGGAAGCAGGTGTGACTGGAGGGGCGCACGTGTCCCTCGGCTGAGGCCGCGCCTGTGGCAGAGACCGTAGCGATCTTGCTTTGGTTTCCATCACCCTGGATGCCGGCGGTTTGCGGGGCCTCAGACGTCAGGTTCTCCTGGTCAGCTCCAGCTCCCCCTGAAATCGCTCTCAGCACCTCGGTGCCCACCTGAAGTCCTGGGCTCCCTGGCGGGACTGAAGCCTCAAACAGGAGTGCAGAATCCGCCAGGATCCTCAGAGGGAGGGGCGCACGTGGCCACCCAGCCTTGACCTTCTTCCTACCTCCCCCCGCTGCGTTTGGTCCTCTGATGCGAGCGGAGTCCATTTTGAGGCAAGAGAAAGGACGGGAGAGCTGGCGGCTTGCTGCTATGTTTTTTGAACACGCATTTGAAAGGCAGAGAGACAGAGAGACAGAGAGAGAGAGAGAGCTCCCACTTCGCTGGTTCGCTCCCCCAAATGCCCACAATGGTTGGGGACAGGCCAGGGCCAAAACTGGGAGCTCAGAACTCGGCCCTGGCCTCCCACATCCGAGGCAGGGACCCAGATCCTGAGCCACTGTCTGCTGCCTTCCGGGGTCTGTGTTAGCAGGGAGCTGGAATCGGGAGCGAAGCTGGGACTCCAACCCACGCAGGTGCCTGAAGCGGAGCCTTCACTTCAGCTGGGCCAGCACCTGGCGGTTCTCTACCCGAGAGCCCAGTGACTCCTTTGCCGTGAAGGTGCCCCTGGCTGCCGGGTGCGGCCTGCACCACAGACTGCTTGGTCGCCCACAGAGCCCAGCCCTCCGTGTGCACTTGGCTGTTAGCTCCCACAACTTCTGCAAGGCTACAGCTCCAGTTTCTGCTTTTCTTTCGCATTTATAATGAGGATAAGTGCATTTATGGCACAGAAGTGCAGTTGTTTTATTGCTTAGTGAAAAAGTCTTAATAATTTTCAGGCAGATGGTGATAACTCAAGAACTTACAGGTTGCCGCTGTGCGAAAACCTCCCTCCTGGAGTCAGCTCTGTGCCGGGGACGGCCTCTGTCAGAGGGACCCGCCGCGTGCTGGCGTCAGCCCCCAGAACAGGTCTCCGACACTTGGAGCTGGGTGATGCCTCGCCACCGGGGCTGTGCCGTGCATCTGAGGGTGGGCCCCAGCATCCCTGACCTCCCCCTAACAGATGCCAGTGGCTCTCCCTACCCTTAAGTCATGACAGCCAAAAACGTTCCCCCAAACCACCAGCTGCCCTGGGAGGCGAGCTCACCGCTGGTGGAAGCCCCCCCGGTATCCTGCGGCACACGCTCTGAAGGACTGAAGTCTGAATGCCGGATCTGAGTTTGCTTCAGTTTTTAATTAAAATGTTTTATCCCAACAAGGAGATGCTATCAGAATGCCTAAAAATGGCTCCTAAGAATCTCGCTGCCTTCCCGCTCGGTTTGTATCCGCGCAGGATTTCTCTGGCACTGGGAGCCTGTGGTCTGGAAGGTTGAGGACGGTTGACACAAGTCCCTTGTGAGGTGGAGGGGACACCCTTGCCCGGAGGATGGCGCTGGCCAGTTGGTCTCCTCACGGGGGGACAGATGTTGCCCCGATTAAATTTGGAGAAGAAAGAGCAGGTGTAATTTGATATCGGCACCCAGTGGGTGTAGCATGGATAATCTTATTGTCTCAAACGGAAGAATGGTTGCAATGAGTAGAAAAGAACTGCACGACCGCAGGCGGTGTGGGGCGACAGAAATTACGTAGCGTGAGTGGTCGGCTGGTCACATCCTTGTCCCGCTGCCACGTTCTCCTAGGAATGTGTGCGTGACCAGAGCTGTCGTGTCCCACACCCCGCATCCCGGCCCCAGTCAAGGAGATGGAAAGGCCTGTGTCTGGTGGGCGAGGTCTCTGCAGCTGCAAACCTGCAAACCTGCCTGAGCTCAGGATGTGCTTAAAGAAGGCGCAGATGGTGGCTGCTAGGCTAATCCTCCGCCTGCAGCACCGGTACCCCGGGTTCTGGTCCTGGTTGGGGCGCTGGTTCTGTCCCGGCTGCTCCTCTTCCAGGCCAGCTCTCTGCTGTGGCCTGGGAGTGCAGTGGAGGATGGCCCAAGTGCTTGGGCCCTGCACCCCATGGGAGACCAGGAGGAAGCACCTGGCTCCTGGCTTCAGATCAGTGCAGCGTGCTGGCCGTAGCAGTCATTTGTGGGGTGAACCAATGGAAGGAAGACCTTTCTCTCTGTCTCTCTCTCTCTCACTAACTCTGCCTGTAAAAAAAAGAAAAGAAAAGAAAAGAAAAGAAAAGAAAAGAAAAGAAAGAAAGAAAGAAAGAAAGAAAGAAAGAAAGAAAGAAAGAAAGAAAAAAGAAGGCGCAGATGGGAGCAGGAAGATCCGGGATCCGTCACTCACCCATCCCCGTGGCACAGAAATCAGGAACTGGGAGATTCCCGAGGGCCAGGAGCGGTGGGTGAGCAGCGAGCCGTGGTGGCTCATTGACCGCCACCTTCTTTTCCCTCGATGACTTCATTCGGGGGCTTCCGGAAGCGTGTGGAGCCCATGCCCACTGTGGGAAGCCCACCAGGAAGGGCCATCTCAGCAGCCGGGAAGTCGGCTCCACCTGCGCCAACGAGCCTGGGCCTCCCTCTGCAGATGCGAAACGTGCTGTGTGGAGCTGGCACTCGGCCAGGAGTAAAGGAGGGAGTCGTCAATGAATGAAGTCAGCCAATCAGTTGTGGTGTCCATGGCAATGAAATCCGTCTTAGAAAAAATGAGGCGACAGCAATGCCAATAACAGCGGCTGACCCGGGTGCCAGTCCCCCTGGGCAGAGCGCCGTCCTGCAGGTGGGAAACCCCGCCTGGCCCCCGCCTCACCCTGGGCACCACGCTCTCTCCCTTCCCCAGCTGGAAGACGAAGCCCACTGAGCTGGTCAAGGGAGATGCTGAGATTCGAACCTTGGACACTCCTCTCTGGAGCCTGAGCTAATAAATACCGCACTGTTTTCTCTGTCAAAAGTGACGTGGCCTGGCACGGCTGTGACGTGGCCGCCTGGCATGGCTGTGACGTGGCCTGGCACAGCTGTGACGTGGCTGCCTGGCGTGGCTGTGATGTGGCCGCCTGGGACAGCTGCAGCCCATCCCATGCTGGCGTCCTGGCTCCTCTGCTCCTGACCCAGCTTCCTGCGAGGCACCGGGCGGGCAGCGCACGGTGCATCAAATACCTGAGTCCTCACCCCGGCGTGGGAGAGCGGACTGGATTTGGGGCTCCTGGCTGCCTCCTGCTCCAGCCCTGGCTGGGTGGGTTATTTGGGGGAGTGAAGCAGCAGGTGTTGGATCTCACTCTGTCTCTCTTTTTCCGTTGTGTCTGTCTTGTCTTTCAAATAAAATGAAAAACATATAAAGACAAATGAAAAGAACAATACAATTCCATGCATTTTAAAAAATGATATAACTATAATTGAAACTGCATAATTGATAACATGTATTATTCAAACGAGTTTGGGTTTTATGTAAACACTGATTAGTTTCTTTGAATGGTGAGCTTTCCTTTGTGTGGGTTTATGGCGATTAAGCCGGAAGGTCTCTGATCAAGGACAGCTCAGTGTTCTGACAGCCGGTTTGTGAGCACTCGCAAATTTCCGCAGAAAACGAGGGACATGTTTTCCAGGACACCTGGATTCAGCAACAACGCTTGGATCACAAGACAGCCGAGTTCAAGGGTAAGAGCGGGTTTGTCGGCGAGTCCACCTTGGCCTGCTGCTCCACAGTGGTTGTTGCCATAGAGATGCCCGTGAGATGTCCCCGGGAGCACGGAGCCCGGCTCAGCAGGTGTCACCTTGAAGGCAGGTTTAGGGCTTCAGAACCAAGGCTGCCCTAAAGAAAGCCACCATCTCCCTGATGGTTTTTCTAACTATCCGAGAACTGGAACTCCTGCTACAGCAGCGGAGAGAGCTGTGCAAGTCCGGAGTCAGGACGTCCCCCCCCCCCCCCCCCCGGCGCTGTTGAACGACACGGCTCCAAAGCCGGCAGAGGCCCTGGTGTCAGCACATGACTGACGTCCCAGAGAGGGAAGCGGGCACCAGAGGCAGAGGAAGTGTCGGGAACACAGGGCACGGCCGGGAGACGCCTGCTGAACGGGAGTCGGGGGAACACGGCTGTCGGCACCCGAGGGGCCCAGCTCCAGCCGGCGGTCAGAGGAGCTCCCTGTACAGACGGAGCCGGGAGCTTCCTGTCCCCGCCCCGGGCTGCCTTCCTCAGGCGGCCGGCTGTTCTCTGTCCTCCCCGCCCCACATTCCGCACATCAGGGCTGCTTGCTCTCCAGGCTGCTGGCAGAGGCCAGGTGCGGAGCCCAGGTGTCGGTCCTTGTCTCTCCATTTCAGATCTCAGGGCCGCCCCGTCCCCTCCTCCCCAATGTCAATTCCTGGCTGTTGCCTGAACAAATTCCTAGAAGCACAGCCCCGTCTCTGTGGCTCCGGGGTCCGGGCAGGGGCTCCCACGGCTGCGGCTGGGGCTCTGCCCAGGTGAGGTCCTCAGGTGAGCTTGGGGGCTGCTTCTGAGCCCAGTCAGGTTCTGGCAGGATCCAGTTCCTCGTGGTCCCCAGGCTGAGGCCTCCAGCTCCTGGAGGTGGCCTGCCCTGTGGCCCCTGCTTGGCATGACTCTCCTGCCCCATGGCCCCTGCTCAGCGTGGCTCTCCCACCCCGTGGCCCCTGCTCAGTGTGGCTCTCCTGCCCTGTGGCCCCTGCTTGGTGTGGCTCTCCCGCCCCGTGGCCCCTGCTCAGTGTGGCTCTCCCACCCTGTGGCCCCTGCTCGGTGTGGCTCTCCCGCCCCGTGGCTCCTGCTCGGCGTGGCCCCTGCTCGGCGTGGCTCTCCCTTCAGCAAGGCCAGAAGGGCATCGAGTCTGGGCTCAGCCTCTCTGACCTCAGGACGGACAAGAACTTCTCAAGGCTCCTCGTTACCTGGTTGGATAGGTAACTGTCTGGTGTCTTCTGATTAATTCCTATTCCAATATGGACCTCAGTGGCCCCCTGGGCTCTGTCTCAGCTCCCTCCCCGCCCTGTCATCCATGGAAAAGGCAGGCAGCCAGAAGGCTCTTTGCTCAGGGCCAGGGCTCCAGGGAGTGCTTGTGAGTCCCCTCCTGCTGTGTCTCAGGATAGCAAGGCCACCAAGCAGGGTGACCACACCCTCCCTCCAGGGCAGGCCACGCTGGCTCCTCCCCGCTCTTCATGGCTGACCTGGGTGCTGGCAACCACAGAGCGCTAGGACAGAGGCGAGGGCTCCAGCCTCTGGCCAGCAGCCCCGAGTCCATCCTGTGGTCAGCACGGCCTGCTGTGGGCTCCCCAGACAAAAGGGCCACTTGTTGGCCACGACTGTGGCTCCTCGGAACTCAGAGGTGCAGAGCTTCCTGTCTTGACAGATAATAGTCACAGCCTTTTCTGCTCCTGCTGTGACCTCAGCCCGGCAGGCCAAGCGTCGCCTGCCCCGGGTCTTGGCCACACTCCCCACAAGGCTGACAGTCACCCGGTAACCCCTGACTGTGTGCTCCCTGGCCACCCAAATCTCACACCCAGGGAAGCCCAGAGTCGGAGCCCCAGATGGAACCTGTGACGTCCTCCAGGGCCGCCACGTGGCCACCCATGCGTCACAAGACCCCGCCAGCCCTGCACACCACCTCTGCATCGGCTGATCCCCTGAATCACCTCACTCTGTAAACAGATGCACTATGTCGGCATCTCAGGACACTCCTGGGCAGAACGCCACGCTGGCCTGTGGCTACAAAGAGCTGCTGCAGGCACGGCTGGATCCAGGAGCTCCCATGAGGTCCCGGGGCTGTGTTCCTCCCCGGGTCTTGCCCTACCCTCTTTCTCGCTGTGGCAGGGAAGATGGCTGTGAAGCCTGTCCAACCAGGATCAGGGGAGGCAGAGCAGGCATCTGGCACAAACCCAAGGAGACACTCTCTCAGGGTGTGTGAGGCTCAGAACCTCACCCGTTTTGTGACCCCGTTGTCCCCACCCCACCCAGGCCAGCCCTGCACAGGACGCACGAACCTTCCGCTCAGCAACGCTCAGGCAGGCGCTGCTCATTCTTGGGGAGTTTGCAGATCGCAATGCCAAGCCGGCCACCGTGGGTGGAGGACGGGCAGGGTCACATCCAAGCCGGCCACCGAGGGTGGAGGACGGGCAGGGTCACATCCAAGCCGGCCACCGTGGGTGGAGGACGGGCAGGGTCACATCCAAGCCGGCCACCGAGGGTGGAGGACGGGCAGGGTCACATCCCAGCCGGCCACCGTGGGTGGAGGACGGGCAGGGTCACATCCAAGCCGGCCACCGTGGGTGGAGGACGGCAGGGTCACATCCAAGCCGGCCACCGTGGGTGGAGGATGGCCCAGCCCGGGTGCAGCACTGTGCCCCTGCTCTGGGACCCCTGGTCGAGTCCCGTCTCCTGGACCCCCAGTGCTCCGATGCGAGATGTTGGAGGATCAGACAGAAGGGGGCAGGGCAGCACCCTAGATGCATGCAGGCAGTGCACTTCCGCTGGAGCTGAGCTGCACGTGTGTGCGTGCGTGCACTTCACACGCATGCATGTGAGTGTGCATGTGCATGTGTGTGTGGGCACGTGTTTGCGTGTGTATGTGAACTGGAGAGTAAGGCATTCTGTGCCTGCCCTGGCCACGGGGCCTCACATGGAGACCTCTGCATGGCAGGGCCTGTCCCGGCCTGGTGGCTCCAGCCACATCTAGCTGGATGGATGCAGAGGAGGAGGAGGGAGAGGGGGAGGAGGAGGAGGAGGAAGAGGAGGAGGAGGAGGAGGAGGGCAGAAGGCACTCCCTGGCCGGCAGCGTCTCAGCCGCCCCGTCCCTCCACCTCACAAGTGCGCCACCTGCTTCTGCATCATTTCCAAGTGGGGCTCAATGCTTTCCGCTGACTTTGTCTGCAGAAAAGTCTCTCTTCTGTAGCTGAGGCTGCCGTGAACCGGCCGGGCCGACAGCTCTGTGAGGGTCGTCGGTGCCAAGTGGGCGGCAAGAGGCATGCAGGTGTCTGCGCCGCAGGGCTTCTCAGAGACGCCAACACCACCAACACCACCAACGCCACCCGCCTCAGTGCACCCCCAGACTGCCCTGGGAGGGCCCTCGGAGACCCAGGCTCAGCCAGCATGCGTTCAGCTACAGACACCGGGTGTCTCACGAGACTTGACCATGCGTCGGTTCAGACTTCAGAGACACGTGCTAAGTGACAAATGAAGACAGACGCAAATGTCGGGATCCCACTGTGCGATTAGGAGCCGGAGCCTGGGAGGGGCACGCAGCGTCTGAGCCGCCCGCACAGGAGCCAGGAGCACACGGCCAGGCCAGCGCTGCCCGGGCCTCACAGCCCTTCCCGCTGCACTGCGGGCCTGTCCCCCACCATCCCCCAGGGCGGCGGCCAGGCACCTGGGTGCAGGTGGGGCTGCTCCTTCCCTGACACAGGGCTGCTGCCTCGCCTCCCTCCCCTCTGTAATGAAAAAGCAGTTGTAGCTGTGGGTTGCCTGTAATAGGAGCTTGTTTTGTTTCCAGCCTTTTTATTATTTAACCTGCGCCCACAGGGAGATAGACTGAGATCCTGTCAGGGAAGAGCCAGGCGAAGCAGGCCTGGGAGTCGTGCGGGAAGTCCAGGCCGGGATTTGCTGGGGCTGCGGGATTGAATTTGCCCAGCTGCAGGGCCTGTCGGAGTTCCCGCAGAAACCACTGGGGTCCTCATAAAGCTGAAGCAGCCGAGGAGGAAAATGAATCCTGGATCGAAGTCTCTGTTCGGAGCCCTTAACTTATGTCAGGTTGAACAAGAACAAAGACTAAGCACAGGAAGAGAGAACCCAGCCAAGCTGCGGTAACTGTCCCAGCAGATCAGCTCCACGGAGAGCAAGTTCCGAGCTCCCCACGGAAACCCGCGGCCCCCGCAGCTCTGCTGGCTTCCTCCGGAGGACCCCAAACGGAGCTCCTTCTCCCTTCTTTGACCCCAGCTGCAGGGACAAGGCGAGCCTGGTGCAGATGGGGGAAGAGTGAGTGGGCCGGGAGCCGAGGCCCCGGGAGTCACACAGGAGCCCAGAGCCAGGAAGCAGCTGTGCCAGCACCCCGGCTGCCGTGGCGCCTGCGTCCCGAGAACCAGAACACGAAACTCGGCTGCTGTGCCGGCCAAGTCCCGTCTGCACGGCTCAGAGCTGTGGCAGTGCAGCTGCCCGGGTGCCCTAGGGACCAGAGCAGAACCGGCTGCCGGGAGCAGGGTGGGCGGAGGGTGGAAGAGGAGGAAGGAGGGGGAGATTGGAAAGGGAAGGGGAGGGAGGAGTCGAAGGAGACGGACAGACGTGCAGTTCCGGGGGCTTCCAGGGCAGGAGCCGCAGGTTCCAGACTGGGACAAGAGTCACGCTCCACTCTCAGCGCCCCGGCGGGATTCGTGCACGGGCTGCGGGTGGCCTCCGGACACCTGATCACTTTGTGTTGGGTCGGATGCAACGTGGCTGCCCACACTAATGAAGACAGCTGAACCGAAGTCCTACAGGCTGGCTGAGATTCAGGGCAGACACGTGACGCGCACTGATAACGGGGTGAAAGGCGGGAGGGGCAGCCGGAAGGCTGAGCACGGACCCCTGGGGTTTACGGACCCCTGGGGTTCACGCGCCCAGGCTTCCTCTGCTGGCACCCACATGCGTGCAGCTCAGAACTTCAGTCCACACGAGGGCAAGCCCAGTGCCTGCGCCCAGTGTCACCATCCCTGTGGCTTTGGGCGCCAGTGTTGGAGAGGAGCGCTCACTGTTGGCCAGTGTGCCACGGCCCGCCGTCAGTCCTGGTTGCCGTGGCTGGTGCTGTGGCAGGTCGCTGTCGGTCCTCCCTCGGGGACCGTCTCTCCCAGGCGCCGAGGCCAGTGGGCTGTGCTCAGAGAAGAGCCTTGTAGTCACAGCCGAGAGTGGCTCAGCAGCAGGGGATGTCCAGGTGCCTTGCTAGGTGACCGCGTCATCCTGTGGACAGAGTGCTTGACTGCGAGGTCACCGTTTCAGTCTCTAGGTTCCTGGAAGCGTGTTGCGTCCATCGCATGGCCGTGGCCGTGAAGTTCTCCCCAGACGCTCAGCTGACACTGCTTCCTACATCCCAGAGAGAACAGTAATACGGGCCAGTCATCCCATATGTGTGCCGCTCCGTGTCCTGGCTGCTCCACTTCTGATCCAGGCCTGGAAAAGCAGAGGAAGAAGGCCCAAGTGTGGGGGCCCTGCCACCCACAGGGGAGACCCGGATGAAGTTCCTGGCTTTGGCCTGGCCCAGCCCTGGCCATCTGGGGACTGAACCAACAGTGGCTCCCGCGAGCCAAACGTGAGCGTGGAAGGCTGTTGGTCAGAGGAGAAGCCAAGGAAGCCCGCGTGGGTCAGTCTTCCTCCTCTGTGCCTTAGGAGACCACAGGGGCCAGGGCTCCGGCTCAGGTGCGACTCACGGCAGCAGGGAGGTGAGGAGAGGAGGAGGAGGAAGAGGAAGGCCGGAGTTCCCTACAGGGAGCCGAGTTCCTGCTCGAGGGACTCCCATGATGAGGAGCCTGACCCCACCACGGGCCAGCGTGGACGAAGCTGCAGAGGCCGACCCCTCGCCTGCGGGGCCCGAGGCCCACCACGGGCCAGCGTGGACGAAGCTGCCGCTGAATCCATGTCCGCTGCCTGCACCTTTGCCTCTGGCCCCTGCTCTCTGAAGTGCGGGTACCGAGGGCGCCCCTCAGACCACGGCTTTCTCCGTGAGACGTGGCACGCAGTCTGCCCCCTGAGATGCTCAGAGGAGTTCGCTTGTCTTCCCTGTGTCCCTGCCGTCTTCTTTTCTAACCTCCCTCCCTGCCCAGCCCCGGGAGACCGTGAGACATCTGCACGTGCCGCCCTCCCTCCGCTTCTGAGCCCCCAGCGTGTGTAGTCGCTGGCCGGAGGCAGCGGGCAGCTGGCACGTGGCTCGGTGCTGGGGCCCAGTGGCGAGCCCGTCGATGAGGCTCCTTTGATTCCTGCCTTTGAGGGGCTGTGTTCCTTTCAGGGAGGCAGAGCTCAGTCTAATGAGGAAATGGCACACCGCGATCAGTGCCATGAAGAAAGCGAATGAGACGCCGCAAATGTCACTCTGCCTCAGTGTGGCTGTGGCACAGGCCAGCGCTTCTGTAGACGATGGACTGGGAGGGCCGTCTGGGTAGTGACAGTTAAGCCGACACTAGGCAGGCAAGAGCCAGGCTGCTCGGAGAGCAAGGGTCTAGAGAAACATGCGTGTGCACATGTGCACACGTGCATCCAGGAACACACATGCAAGCAAGATGCGTACATTCACACACACAGAGAGCAGGCCGACGGCCCCGCGGAGTCACGATCGCACAGAACCGTGATCTGAGACAGACAGAGGCCTCCCTTCTGAGGAGCCCGGGGCCCCGCTTTATTTTTGGAAGTTTTCAGCCAGACAGTGCAGACAAGGGCCTTGCAAAGGATCAAACCTGGCAAATTTGAGGACCGGAGAGAACCATCGGGCTAGGGGACAAGTGTGAGAGAGGAGCCGGGAGGCACAAGGCTTCTGGACCTCGCTGAGCAGTTAGGATTCTGATCCAGCGGTTCCCTCAGTGCCTGTGGTTGGTGGGACAATCGCCATCCACCAACAGAGCCTGCGGCTGGGCCGGGCTGCACGGCAGGGGAGGGCCGGCTGCTGGGGGTCCTCCTGAGACGCGGTCGGAGCTGCGCCCGTCACTGCTGGCTCTGGAGGTGGAGGATGGGGCCTGAGCCAAGGCACGCGGCGGCCTCTGGGAGCGGCTCCACGGCAGGGAGTGGGTGCTCCCCCAGAGCTCCCAGGAGGAAGCAGCCTGCAGACCCCCCATTCTAGCCCATGGAGGCCACGTGCAGAGCCTTAGACCTGGAAGATGAGAATATTGTCGTGTGTGTGCTGCTCATCTTGCAGCATTGATTTTGGCAGCCATAGGAAAGTAACCCGTGCAGCATAGTCAGAGACTTCCTGGTGCCTGGGTTCCATGCCCAGCTCCTGGCCACGACTCCAGATGCTGGGGCCAGCAGTGAGGGCTCAAGTCATCAGGTTCTTGCCACCCACGTGGGATACCTGGATTGAATTCCAGGCTCTGGGCGTTGGTTCTGAGTCAATCGCTGGCTACCGCTTGCATTTAGGGAGTGAACCAGCAGATGGGAGCTCTCTCTCTCTCTCTCCCTCTCCCTCTCCTGGCTTCCTGTGTGATAGATGCCTGCATGAAAAATGCTCTCTCTAGCACAGAGGATGTCCAGTCCAGGGTGAGTTAGCCCAGGGACATTTGGGCTGTGTCTGGGGGAAGGAGTGCTCCTGGCCTCCGGGGCAGAGGTCAGGGGCCCTGCTCACCATCCTACACCCCTCCCAGCCCCCCAGCTGTCCACAGCACTGAGGCTGCGATCCCGTGCCCAGAAAACGCCATTCCTCATCTCTCCTGAGTACTAGGCTTGCACAGCCTTTTTAAAAAGCCTACAGCACCGTGGAGGGAGGGGCTCTTGCTTTTCTTTTGGGGTGGGGGTGACATTGTGAGCGCTGAACCGACAGATGCGATTCTTTTCACGGACTCTGGGCAGGAAGCCGCGGAGCTGAGCTGTGTCTGAGAGCCATTTGTGAATCACCAAGCTCTAATCCCCTTGGCGGCTTGGAAGTTGCTGGAGAATTCTATCGTGTTCTTCGAAGGTTACGCTCTACTGAAATTGACGAGCCCGGCACATCGGGTGAAGAACAAGCCCAACAGCCGCACCCACCTCTTCCCAGGGGCTCCTGGAGGTGCATTGTCTAGAGGTGGCTCCAGGGGACTGAACCCCAAGGATTAGAGATGACCACACGAAGGGGATGTTCTCTGCGGGTCCAGAAGAAGCCGTGTGGAGTGCCAACGTCCTGAGAACAGACGGGCAGACGCTGGCTCACGTGGACACGGACACAGCCACACCTGTACACGTGGTAAATACGGTCCCCACTTCCACGCTGTGTACGGACAAGCTACCGACTATGGACACACCTTAGCTGCGGCTCTCACGGCTCTGCCTCCGGGGTCACTGTTTTGCCATTCGCCGAGCAGACCAGGGCTTGCTCACCTCCCTGGGAAGCAGCCTCTCTCTCTGCGCACCGGAGAACCAGGGATCTTACACGAATGCAGGAGAGAAACTGCGTAACCTGAGGACGCTGCTCCCAGCCAAGGGTTCCGGGCGTCTTTGCCCTCACGTGGCTGTCGCCTGCCCCCTCGCAGCTGCGACAGCAGAAGCACCTGCCGACACACCTCTAGGACTCCAGAATCTCTCTCTCCATCTCTCTTTCTTTCTGTAGCTCTGACTTTCCAAATAAATAAATAAATAAATGATTCTTTGTTTCAAAAAAGGGGACCAGTGTTGTGCTGTAGCGGGTAAAGCTGCCTGCAGTGCGGGCATCCCCTATGGGCGCCAGTGTGTGTCCTGGCCGCTCCACTTCCCATCCGTCCCCCTGCTAATGGCCTGGGGAAAGCAGTGGAAGATGGCCTGGGTGTTTGGCTCCCTGCACCCACATGGGAGACCCGGATGAAGCTCCTGGCTCCTGCCCAGCCTGGCCCTGACCGTTGCAGCCATCTGGGGAGAGAACCAGCAGATGAAAGATCTTTCTCTTTCTCTCTCTCTCTTGCTCACTCGTTCTCTCTGTAATTCCGACTTTCAAAATACACAAATAAATCTTTAAAAACACAAAAAGGCTCCAGAATGGGTTAGCAACCACAAAAACGTGACGGCCAGGTCTAGAATGTTTTATCAGGGCTTCCCCGTGTGCCTGTAGACAGCAGGGACTGGTAAGGGGCTCGATCAGTTGTCTCCCACCAGCAAGCCGCACCTGCACACTCTGAGTGCAGCACCCTCTGTGCCACCAGTGACGAGGCTGCGAGGACTGGCAGACACGCGGCACGCCCTGGCCTCGCGCACGGCGAGGAGGCCGCTCTCGGTGGGTGTCGGTGCCGAGAACCGCGGCGGCACAGAGCTGCCCGATGGCCGTGGCCTCACTTCCTGCCATCCCGCTGCTCCGGGCTCTCCCCGCTCCTCCAGTGGCTCCAGGTGACCCGCGGTTGTTGCAGGATTCGGGCTGAGCCTCCCCCTCCCCCAGCATCTGCAGAGCTCATTAGAAGGGAGAGACTGCGTCTAAAGCAGCGAGTGACAGATCTTCCTTGCCGGGTGCCAAAGGCTCGGTCAGTGTGGGCGCTCCCGTGCTGACCCGTCACTTGTCAACAGCCGCTAACCCGGGAGTGATCTAATCGTGTACCTTTGAACACCACCGCCCTCTGCCAACAGAAACATGACTCTGGTTCTTTAACAAGAATCTCAGGACTTCAGCGGCCACAGCTATTGATCGATCGCACAGCTCCTTCCTCAGTGGATAGCAGCCTGCAGCCAGGACTCCGGGCAGCGGGAGGCAGGGAGTTGATGGCAGAACCTCCCTGGAACACTGGGGGTCCCGGCCGTGGCAGGTGCACACGCCACCCACCAGCCAGCTTGCCTCCAGGGGAAGTCAGACGCCCATTTCTGAACAAAAGGGCCACAAACCCCAGCTTCCTCTTTCTTATCACCCAAGCAACTCCAGGGTGATGATGTCTGATGAGAGCCACAGGGCTAAGATAGACCGCAAGCTGCGACCCAGTGAGGTGACACCAATTTAGCCTAACTAAACATCCCTCCCGAGCTTTAAAAGTACTTTATGCCACCTAAATTAGACTGCCATTGAGATAATTGGATCCTCGTGGCTCGGAATTTTTCACGGATGCACTATTTTGAAAATAAATCACAAACCATCATCTTTGAATGTTAGTGTTAATCTACATGGACCACGCCTTTTGGTTTCAAAGCGTGTACATGCGTGTGCCGTCAGCAGGTACCTGGGCGCCGTCCACCACCACCTGAACCGCCAACCAGAACGCCTCCATCGACCCGGCGTGGCCGCATCCCCTTGGCTTGGTCTGGCAGCTGTCAGAACCGAGGCGTCACCAGCCCTCTAACTGATGGGCGGGGTTGTCCTGTGCGTGCTGTTTTTCCTGATCCTTGTGGCTCCACGCTTCACGGCAGCACAGAAGCTGGTGGCTCGGACGCACAGGATGCTGGGCTGCAGAAAGAACATGCCTGCAGGTGTCTGTAAAGAGTGAAAGTGCGCTTCCTCTCGCTGAAGACCCCCTTTGTCGCGTGCAGATAGCAAAAGCATTGGCACCAAGCCGAGGGCTGAAACTCTCCTGGGCGCCTCTGGTTGCACGTTGCTGGTGTGCTCTCCCCCACAAAGGGCTCCACGGCCAAGAGGAAGCACTAGATCGCCAGATGTTCCAAATCCTGCTGACCAACGTGCGTCCTAACTGTGAAACGAAGCAACCTGGCATCAAGCAGAAGCACGTGGCCCCAAAGCCATTTCCCCGGTTCCCACGGTCGCACGGCCTCTGTCATCTCCCACCAGTGGCTGGGACGGGGGACGGGCATTCAATAAAGGGTGAGTGGATTTTTTAAAAAAGACTCATTTATGTATTTGAAAGTCAGAGTTACCGGCCAGGATCGGGGCAGGGTTGAAAGAGAGAGAGAGGTCTTCCATCCACTGGTTCACGCCCCAGATGATCTCAACAGCCAGGGAGGGGCCAGGCTGAAGCCAGGAGCCAGGACCTCCATCTGGGTCTCCCACACGGGTGCAGGGGCTCAGGTGCTTGGACCACCCTCTGCTGTTTCCCCAGATCATTAGCAGGGAGTTGGATTGGAAGTGGAGCAGCTGACGTGCGTTTTGCGATCACAAATGTTAGAGGAAACGCTGCCCACTGTGAGCCGGCAGGGGGAGGTGAGGGACAGCAGGAGGTCAAAGGTGACTGGGGCTAAGTTCTCCCACTCCGCGAAGCCATGCTGCGCAAGGCGTGCAGTGGCCACACACGAGTGAGGCAACTGGCTTCTCCGTCGGCTCATTCTGCTCGCAGTCAGAGAGCTCAGGTGTGGGGAGTGTGGGGCTGTGTGTGTGGGGGGATGTGGGATGTGTGTGGGGCTGTGTTTGGGGCTGTGTGTGTGGGGCTGTGTGTGGGCTGTGTGTGGGGCTGTGTGTGGGCTGTGTGTGTGGGGCTGTGTGCGGCTGTGTGTGGGCTGTGTGTGTGGGGCTGTGTGTGTGGGGCTATGTGTGGAGCTGTGTGTGGGGTGTGTGTGGGGTGTGTGTAGGGCTATGTGTGCTGTGTGTGGAGAGTGTGTGTGTGGCTGTGTGCGGCTGTGTGTATGGGGCTGTGTGTGTGGCTCTGTGTGTGGTTGTGTGTGGGACTGTGTGTGTGGGCTGTGTGGGGCTGTGTGTGGGGTGGGCTGTGTGTGGAGCTGCATGTGGGGCTATGCATGGGGGGCTATGCATGGGGTGCTATGTGGGGGGCTGTGTGTGTGGGGTGTGTTGGGGGGCTGTGTGCAGCTTTGCATGGGGCTGTGTGTGTGGGGCTGTGCATGGGGCTGTGGGGGGGGGGGCTGTGTGTGTGGGGCTGTGTGTGGGGCTGTGCATGGGGTTGTGTGGGGGGGGCTGTGTGGGGCTGTGTGTGGAGCTGCATGTGGAGCCAGCAGGGTGCTGCTGGGGCGTGGCGTGGACCATCCCCTGTCCCAGTTCACTCTGCCCGCTGACCCTTGTCACTCCGAGGGTGACCTGATTGCCCGCCACTTCCTAATAGGCAGCCATGAACCTCTCCTTTCTTCCCTCGGTCACCTGCCATAGTAGTTTGCTCGAATCGCCTTGGCCCATTGTGGGGGAGCAGCACGGGTGCCCGACCCTGAGCACCCCTCTGCGGGGTGGGGCTGTGTCTGCCGCCCCGGCCTGGCTGCTGTCCCGTCGGCCAGGTGCTGATGGCAACACGGAGACTCGGTCCTTGCGCTCCCTCTTTTGTTCGAAGGTCTCCTCTCTCCGAGATCTCCCCACGCCTGACCCTCGCCGGGCCTCCAGTTGAAAGGAAACGTGTTTTCAATGAAGGGGACTTGCTGGCACTCCTGCCACCTGCATCGCATCTGCTTTTCAAACGCCGTCGCTGGTGGTCTCGGCGTGTTTTGCTGTTGCTCGTGCTGCTCGGTGGTGGACCTCTGCCTGGACGCGGCTCCTCTGAGGCTCTGTGATGTTTTCAAAGATAGGAACAGCCTCTGCTTCTTTTCAACCTTCCACACACAGCGCAGGTTCATGTGTGATTGCTGGGGGGAGCAAAGATGAGAGGCAGAGCGGCCCCGACTTGCTCGGCCGCTCTCTTTTCCTGAGACCCTAGGAGACGCTGGGCCAGCGGGGTGGGGGAGCCCCGGGGCTGATTTGGGGCACGGCCTTGTGTAGCGCCGTGGTGGCCGCATCAGCCGTGAGCATCAGAAGGCAGGGCTCAGGCCGACCTCGGGGCGAGCAGCTGCGCGCCGTGGCATGCACTTCGTTAGTCTGCCTGCTGACCCGTCCACCTCCCTCCGCCCCACGGCCCGGCGTCGCCAGAAGTCTTTGATAGCCACGCACAGAGCACTCTCGGAGCATCAGAGGGTGGCGGGAAGCTGCGCTGACGCAGATGAAGGCTCCCCAGGGAAGGGGCTGACTTACATGCCGAGTGGCAGGCTCTGTCGGCACTCCCGGGGGATGAGAGCAGCCAGAGGCTGGGGTGGAAGCAGAGCTGGAATGCTGACGCAGAGAATGCAAGTGCATTCGTGGCTGTGTTCTGGGGCCACTGGAGGAGGACGGAGACAGGGCTGGGACAGGGGCAGCCGGGGTGGGACAGGGGCAGCCGGAGCAGGGCGGGGGCAGCCAGGGCTGGGATAGGTGGAGCCAGGGCAGGACAGGGGCAGCCAGGGTAGGACAGGTGGAACCAGGACAGGACAGGGACAGCCAGGGCGGGACAGGGGCAGCCGGGGTGGGACAGGTGGAACCAGGACAGGACAGGGACAGCCAGGGCAGGACAGGGGCAGCCGGGGTGGGACAGGGGCAGCCGGGGTGGGACAGGGGCAGCCAGGGTGGGACAGGTGGAACCAGGACAGGACAGGGACAGCCAGGGCAGGACAGGGGCAGCCGGGGTGGGACAGGGGCAGCCGGGGTGGGACAGGGGCAGCCAGGGTGGGACAGGTGGAACCAGGACAGGACAGGGACAGCCAGGGCAGGACAGGGGCAGCCGGGGTGGGACAGGGGCAGCCAGGGTGGGACAGGGGCAGCCGGGGCTGGACAGGGGCAGCCGGAGCAGGGCAGGGGCAGCCAGGGCTTGGATAAGTAGAACCAGGGCAGGACAGGGGCAGCCAGGGCTGGGACGGGGCAACCAGGGTGGGACAGGGGCAGCCAGGGCGGGACAGGTGGAGCCAGGGCAGGACAGGGGCAGCCGGGGCGGGACAGGGGCAGCCGGGGCTGGAACAGGTGGAGCCAGGGCTGGACAGGTGGAACCAGGGCAGGACAGGGGCAGCCAGGACAGGACAGGGGCAGCCAGGGCTGGACAGGGGCAGCCAGGGCAGGACAGGGGCAGCCAGGGCTGGACAGGGGCAGCCAGGGCAGGACAGGGGCAGCCGGGGTGGGACAGGGGCAGCCAGGACAGGAGAGGTGGAGCCAGGGCTGGACAGGTGGAACCAGGGCAGGACAGGGGCAGCCAGGACAGGACAGGGGCAGCCAGGGCTGGACAGGGGCAGCCAGGGCAGGACAGGGGCAGCCAGGGCTGGACAGGGGCAGCCAGGGCAGGACAGGGGCAGCCGGGGTGGGACAGGGGCAGCCAGGACAGGAGAGGTGGAGCCAGGGCTGGGACAGGTGGAACCAGGGCAGGACAGGGGCAGCCGGGGCGGGACAGGTGGAACCAGGGCAGGACAGGGGCAGCCGGGGCGGGACAGGTGGAACCAGGGCAGGACAGGGGCAGCCGGGGCTGGGACAGGGGCAGCCAGGGCAGGACAGGGGCAGCCGGGGCAGGACAGGGGCAGCCGGGGCTGGGACAGGGGCAGCCAGGGCAGGACAGGGGCAGCCAGGACAGGACAGGGGCAGCCAGGACAGGACAGGGGCAGCCGAGGCGGGACAGGGGCAGCCGGGGCGGGACAGTTATAATGAGAGAAAGCAACAGGGCTGGAACGGGGACTGCAGGTGCGAAGCTCCAGACCAGCGGCAGAGGAAGCACACACGCCTCCCAGCCACAGTGGAGTCTGCAGCCCACTCTGCGCATCTCCCTGCCGCCACGTGCTCCCATCAGCGGCTTTGGCCAACTGGTTGGGGCCTTAGTGAGTGTGTGCGGCTGGAGCACTAGGAAGCAAGGGCCACCTCCCTTGGTGGGATTTTCCCAAGAGCCACAGCAGCAAATGTCTGCTTTGAAAGTAGCCATGGGGGGCTGGTGCTGTGGCGCAGCAGGTTAAGACCCTGGTCTGCAGCGCCGGCATCCCATATGGGTGCCAGTTCTAGTCCTGGCTGCTCCTCTTCCGATCCAGCTCTCTGCTGTGGCCTGGGAAAGCAGTGGAAGATGGCCCAAGTCCTTGGGCCCCTGCACCCACGTGGGAGACCCAGAGCTATCTCCTGGCTCCCGGCTTCGGATCGGCGCAGCTCTGGCCCTCGCGGCCACCTAGGGAGTGAACCAGTGGATGGAAGACCTCTCTCTCTCTCTCTCTCTCTCTCTCTCTCTCTCTCTTCCCCTGCCTCTCTGTAGCTCTGCCTTTCAAATAAATAAATAAACCTAAAAAAAGAAAGCAGCCATGGAATGGGGCAGTCAGCACACAAAAGGACTTCAAAAAGTCCATAGGAAAAAGGAATTTCAGTGCAAGAAAATGCCTTAGAAATCCATGCTCAGTTTTCTTTTTCGTGATACACACTTCCTGGGGCTTTTCAAAGGGCGCTCTTAGAACGTGCACCCACGCAGGGATTCAAGTCGTCGCCGGGGGCCGGGCGTGTTTGCAGCTGTGGCGCACGCAAGCTCTCACCCTCCCTACCCTGTCCAGTCCTTGCTCTCCCAGGAGGCCTGCAGCTGCACGGCTTCCCCTGCTGTGCTGTCTTTCCAATGTTGCTTGCAGCAGGTGCCTAGGGAAGATTGTTCCAGATAGGTATCCGTGCTATGCCCATTGAGCAGGTGCAGAACGAGGCGCCGAGAGGTTAGGTGGAGGCGTTCCGTGAGTCCCACAGCCTCACCCAGCCTGCCGGCTCTCCGACCCGTCTGCCGCCCTGCGCCTTCTCTGGAGGAGGAGGGGCCTGCCCAGGAGGGAGGCTTAGCCAGCAGGTGGAGGCCTCCTCTCAGGCCAGCATCCTGGGGGAACAAAACACGATTCTCATCGCCTCAGAGATGGAGAAAAGTGGAAAGTCCCCAGGCAGCGTTTAAGACCATATACAATGAGTTATTGGTCACGTAATCAGCAAATGCTGCGCGGGGGAGGAGAGATGGGGATTAGGCCTCCAGTCCCTCTGAATCCACGGAGAGAGAGCAAGGCAGACGCGAGAGCCACGTCCTGGACTCAGACCGCTAGGTGGGCACCCCCGGGGGTCCCGGCTCTCAGGCTTCTGGTGGGCAAGCAGCACGTTGCTGTTCTTTGTGGATGAGGTCAGCCCCTGGCCCACCAAATGGACGTGTTTGAAGCACTCAGTGGATAGCACGTGACATGGCTGCTGGTCCGTGCGTCTCCATGATGGCGTGTGTGTCAGGCTCCGCTGGAATGGGCACCGACACCGTCAACCAGGCACCAGGCGGCTGCAGGGGGCACATGGGGAGGACGTTGGGTTGCACTGAAATCTGTTAGCAGATTCCACGAAATCCATCTGCCATCACTTGCTCCACCTCCTACGTGGCGGTTCTGACGTCACGCAGAATTGCCACGAGCTCCCGCGGCCGAGAGCAGCAAGCACACAGCAGGCACTCAATCCGTGTTTGCCAAATGAATTGCGCTTATTACACCTTCCAACCCACACTTTATCGGTCGCTCTGTGCCCAGGAAGCAAGGAGGGGACACAGTTTTATTGCACAATCTCCGAGCTCCGTGTCCGCCTCTAGGTGTGGCTTTCAAAGCGTTCGCTGCGAGCGATCAAACTGTTCAAACCACCAGCGAGTGCCAAGAACGGCCTCGCCCAGCCCTGCAGAAGCCCCAAGCTTGCTCATGCGTGCCGGCGGCCTCTCGGGCTGCTCCTGGGCCCTGCTCGTGTTTCTGGACTAGATCCTGAGCAAACAGCCTGAGGCAGGCGGCAGCCGGTGCTTCTCAGGGTCTCCCCTTCTCTGCCCACCCCGGCCCCCTCTCACGGCTCCCTCTGCCCACATGGCCGTTAAGGGCCCACACACCTGTGAGAGCTGCCCCCAGCCAAGGGCGGGAGGGCCCCTGGTCCCAGGGTTCACGGTCCCTGCCCGCTTCCGTGTGACCTCTGAGATGAGAATGTCTCTTACACTGGACCTCGTCTTTTTACTGAAACTTGCGGTTTCCGAACAATTGAGCAGACAGTGCATCCAGCTGTGCACACCTGCTCCGACCCTGGCACACTGCTCCCTATTGATACCCTGCGTGAGTGTGAATGGGTACACTGCGTGGGTCCCAGTGAACGTGAAGCCACTTCCATCCACCATGGTATTGTACAGGTGTCACCACCCCAAAGTCCCCAGAACCTCACGCGATTGAGAAACCAGAAGAACCCTGGTGTTTCACGCCATGTGACAATCGTCTTGAAGGACGTGGTCAGCCACTCCTCTGCCCTGAAGCTCAGAGTGGTGGCCAGGGCCACGTGGCCTCGGGAGCAAGGGCAGCCGCCGCCTGGCCCTTCACTGGGACAGCGTCTCAGCCTCGCCGGTCTGGGAAGTCCCTGTTGGGAGCTCAGAGCTCTCAGCAAGGGCACCGGATCGTGGTCAGTTCTGGCTACATTCTGACCGCCTGGGAGACTCCTGTTATAGTGGCACTGCCCATGCCACCGGTGCCCTGCAGTCGCTGCTCCCCTCCAGACGCGTCTGTCCATCATGCCTTGACGTTCCCCGAGGGGTCTGCACGGAGGATCAACCTTGTGAGAGGAAGGACCGGCCCCTGCCCAGCTCCTGTGGGTCAGCTCCAAGCCCTGGGCATCACCTGCATGAACAGAGTGCCCGTAGTGACCTGGGGGCCCAGGAGAGTCAGAAGC
This sequence comes from Oryctolagus cuniculus, assembly GCF_051225735.1. Lineage (NCBI taxonomy): Eukaryota > Metazoa > Chordata > Mammalia > Lagomorpha > Leporidae > Oryctolagus > Oryctolagus cuniculus. The sequence goes on from NC_142877.1 coordinate 2,127,620, forward strand.
AGCTCCACCTCTGGAGGGACCCGAGTAGAGGACCAGTGCTGCTGTGGTGGGCATTGCCCTCTGGCTGTGCTGGACACCAAGGCTCAGGGGAGCTGCCCTGGTCAGTGACACCCCCAGGGGCCTGGGGGAGAAGCCCCCACAGCAGGAGGACAGCTGGAGCTCACGGCTGGCGTCCTCTGCCCCTCTACGCTGCTCCAGAGCCTTCCTGCGTTGCGGCCATAGCTTTGCTGTGCCCTGCCAGTCCTAGAGAACGCTTGCACCTGACGGTGGTCTTGGGGCCCTCCCCGTCCACGAGAGCATGTTGGCCTGATGGACGGAGACTCGGGGGGAATACGCCACGTGGCCTCCTCCACGGTGTCGGGTGAGGATCCTGTCCCCTCCCGGGGGCAGCCCCTGCCCCGCCTGCGTCTGTGTCTGTGTCGTGGAGGGGAGGGGTCTCTGCCCTCATTCTCCTTACGCCATTCCATTTGTGCCATTTTGGGTAGATACTTGCAAAGATGGGGAAACTGAGGCAGGGTGGTGCGTTTCCCCGTGGGCCAGTGGCTGGCTGGGGGAGCACTCTGTTGGCTTGTTTCCCCAGCTACTGGTCAACTTTGAAAGTGTGCGGCGTCTCTTGCACAAAAAAACAACTTCAGTCTGTTCCCAAAAGGTTTGTTTTGACCCAGCACAACCCAGAAGAAAAGTTCCAAAGATCCGGGTGTCCAGGTTTGGGAGGTTTGGGAGGACGAAAACACAGGGCTCTCTGCCCCAGGGAGAGCCGGCTGCTGGCACGGATCGGCTTCGGGTCACTGTGCCCGGAGCAGCCCGGCTCTTCTCTTACCATGGAGCTGTTCGGGCTGTTTCTGCCGAACAGAATGTCCTTTTCTTTCAAAAATCTAGAGCACTCATGCGAGACGGGAGGGTGCACCTGTTTCTGGCTGGGGCGTGTGCACACAGCTGGCCGGGTCCTGGGCACTGCCCCCTTGGTGGGAGGGGGGCCGTACTCCTGGAGCCCCAGGGTGGGGGGGGGCCTGGGGAGAGTTCTGAGGCTCATCTCCCACCCAGGCTGCGTCAGGCATGTCTGTGCCTCCAAGGAAACCCGGGTGGGGTCTCTCTCAAGGCTGGGCGTCCCCACGCATGAGCCCCTCGGCCGTGGGCAGCCAAGCGCACGCCGGTGGTGTTGCTTTTCACAGAGCCACACTTGTCTGCTTCCAAAAACGTCCTAGCATTCTGCATTCTCTTTTTATTATTTTAAATACTTGCCAACATGTGTCTAAATTTGGCCGTTTTTTGCTAATTTCCCTTGAAATGTAGTGAACACTGGCTGCCTCTTTTCCAGATCTTTCCTAACAGTTCCGGCAGTTTTTCCCGTAATTACGTCTTTCTGTAATTATGGCTGTTTGGGGGCCGATACTTTTTTCTTCAAAGTATCTGTGATTCCTCGCCAGGGTTGTTTTCCTCTGTAATTGTCCATTTACGGCATCATTTCTGCAACGCTCTCAGCGGCAGCCGTGGGATAGCTTCTTGCGTCTGCACCTTCTTCACGCATGAGGGCACTTTGGGGGCGTGGCTCAGACCCTGTGGCTTGATTGAGGGGGTCCTAGAGAACCCCGGATGCTTCTGAAAAACCGTATCCTCCTGACAGCAGTAAGAAGCCAGGGCCAGAGCTGGTGCTGTGGTGCAGCTGCCTAAGCCCCCACCTATGACGGGCGGCAGCATCCCCTATGGGCACCAATTCGAGTCCCGGCTGCTCCACTTCCGGTCCAGCTCTGCTGTGTTCTGGGAAGGCAGTGGAAGATGGCCCAAGTGCTTGGGCCCCTGCACCTGTGTGGGAGACCAGGAGGAAGCTCCTGGCTCCTGACTCGGATAGGCCCTGCTTTAGCCGTTGAGGCCATTTGAGGAGTGAACCAGCAGATGGAAGACCTCTCTCTCTCTCTCTCTCTCTGCCTCTCTCTGTCTGAAACTCTACCTCTCAAATAAATAAATAAAATATTTAAAAAGAAAAAAAAATAAAAGCCAGGGTCATTGCCACCATAGTGAGCATGAATGATTACTGTGTCCCAGAGACACGGCCCGACACGCCTGCTCCCGCACTGCCGTGTGCACCAGCCCCCTTCCCTCCTGGGACATGGAGGATCAGACAAACAGGTGGGTCAGAGAGTGGACGAGAAGGCCCCAAGGGCTCAGGAACCAAGGACAGAAAAGGCGCTGGGGCCCCTGGGCTGCGCAGGGTGCGGGCACAAACTTCTCCCTGGAGTTCTTGGCCCCAGGCGCCCAGGGAGCACAGGGGTCTCCACCCCTCGGAGAACTCGGGAAAGGTTCCGGCTTCAGGCCTCGTTCAATGGCAAAGGGAAGGTCGCCCGTGTGACCTCTGCCTCCCCGGCTAAGCAGACGAGGCTGAAGCAGGACCTGGGCCAGGGGCCTTGCGTGGGGGCTCTGGGTCTCCCGTCTGCCTGGGGCCCCCTCCCTGGCACAAGATGGTTTCTGCCCCCAGGACCTTTTCCTAATTCCACTGCCAGCTGTGAGCAGAATGAGGGGTGTGCAAGAAGCGGGGAGCACCCAGCACTGTGGTGCCCCCAGGAAGCTGTCTGACGCTCAGAGCCCCGGGCCCGTGGCACCCCCTCTCCCCACGGGGAGGCAGCAGCTGAACCGCCCCGCCCAGGGCCCACACACAGTGCAGGGGGCCTGGGACGTCCCCTGGTGAGGCCAAGGGCCTTTGCAGGCTGACCTGGGAGTGGGGGATGGGGGTCCTGGGGACCCCACCACGGGGGTCTGTGAAAGGACCAGAGGCAGGTGGGGCAGGGGGCGGAGGAGCAGGAGGGAGGGTGGAGGCGGGGGCTTGGTGAAATTTGCTCTCTGCCTTTGAAGATGGGGGACCACAGGCCCGTGGGTGCAGGCGGCCTCTGGTAGGGAAACAGCTTCTCCCCACGCCCCCCAGTTCTGTGTTGTCGCGAGCCGTTGAGACCACTGTGAATTGCTACGGCAGGCACAGCAGACAGGTGCTACAGGGATGCCCCTCTGCTCTCCACCCGCTGTGCCCAGGGGCGCGCAGGGTCCCGGGTGCTCCTGGGCGGTGAGCCGGTGCCCTGCGTGACCTCTCCCACAGCCCTGAGCCTCTGCGGCTGCTCCACGCTGCAAGGGGTTGGGTCTCAGGTTGCTGCAGGGACCCTGCTGCCCCTCGGGGCGGCCAGGACTCAGCGCGCTCTGGTGAACGAATGAATGAGCACGGCCGCCGGTCTAGGACTCTGGCTTTTCAGAGTGCCCCACGTGGCCTGGAAGGGGCGGGGCCGCCCCGGATCCACCTGCGGTTTCAGTGTCTTTAGCTTCCCCGAGGGCCCCTCTGCCGGGAGTCTGCGTTCTAACAGGCTCTCCCGACCTTCCGGGGGATCCCGGAGCACTCGAGGGCCGTGGGCTGCTGGCCTGCGAGTTGCTCTGGCATCGGGCTTCCGATCACCTGACCCTGTGACCTGCTCAGTCCCACCGGGCGCTGCTTGAGTCCTGGCTGAGTCTGACCCAGCTTCCTGCCAATTATGCGCCTGGGAAAGCCACAGAGGATGGCGGCCCCGGCGCTCGGGCCCCGGCCACCCATGGGCGACCTGGATGGACAGAGCTCCAGGTTCCTGGCTCCAGCCTGGTCCAGACCCAGCTGCTGAAGCCACTGGAGGAGGGAAGAGTTTATCTCTCTCTCTCTCTCTCTCTCTCTCTCTCTCTCTCTAACTCTGTCTTTCAAATAAATAAATCTCTTTTTAAAAAAAAAGAAAAAAGAAAAGAATTGAACCAGAAATTAGCCTAGGGCAACTGGACCTCCCTGGCTAACAGATGGGAACAAGGCAACACTCCTGAGGCCCCTGACGGAGCTGCCCGTGGACAGACAGGGGGTCCGTGTCCATTCCACAAGGGGCCCCTGCGTCTCAGGAAAAAGCACGTGTTCCCTGCACGGTACTGGTCCGGCTCTTCCATCTTCCTCCATGCAGGAGCCGGAGCCGTGCAGAGAACACGCGAGACACAGCTGTGATGAAGAGTGTGGCGTGGTGGACACTGGTTGGGGCGCTGGCCCCTCTCCCGAGTCCGTTGGTGGGCTCCTGCCCTGCTTGCATCTCGCTTCTTCCTCAGAGTCTGGGCTTTGGTGAGGAGCACAGGGCCTGCCCCTGCCCGATGCCTCCGATCTCCAGCTGCACTGCACGGTGGGGACCGTATCTGGGGCTGGAAGACTGACCTCAGCTCTGACAAAGTCGGGCAAAGCCCAGATGGGTGGGACGAGACCACCAAAAAATGACGTGCTGAAAACCAACAGGAGAACTAATTACCCAGTGCAATGTTGCATGTAGGGATAATTCTGCAGTCAATTAGTATTCTGTTTAATTGTACAATTAATGAACATATAAATTAAATTCATAGTTTATTTCTACCACTAAATTACGTATTTGAATTGCCTCTTTGGCAAAAAAAACACAAGCAACTCACTGCACACATGATTAAAATGACTTGGTAATGTGCAGGCTGGGCACGCCTTAATTGTAAAACAATTACCCCACTATTACGGCCGGGATGCTGTTTGTGTTATTGGGAGCTGCATAATTTAATTTTCTCATATCAAATGCACAGGTAACAGCTTCACTGAGGCACACACGGTTCTCCAGGCAGATTTCAAGGCTCCCTGGGCAGAGGAGCCCACCACGCGGGCGCCGGCCAGGGCGACCCGTGTCAGCAGGGTTCCAATAGGAGCTGCACCTGCTAGGGGAATGTGTATTCCTGCTGTGGGCAGGTGGAAGGCACTGGGAAAGAGGTTTCAGAACTCCCTGGCCCTGCCTGGTGGGAGAGGGCAACAGACGCGGGACCCCCACCCTGGGGGGCTCCTGTGCTCCTCAGCTCTTTGGGAACCACAGGTGGTGGACGCTGTGCTGTTCTCCACAAGGCATGGTGTCCTCACCCTCATGGCCTTCAGCAAGCTTGCCCCGGGCACCCCCCTACCTGGGCAGCCCAGTCGCAAAGGCACCAAGACCCTGGACACTCGGCAGAGGGTCCTGGCATCCCGGGGGATATGGCGAGGACCAAGACTGCAGCGTCCGCCATACCCCCCCCCCCCAGCCTGTGCCCTGTCTGCCCCTGGACACCCGCAGCGCCCAGCCCAGCCCCTCCTCCATTTGTTCTTCAGCTGGGTGGGTCCCTGAGGAAGCCGAGTTCTGCCCCAGCTGCCTGCCCGCTCTCCCCATATCCTCCCCGTGTTTACGTTCATCCTGAGGCTCCCAACTCATAAAGCAAAATGCCTGGTGCGGTCGGCTGAGCTGTCACTAGTGCCGGCATCCCACAGGGGAGCAACGGTTCTAGTCCCAGCCACGCCACTCCTCTTCTGCTCCAGCCCCGCCAGCGGACCTGGGAGGCAGCAGAGGGGGGCTCAAGTGCTTGGGTCCTGCTCCTGGCTTCCGCTTGGCCCAGCTCTGGCTGTTGTGGGCATTTGGAGAGTGAATCAGTGGATGAAAGATCTCCCCCCCCCCATCCTTCTCTCTCTGTCCCTGCTTTTCAAATAAAGAAATAGAAATACATTCTTTAAGAACATGCTTGCTGTATCCTCGGGGAGTTGAACATCCTGGAGCCAGGCAGCGTGGGTTCCAGCCCCCGCTCCGGCCCCCTGGGTCCTGCATGTGACCTTGGGCAGGAGCCTCGGGCTGTGCCCCACTTCCCCGCCAGCGTCTTCCCTGGTGAAGTGGGGATGGGGCTGTGTGTTCCGGAAGGAATACGGGAGCAGACCCACGAGGGACCTCAGGAGACTGCTCAGAGGGGCCCCTGTTGCTGTGGTGCCATCTGACTGCTGGTCCCAGGGCATTGAAAAGCGATGTCCCAGCAAATCAAGTGCCCTAGGGGATGCATGCAAACCAGGCGTCTGGGGGGTGCGGGGGTGGGAAGGTGGGAGGCAAGCAGCCCAGGCACTGGACATCCGTCATGGCAGTGCATTTCAAGTCTGCCAGGTGCAGGAGTGGGGCTGGTTGGGCCCCTCAGGTTGGCACTCAGTCTGGGTCAGGTGGTGGGCACACAAACCACTGCCTGGGCTCCATATCCCGCACACGTGCTATGGGTGCAGCGTGGCTGAGCTGAGACCCCGCGATCCGGGCTAGTGGGAAATGGTCGCCCCTGTCTCCAGACCCCTCTCCAAGTCCAGTCTGCAAGGAGGAGAAAGGGTTGCACACAGGGCATGAGCTGCGGGGGAGGATGGAGGGATGCGGGCGCTGAGGGGGGCCATGTGGTGGGCACTGAGTCCTTTCTGGGGCGCAGATGTCTTTCTGATGTCTCCGTTCCAAAGGGGACCCGAGAAACCGGGCATCGGCACACCCTCCTCCTGCTTGCATTCCACGGGGATGGCGCCCGGGTCCCTGGGGAGGGCGGTTCCTGGGCTGGACGAAGATGGAGAGCCTGGGGGGAAGTTCACAGTGCATGGGGCGGGGATTGAGAATCTCGAATGTTCTGAGAAAAGGGAGGGCGGAGCTGACAGCCGGAAGAGACCGGCCAAGGCGTCAGCAAGCCCAAGGGCGCAGCAGAGTGGGTGGAGGGCTGCAGCCCAGGGTCTGGGGACACCGCCCGTGTCTGGTTCTCCCTCAGTCTGCTCCGTGGGACCACGGTGAGACTCCTCTCTGAGCCAGCCCACCCCCTGGCGCTGGGAGCGGGAGCCCTACGTTCTCAGCGATTATCTCCAGCGTGCGCAGCTTCAGGTCACGTTCCCGCTGCCTCTTAATAACCTTCAGGCCGGGGGTGTTATTGATGCTGCAGCTTAATTCGCATCATAATGGGATAAATCATCCGCCCACCAAGTCCTGCTTTATTGGATTTCCTGGGAGCCATTGGACACAGAGCCCCTCTGAAGGCGGGGCCCGTGGAGCATCCGCCTTGATCCTCTCATGGCCTAATTTATATGTTTCCCCTTGAACTTCTCCACCTACCTTTTTGCTGTCGTAGCCTCAGAGGCTCTGTTAGGCAGAAGGAGGGCCTGTGAAGATCAGCGTTTTTATTGCACTATTTGGAATCATATCAAAGCCGAGCAGAGGCAAACAGACATGTTCAGAGCCTGTGTGGTGACGCTGCCTGAGACAGTGCCCAGCCCAGCGGTATGGACTCCCACGGACCCCATAGACATTCTCTGAGCATCTCCTCTCTACTTTACAATTGTATTTAAAAATATTTCAAAGATGGCAGGCTTTAAAAAATAGGGTGGGGAACCACAGAGAGGAAGCAGGTATCTTTACCAAGGGGCACCTGTGTTTCAGCAGCAGCCCCACCCCCCAGAGTATCAGGTGCTGGGGAGGGGGAGGAGCAAGTGAACCAGGAGAGGGAGGAGGAGGCGGAGCCTATGGAAGGGACTGAAGCAGGCCACGCCCCCAGGCTGGGGTGAGACTGAGATGTGGATGACAGAGCAGGTAAGGGAAGGGTTGGAGGCGAGGGGTTTCTTGCGAGAAGGCACAGCCATGGTTTTGCAAGAGAACACCAGGCCAGGGGCCGACTGCAGACAGAAACACATCCGAACACTGCTTCCCCAGGCGATTGGAAGCGGACGTGGAGGAAATCAAGAAACACGAGTCTCCTGCAAGGAGAAGGCAGGTGGCTGCTCCCCGCGGTGCACCGGGCTTGCTTATCAACAACGAAACCAGCAGCCGGCGTGCGCTCCACTCCAGCCTGCGGAAGTGGAGTAAGAGAGCTTTCGGGGCTTCTCTGAGACACGCTGTGACGATGATCAAACACAGCGGCTGCTGTGACTCAGGTGGGCGTCGGGGCACGGGCGTCCGGTGCCCGTCCCGTGGGCTCGAGCCCCTGGCTCTGAGTCCACAGGCCGGCTCTGCTGGCTCATGCCACCTAATCAGCGGCCATCAGGGTGACTGGCAGCGCTAATCAAGCCCTAACCTGAGCAGGCCCTGGCAGCCGGCAGCTCGCCGCGTCTTTGATCTCTGATTGGGTGCTTTGTCGGCGGGATTGCGGCCGGTCTCACTCAGTCTCCCCATCACCTGTAATGAACGTTTCCATCCCATTTCTCCTGAGTGCTGGTGCACGGCGTTCTCGGCACGAGTCGGGTGCTGTACGGCCAGGTGGGCTCCTCGCTGGCAGCCAATGGGCTTTGCCTCCACGCCGGCGGCCACCTGCGCTGCTCTCGGAGTCACCATCTGCGCAGACCCCGCAGTGCCGGGTTTGGCTGCGGACGCGCTGGGGACGATCCTGCCATCTCCACTCTTGTTTCTTTTCAAACTGAACTCACTTTTTTTTTTGAGCCCTTGAAGGTATTTGTAGACAGTAGGCACTTAGGAAGGGACTAATGGAAGAAAATTGATGGAAAATTACTTAGTGTCGGCACATATTTGAGGTTTTCCAACTCTGCGGTAGAACGCGCTTAGAAACCTGATGGGAGATTAAGTTCTATGTAGCTCCCTCTAAGCATCGCTGTGTTTCGAACGTGTTCCCTGAGGCGCGCGTGTGGGAACGTGTCCTAGCCCAGGCAGCAGAGAGGCCGATGAGGCGGCTGGGTCTTCAGGGAGCTGCCCTCACGCATGGCTGAGCGTGGTCCTCACGGAAGTGGCGGTGGGCTCTGGATAAGAGGATGAGTTTGGCCCCTTGCGCCCTGTCTTGAGTATGATGAGTTCTTGTCCCTCTGTCTTCCACCATGGGATGGTCCCTGCCTTGACCTCCGGCCCCTGGCAGGGGTCGTTGCTCTTGATGAGCGGCTGGGTCTCCAGCGTCCTGTGGCCGTGGCACGAATCCTACGAGGCTCAGTAGCATCTGTGTGGTTTCCTCCTGCAAAGCCTGGTGGGAATGTGTGCAAGGTCCCGCCATCCTGAAGCGTTCCCCCATCCGTTGCTTCACACCACGGTGTTTTCTCTATCGGCCATCTTTGGTGACGGACACGGGTGGGTCTTGTGTGTGTCTGTCTTCCGGACAGAGCAGACCAGGGAAGCGGGCATCCCCAGCTGGTGCCTGTCTCCCAGGGCTCCCGTTCCTTCATTCCATGGCTGTCTGCCCCCCCCCGCCCCCTCCGCCTCGCTCACTCTCCTGGACCAGCCCCCATAACTGACCTGGGCCCTCTCCTAGCCTCTCTCCCTCCTGCACTGAAGGCTTCCATAGCCGCCCTGTCGCCCGGCCGGCCCTCTCCCAGCTGTGGCCGGTCCACTCCTTCGCGCCTCTCAGAGGCCCCAGCCTTGCTGCTCTCACTCGCCACCCTGCGATGCCCCTGCTGTGCCTTGGGGCCTGCAGAAGCCCCCTCGGGCCGGGAGCCCACCTGGGTTTCCCCCACTTCTGTCTTAAAGCAGCTACACACAGAATGATGGTCCCTGAGCTCAGAGCCCTCTGTCAGGTACTTCAGGCTGCGCCTTGTAAGTGTGACCAGTACGTACAGGCCGCTGAGGCTGGCAAGAGTCAGCGCTTGGTGGTGACAGCAGCTTCCTGGTGCAGGAGCCATGGGCCGGGAACACCCTCCTTGCTGACCATGACCCGAACACGGACACAGCTCAGGCCCTGCTGAGTTGTCACGTGAGTCACGGGGTGGGCAATCCAGAGGCAAGGCAGTGGCCTGTGTCCCCGCCACACCGTGCAGAGAGCTGCTCCCTGGGGAAAGCGTGAGTCCGTGGCCATAGGAAGACGCAATTCACGTAGCGTGGTGTGGAAGTCAGCCAACCACAAACAGCCGCTGCCTCCAGCAGGGAAGCAATGGAACGGCCACGTCTGGCGACAACCTGCACCCATGCCCAACCTCTCTTCTCCGATACGGCCTCCGCCGCCGGCTGCATTGAACACACGTGTGTGACGTGCACGCCGGGGGGAAGGCTGCTGGGGGCTTGCATGCTGCTGCACCCGGAGCCTGTTCCCGGTTCTTCAGAACAGAATCTCTAGCCCCTGCTCAGCCGCCCACACCACAGCCGCAGGGGGTCCTGGCCACAGGGCTCCTCCGGACTCTCAGGCTCCCGGCACAGCTGTGTTGGGGGTGGCAAGGAGGACGTGGCACCTGTTGCCTTCTTTTCTCAGGGGGTGATGGCACAGCTGGGCACTGCCGTGGCCCGTGGAGACCCTGCGCCAGCAGTGGGAGATGCCCGCCCGCCGGACAGCCGGATGCATGCGTTCAAGCCATCTTGGCTGACCATGGAGGCAGGGTTTTCAGAAGCGAGCGAGCCAGGCACATGGCCCCAGCATATCACAAGCAGTGTTTGTCTCCAAGGCGCTCACCCTAACGTTAATGTGATTAGAGGGGCTGGCACTGTGCCGTGCCAGTGGTAGAGCCACCGCCTGCAGTGCCGGCATCCCATATGGGTGCCGGTTTGAGTCCTGGCTGCTCCACTTCTGGGCCAGCTCTCAGCTATGGCCTGGGAAAGCAGTAGAAGATGGCCCAAGTCCTTGGGCCCCTGCACCCACATGGGAGACCTGGAGGAAGCTCCTGGCTCCTGGCTTCAGATCAGTGCAGCTCCAGCTGTTGCAGCCAATTGGGGAGTGAATCAATGGATGGAAGACCTCTCTTTCTCTCTCTCTCTCTCTCTCTGCCTCTCCTCTCTCTGTGTAACTTTGACTTTCAAGTAAATAAATGAATCTTTAAAAACTATGATTAGAGTGCATCTATCAGGCACTTGCTATGTGCCAGGGACTATGACGAGAGCTGAAGACACGGCCACTCCATCTTCACGATGACCCCCATGAGGAAGATGCTACACTCACCTGCGAAGGATGAGAAAACTGAAGCTCTGAGACCTTCCAGAACTTTCCTGAAGCCTCAGCAGCAGCATCATGGCTGCACCGTGGTCCTGAGTCCAGAGCGCTGTCACTCCTGGCGTCCCCTCTGGGAATCTGACTTGGAAACTGCAGGCCAAGAGGCTGCTGCCTGGGCCAGGGCTGTGGCGTGGCGGGTAAAGCTGCCACCTGCATTGCCAGCATTCCATACAGGTGAGTGTTTGAGTCCTGGCCCAAGTCCTTGGGCCCCTGCACCCACGTGGGAGACCCGGAAGAAGCTCCTGGCTCCTGGCTTCAGATAGAATCAGCTCCGGCCATTGAGGCCATTTGGGGAGTGAACCAGTGGATGGAAGTCCTCTCTGTCTCTCCTCTCTCTCTTTCTCTCTGCAAATCTGCCTTTCAATCAGATAAATCATTTTAGAAAACCAAGAGGCTGCTGACCCACATAGCAGCCTCTCCTGCTATGAGAGTTTGCGCACCTGCACCTGCACCGCCCCGAGGGTCGTTCCAGCTCCTGCAGGTTGTTCCAGGAGAGAAACGAGTAACGAGCTTGCCTTCCCCCATTTTTGAAAATCAAAATTGCTTTTTCTGTACACACTCACTTCTGAATGCAAGGTCTACATTCTGAACGAGAGGAGAACATTCAGGAACACGTTCTGCACACCAGCCCTCTCCTGGTCAGTGCTGTTCGCGACGGGCAACGTGCACGCGGTGACGATTTTCACTCTGCCAACAACTGATGTGTGTGAACGGGGGCGTGCACTCACCACGAACCCGTGTGAGTACACGCGGCTCTCGCTCCGTAATCCGGCCAGCCATGCTCGTGGTCACGAGCCGCGTCCCACTGTGAGTGACGTGGACCATTCAGACGTGGTTGTCCATCGTACCTCTCGGGCCTCTGACCTGCAGACACGGGAGCTGGTTTAGTTCTTTGCTGTCACGAGGATCTGATGCACAGCCTCTCTCTGTGTCCTGAGCCTCCCTCCATTTGTCTCAGACCCTAGAACCCCAGCGTTCAAGGTCGTGGTTGCAGCTGGCATCCGTGGACAGAAGAACGAGCGCCTGCCACTGTCACAGGAAAAAGGCTGGGCTCTCGGAAGTGCACGAGGCTCCTGAAACCCATCAGAGAACCAGGGAGGGACAGGTGTGCACCTGTGGACCCCAGGGAGAAGCTGGGCCAGGAAACGTGGGCTCTGGCGTGAAGAAGGAATGAGAATCCTGACACCAACTGCTGGAGGCCTGGGGAAGCCCCGCGGCCGGCTGCGGACGGAGAAGCAGCTCCCACTCGTGGGCTGTGCCTGAGGAGCCCACCAGGTGCCCACAGGGCGGGCAGAGGAAGAATCCAGAGGCAGAGGAGATAGGACGACCCCCAGTAAGGTGAGGTTCTGGAGGGGAGAGGGCAAGACTGGGAACACCCACAAAGGCCGGCTGAGAGCTGACGCTTTCAGTAGAAGGTGCCGGTGCCAACTCTCAGAGTTCACACAACTCTGTCCGTCTGTCTGTCCAGTTGTCTGTCTGCCTGTCCGTCTGTTCCTCCCCTTTTCCTGTCACTCTGCCTTTCAAACAAATATTTTTAAAAGGTATGGAAGAATCATAAACAGTCTCAAATTTATCTTCAAGCTTCATTTTCTGCATTGATAAAGTACCAACGATAACGATTTAAAAGTTAATGTTTGTGGAAGTGCCTGGCTAGGTACTTAGAATATACGCATGCATTTATAGCTAAGTTTTAGACCGCTCGTGCGTTTAAGTTGGAGAGCTTTATTTATTTAAATTGATGCATTTGCTTTTTTTAGTATGTGCTCACACATTTACTGGGATAGTTTTATTTATTTTTAACAGGCCCATGGAACCGGTGTGTACCCACGGGATACCCTGTGATGTTCCCTAGTCCTTGTGTAGCGCTCAAATCAGGGCTAACGCACCTGTTGCCCTGTGTGGTGAGGACGCTCAGAAAGTCTGGGGAATGTGACGGACGTTCTTGTTAGCTGTGCTCACCCTAGCACGCGACAGGACACCAGGACGTACCCCTGCTTCCTGTCTAGACCTCCACATCGCTGGCCCAGCCTCGTCTCACCCCTCCTCACCCCACTGCTGTGTGCAGGCCCAGGCAGCTGCTTCTCGGGCTGCCTGGCTCTCACCGCCCTGCACCAACCGGGCCTCTGTGGCCTTGGCCACCTTGCTCAGTGGTCTCAGACGCCGGCAGCGGTCCAGGAGCGGCCCTCACTCTCCGTCCCCCCTGCTCGGGAGCAGGTGAGGACTTGAATAAAGCCACAGTCGCAGAAGAGAAGATACAAGGATATACAGGATATATATAAAAATTAACATATTCCTATACACTGCTGAATTTACATATATATTTTTATTTACGTGTATAGATGATATATATGTACATATAAATATACTCACACAGGAGGTGTTCAAACAGTTGATGGAAAAATGCATTTCAATTTCTTTGCACTAAAATAAACTTACTTTTGAAGCACCCTCCGTACGTAGCTCCAATAAGCCGTGTCTAGCTTGCTGGTGCGCACAGCGTCTCCCCAGCTTTTGGATGAGAGAATGGATATTCAGTTCCACCCCACACGCCAGACTCTGGTAAGCAGAGATTCTGAGGGGGTTAATCTTGGAGGCTTCAGCTGTCTCCCGGCATAGCTGTTAACTATCAGACGGGACGGAGCGGCAGAGCCGCCAGACTCCGTAATGAGTCGCCCATACACCCGGCTCTTAGCCGAGGTCAGGTTGACAGCACAGTGAACACGCATCAGCGCCTCTTGGAGCCCCACACCGAATGTGACTGCAGCTTCCTGCCGCTCCTGCCTCCCGGCGCTGGGGGAAACAGAGCTTCACCGGCTCACAGCGGCTCCTCGGAAACCAGGGGCCGTCATCCCACGCCTGCCTGGGGCTCGGACCCTGGCTTCCCACACTGCAGACTTCTTGGCTGCCCGGGGTTTGCACGTGGGTTATTTCTCCCTGTGTCTTGTGGTCTTGGCACCCATGTGTTCAGAGTTTAAATCCCCACCCTCTCTGATTGCTCTCTCTCAGGCTGGAGGTGCAGCCTGCATAGTTCTGTCTCTGCTGATGAAGAGTCTGGCTCGTTAGGGGCGTGGCCTGGAGTTAGGGTTGGAGAGGCCTTGATGGTCTCTCTGCAGAAAGTGCCTGGACCCACCCCCATACGTCAGAACTGAGCCCCAAGAAAACAGAACACAGGCTCGCTCAAGCCTCCTCGACCAGGAGCCCGGAACGCCATCCGGGTCTCGCACACGGGCGTCAGCAGCCGTCCTCCACGGCCTTTCCGGTGCATTAGCAGGGAGCTGGATCAGAAGCAGTGAGGGGGCAACTGCCCCAACGTGGCAACTTAACCCACGGCACCGCAATGGCTGCCTTTGCATAACCTTGTGTCCTGTGGAAACATCTGCACATCCACAGAAACACGATCGGTACAGAGCTGATGGAGTCAAACACACACCTGGGACTCCACATCCTCAGGGCGTTACTGGTTAATGCTGGTGACTTCCGACCTGGGACCCCGGCAGGTGCAGAATAACACCTGCTAACACACAGTCGCCGCCCAGCCTGTGAGCTGAGTCCTTGTGAACGTGAGACCTTTTCCTCCGGTTGATAAGAGAGCTTCGACAAACGTGCTGTGTGCTGCCCCGACGTGCAAGAGAGCAGACGAGCGAGCCTACGAGTGGGAAAGCGCTTTGGTTTCTCCTGTCTCGTGACCATCATGCGCTGGAGAGCAAATGTCAGTATTTCACGGTGTTCGATCTGAAGCAGGTTCACGGCACAGTGGGTTATGTCCCACATCAGTGCCTTGGATCAACCCCGCTACCGATTCCCACCCAGCTTCCAGTCTTTGCACTCCCCTGCCCGTGTCCCGGCCGGTCAAACGCCACACGCCGAGAGCTGAAAGTAGCTCCGGAAGATGCAGCGGGGTCCCTGGGTCCCCGCCCACATCGCGAGCTCAACCGTGCAGAGCCCCCTTGTGTCTGGAAGGTTCTCCGCCCGGAGCTTCTCAATGGTTGGCCCCCCGGCCAGTGCCCTCGACGTTGCCTACCGAATGGGAAGCCCTGGGGCTGACACCCCACATCGCCTGGTGTAACAGGGGTGCCCGGCGACGATGACCTGTGCTGGGGCTCGGAAGTCACTCCCCTGCCTGCAGCCCCTCCTCCGGGCCACTGCACACCGCTCTTCCCACTGCAGCGGCACCACGCCGCCTCCAACCTCACCACGGCAGAGAGCTTGCTTCCCCCGACCTGGGAACACAGACAGGCAGAGAGGACTCCACATCCGACCGCGACCAGACCGTGGGCCCCGTGCAGCTGGACCAAGCCCTCTTCCCACCCCCGTTGCTGCTTTGGCCAACTGCCCGCACTCCCCCGACTCTGGCCCCGGCTGCTTTTCTCTGGAGGGGTCCAGGACACACAGCAGCAGTGGGTCATCAATCTCCCTTGTATCCGAGAATGTTAACTTCCCTGGGGAAACCATCCCCATCCAAAGTCAGGGAAAAGACAGGATTCCAAAGGCCCCACCCAGCCCAGCTGCTGGGCCCGTTTGTAATTTTCTTCGAGAGCTGCAGGAACCCTTCTTGCATGTCAAGGTCCTGTTTCCTTCGTGCTGAGCCCGGCTCTTCGCCGAAGCTCTTCTCGCTCCTCCAACAGCGCGACTTCAGTTCCCGTACAGACGCCCGCCTCCCGCAGCGGCCCAGCTGCACGCCCTGCCGGCTTCAGTGGGCTCCTTGGCTGGTCACCCCTCACTCCTCTAACCTCAAAGCATTGCTGTGTCCGGGGCTCCGTGCTCAGTCCTGCTCCCTCTCTGTGTCTCTGAGCCAAGGTAATGGTTTTGAAAACTCTATACGTCATGGATGGATGCAGCAGTCTCCAGGGTGGGACGGAGGCCTCGGTGTGTCCCTAAGCCCGCCAGGCGTCAGCTTCCCCGGGACCGCATCACTCTGTTAGTGATAGGCTTGTGGCCTAGCGCGGTGGGTCGAGTCCCTCTCCTCACGGTCCAGGCCCCTGCTCGGTGTCCACTTGCCGATGGTTCAGGGGTGACTCCTTCTTCAGGTTCCAGCTGAACCTTCCATCCACTTCCCAGGACTCCAGCCACCGTCCTCATCTTGTCACTGGAAGGACCGGCTTCCCAGGTCCTTAGGGCATGGTACTGAGGCGTCCTCAACCCTACCCTGCTCTCCCACCTCACCCCCACTTCTGCAGCCCCTCGCGGGGCCACTCCTCGCCGCCTCCCTGCCACCGCTGTGGACCACGGGTCCTCTTCTCCCGCCCTGCCGCCATGCCCGCTCCCTCATCCCCGTCCTCACCGTCCCCACCCCCTTCCTCAAGGCCGGAATGTTCCCTTCAAGACATAACTCAGTCCCGTCCCTCCTCTGCCCGAACACTGCAGTGGCTTCTGCTCTCGCCAAGGTTAGAACCAAGGGCGCCTTTCTCTTTGGAGGGGACTTGTCGTGGTCATTTCATGTCTCTCGGCCACCTCATGCCATCGTTAATCGGAGGTGATCAAAATGGATGGCAGAAAGGCTCCTAGCTAACAAAAATTTTACCTCTTTTTTACAAGGTAAGAAAAACATTTTTAGATAGTTCTGGATCAGCATTTTCTAAACTTACTTGACCATGAAACATTTTTAAATTATAATATATTGATGGAACACCAAGGGGAGGTCATGAAATATAAATGCAAGCTTAGATTAAAGCAGACAGCACCACAAAGGTTCTCAAAGGTGAATTAATTGCTCAAAGAAAGGATAAAAAATTGATTCATATGCATTTTGCCTTATCACAGTATGAAAAACACAAATTAAAGGAACCTGCTTCCATGTAAGTGAAAGAGAACAAAATATGTAGACAGAAAGTAGTTTTTTGTTTTTTACATTTTGTACTTTTGTTCTTGTTTGTTTATTTGTTTGTTTTGACAGGCAGAGTGGATAGTGAGAGAGAGAGACAAAGAGAAAGGTCTTCCTTTTGCCGTTGGTTCACCCTCCAATGGCCGCTGCGGCCGGCACACTGCGCTGATCCGATGGCAGGAGCCAGGTGCTTCTCCTGGTCTCCCATGGGGTGCAGGGCCCAAGCATTTGGGCCATCCTCCACTGCACTCCCGGGCCACAGCAGAGAGCTGGCCTGGAAGAGGGGCAACCGGGACAGAACCCGGCGCCCCGACCGGGACTAGAACCCGGTGTGCCGGCGCCGCTAGGTGGAGGATTAGCCTAGTGAGCCGCGGCGCCGGCCCATTTTGTACTTTTGTTCTAAAAGGGGATGTGCTCCACGGTGTTCTGTTGACCAGTGCTTTGGGGGTCTGTCCCCAGACACCGAGGGCGGGGCTGCCGGGGCGCAGTTTCAAGTCTGCTCCGCGTCTCGTTTGTAGTTGGGGCGCGATGTGCACGCTCTGCTCCCGCACGCATCGTGTGACAGCGCAGCGGACAGAAGCCACACTTGTCACCGTGACTTAGGCCACGCGCCTTGGAGCCCTCTCTTCCTCGAGCTGCACTGTTTCAGGAGTCGAATCTGTTCGGGAAGTTGTCGCTTTAGAAGTCCGGGCACAGCTTGAGAACTCGGAGAATTTTTTTTTTTATTTTTTTTTTATTTTTTTTTTTATTTTTTTATTTTTGACAGGCAGAGTGGACAGTGAGAGAGAGAGACAGAGAGAAAGGTCTTCCTTTCTGCCGTTGGTTCACCCTCCAATGGCCGCCGCTGCAGCTGGCGCACCACGCTGATCCGATGGCAGGAGCCAGGATCCAGGTGCTTTTCCTGGTCTCCCATGGGGTGCAGGGCCCAAGCACCTGTGCCATCCTCCACTGCACTCCCTGGCCATAGCAGAGAGCTGGCCTGGAAGAGGGGCAACCGGGACAGAATCCGGCGCCCTGACCGGGACTAGAACCTGGTGTGCCGGCGCCGCAAGGTGGAGGATTAGCCTATTGAGCCACGGCGCCGGCCAAGAACTCGGAGAATTTTTATTCCGCTCGTGACGGCCGTGGTCTGCCTCGCTCCAGCCTCGGGCCTGCGGGGAGCCAATTTGTGCAGGATGAATATTTCAGAGGCCATAAATGTTGAATAATGCCACCAATATTTGTTGAAATATTCAGACCAAATACACAGCACAGGGCAGTGGTCAGTCAGGAGCCAACACCAGCTTGAAGGGCGGCTGGTACCCGCCCCACCAGACTCCGGGAGGCCTGAGCGGGGGCGGCTGGGAGGCGGTCACGTGTGGCAGTGGTGAGCGGGTGACTGCCGGTCCAGCGCTGCGTCGGCAGGCAGCCTGGCCGGCGGTCGCAGCGCTGAACACGACGCCTGGGTCTCGAGTTTGGTTCAAGTCTCGTGACCTCTGCTGTTTTGTGTGTAAAATGGGGGCAAGAACGGTGCTGAAAGAGTAGATAAAGGCAAAATACGGAAGGATGAGCAAGTCGGTCGTGCAGGGCAAGGCCTCGGCGAACGGTAGACAGCCGGTAACCAGAGCAACCGCGGTGTTGTTGCCCTGCCAATACCTGGGAAACTCCTTTTAAAGGTGACAGTCGGAAGTTTAACCCTCGCACGGCCTCAGGGCAGCAGTGCTTACGTGGTGCCTGGGTCACCCTCCGACAAGTGCAGCCTTCAGCCCTTCCCCCCTCCCCGGACTCTACATCGAGCCGCAGGCCGGACGTCCGCCTGGAGACCCTGGCTACAGCGTGGGGTCGTCAGTGTCCGCTACTGTCGCTAAAGCACCCGAGAGCAGCATCTTGAGAAGGAACAGGTTTTCCCCCCAAGGTTTGGAAGCCCCCAGCCCAGGACCGGGCGGCCCCCCTCATACGGCGTCTGGTGGGGTCCTGCAGAGGGACGACCACGTGAAGATCCAGAGCTGAGAGAGAAGCCAGGCTGCCCCCGGCTGAAATGACCACAGCGACCATGGAGGACGCCTCCGGGGACCTGAAGTCGAGGGCCTGGGCTGGGCTCGGAGGCCAGCGGCCGGCGTGGCTGGCCCTTGGACGCTGTGCTGGGAACCCCCGTGTTGCTCACCTGGAAGCACAGGGGTGGCCCCGTCTGCGCATTCCGTTGAGGGTCCTCTAGGCACCGGCGGTGTTCTGAGGCACACAGCACGTTAGTTCACGTTAGTCCACAGTGCCATCCGTTCCACCCAGTGCCTGCCCCAAATACTTCGAGCTGCACATCGGGGGGGGGGGGGTAACTGAATTTCTCTCTGGATTCAGCTGAGCCTGACGGACATCATTTTAGCCCTGAGCTGATGCCGGAGCTTTTAACCAAGACGTGCGATAACCCTGCCCTGTAGGAAGCAGCCCCCGCACAGCCATGAACAAGGCCTGCATCTGGGAATCACCTGTGCCCCTACTCTGCCTAGGGTCTGGCTGCAGACCCACGGGGCACCGGGGGTGCTGCAGGCAGTGGCGTTCGTGTGTGCTAAGCGTCCTCCATCCCCACTTCAGTGCTGTGCGTGCACACACACACACGCCTCTCTGTGCACGCGCTTGCACACACGTGTCTATCATCCACCTGTCGCTGTATCATACATCCGTGGTCTGTCTTTCCACCTGTCATCATCCATCATCTATCCGCATTCTACCTACCTGCCTGCCATCATTTGTCTGTCTGTGAATGCATCACCTAGCTACCTTGTACTCCTGACCCATCGCCGTCTAGCTGGATATCTCTCTCTGCCTACCTCGCACCCCTCCGTCTGTACCTGGCGTCTATCACCAATCGCTCTATCATCTGTCTCTGCATCCATCCGTCACCTGTCTGTCTTCTTTCTGCTGCTTCGTTTTCCAGGCCCTAACGAGTCCACACTCTGATCAGAGTGAGAAGGGAGACTCATCCTGTGTGAGAGAAGCCGCCCCGTTCCCTGGCGCAGGAAACCGCGGTGACTGAGACGCAATCAAGAGCTCTTGTTAGAGCCTTAAAGACGAGGCCTGGGAACGTCGTGCGGGAGCTGAACTGAGAAATGCGGATCGCCCGCTTCTTCCCTCGTTCGCTCAACCCGTGTATGTATTAAGCTCACTCCATGTGTGTCTACGAATCTGCATTTTACATATTCCAAGGTGTGCATTTTCCTAACGGTGGGATTCATCACTTTTCAAAGTGATCACTGTGGGGATTTTTAAAAAATGATTTCCCTTGCGCGAGTGGCCCCTGTTTCCAACCCTCTGCGCTGTGGACTCCACGTCTGGAGCTTTTCCAGGTCCTGGCAGCAGGTCCGCGGTCACGGGTGCTGGGCAGGTGCAGGCGCTGGGGGAGGGGTGGGGTGGGGTGGGAGGTCTGCCCAACCAGGGCCGGGACCCGGGACTTCCCGAGCAGGAGCAGCGACGGGCGGCAAGGGAAGCCGCAGGCGTGGAAGAGTCGGCCAGGCAGGTGGACCTTGGGCTTACTCTCCATCGCCCCCAACGCCACCTGCACAAAGCCAGAGGGAGCCTCCCTACCAGCAGAGTCGCACTGCTCAGCGCCCGAGCACCCCGTCCCGGGATGCAGGGTCCTGACGGACAAGCAGAGCCGTCGGGGCTACGTGAAGGTCAGGGTTCAAATCCCACCCGGCTGGTTATCAATTATGAGATCTAAAACCTTTGATTAAAAAACAGCAACTTCCCTTAAACACAGCTGTCAGGATTCAGCCAGGGGCTGTGTCGGGGGGCCTCTCGCGTGGTCAGGGCTCAGCTGTGCGTGGCTGTGCAGGTTCCTGGCCGGAATACGGCCTTGGAGATTCGGGGTCTTGGGGGTCTGTGCGCCGTGTGCTCTGCCTCCACGGCTGACGGTGCTCGGAGGAGCAGAGGGAAAGGGCAGACATGGCGTGGTGCAGTCGGGCCGAGCAGCCTGGCTCCCCGCACAGTGGCTGTGCTCGCCGGGAGCCTCCGGACGGAATGGTCATTGCTTGCACAGAGAATGACAAAATGCAGGAGGGGTGTAGAAACCGCAGGCTGGCAGGCGGAAGGTCCGGCTTCAAATCCATTTACTACAGCAGGCGTCTGCACCGAGCCTCGGTGGCCTGGTGTGCACAGCCTCCCTCTCTGAGCACCGCTGCCACTCTGCCGACCAGACACTCCAGAACCGAGGCCCTGGGAGGGCACCCCGGCGGCCACACTGTCAGTGCTCACGGATTCCCACAGCCAGCACCGCCCCTACCTGGGCACAGGGCCCGGGACCTCTCGTCCACACCACGTGTTCCCCTTGCCCTGACTTTGCAGAGTGACAATGCCCTCTGAACCCTGGTTATCGGTAAGAGGGGCTGATGGTGCCTGCTCTTCCCCACTTGGAGCCGGAACTCAGATACACTGGAATAGAGACGCCTTGCATGGAGAGAACCTGGCACTGGGCACATGGA
Organism: Oryctolagus cuniculus; assembly: GCF_051225735.1. Lineage (NCBI taxonomy): Eukaryota > Metazoa > Chordata > Mammalia > Lagomorpha > Leporidae > Oryctolagus > Oryctolagus cuniculus. The sequence continues at coordinate 2,148,599 of NC_142877.1, forward strand.
GCTGTGCACACGGCACTGCACACATGGCACTCTACACATGGCACTGAACACATGGAACTGTGCACACAGCACTACGCACATGGAGCTGTGTGCACGGCACTCTACGCCTGGTGCTGCACACATGGAGCGGTGCACACGCACTGCACACATGGCACTGCACACATGGAGCGGTGCACACGCACTGCACACATGGCACTGCACACATGGAGCGGTGCACACACACTACACACATGGAGCGGTGCACACGCACTACACACATGGCACTGCACACATGGAGCGGTGCACACGCACTACACACATGGAGCGGTGCACACGAACTGCACACGTGGCCCTGGGCACGTGGTACAAACAGCAGCTCTGGTGCATCAGCCCAGTTGTGCAAAGGATGCAGGTGGGTGTGAACCACCCCACGTGGATCTCTCAGGCTCACCGGTGTGCGCGAGCAGCGAGCAAGGATGTAAGTGAGAAAAGAGGACCTGGAGCTCCTGGGCGACTCCGCCGAGGAAGAGCCGCGGGCGCTGTGCCTTGCCGGCGTTTGCCGAGTCTCCTCCTGGCTTCACAGGCGCCTAAGCAGAGTGCGGGTCCCACCGCCACGCAGGGGCCTTGCCACCTTAGCTTAATGACGGGGCTCAGCGTGGGAAGTCCGCGCTTGCCTGAGCTGATGAGAGTTTTCGTGGAAATGGCACAGTCAACAGGAGGGCCTGGCTGTGACTGCCCGCACTTGGAGGAAGGACTTGGTGCACCAGAGAGCAGCGGGCCTGGGGTCCACGCCAGCGAGGCTGCCGCGGCACGGAGCTCGTCACGAGAGCCAGGGGGAGAGGCAAGCAGGGCACACAGCCAGGCGAGGCAGGCGGGACTGCAGGGCCCACAGCTTGCGTCCCTCCCGATGTCAGCGGGGTCACAGGTCAGGGAAGGCCCCGTGGCTGCTTCCGAGGGTCGGGGTGTCGTCCAGGTGCCCCAGGCCCAGCCGGTCCAGGGCCTCGCGGGTCAGGGGAGCTGAAGCAGCGATTTCCACGGAAGCATCAGAGCGAATCTAGAATCGTCTGCAGCTCTGACCTTGTCCAAGCTCCTGAACCCTGGAGTTTGCTCTCTGTGTTCCTTTATCCTGCCAGGAGCCACGCCCTCTCACGGGGCAGCCCACCTGAGGGCTGGTGCTCCACCCCGCAAGCTGAATCCATCAGCACCCATGCTCCGTGGGTGTTGCCACTGGGTCGGGGGTGGATGCGGGAACCGAGCCCACGCAACTGCGGGGCCCTCAGGACCCTGTGCTCTTGAGGCCCCCCCCCCACCTGGGCAGGAGGTGTGAGTGTGGGGGTCAGGGAGCTCTGGGGCCACTCTGGGGAGGGGCAGGCTGGGGCGCCCTGGTCCGCAGGAGCAGGTGGGCCCAGCACAGGTGGCCGTGTGGGTGTGTCCACCACGCTGAGGCCGGCTGAGAGTGGGTGCTTCTGCTTGCAGCAGGAAGAATTCTAGAGAAACAGGCACCCTCCCTGCCTCGGTCCACACGTCTCCGTCCGATTCCTAGACACAGCAGATTTCCTTCCAGAACAAAGCTGCAAACGGGAGCTCCTCTGACTCAGGCAGACGAGGTGGTCCCAGCCCCGACCGTGGCCAAGGGGCACCATAGCCGTGACCAAACCCGGTCTTAGAGAAGACTGGGGAAACCCTTCCACGTCCTGTTTGAGGGCACAGAACCCGAGGAGGCTCAGCCACATGGCAGGGGGCTCAAGAACAATTTGAATCCGAGCTGGGATGTTCCTTGAGTGCCAACCGTGTCTGCCAAACCCTTTCTCTTCCATCCAAACACACGGATCCCGCACACACAAGTACTGGGTGCTATGCACACATACACACAGATCCCATGCACACAAACACGGAGACCCTATGCCCACCAACACATGGGTTCCGTGCAATAAATACAGAGACCTCATGCACAGTGACACACGGATCCTGGGTGGGGGGACAAACCTGGATGCTGTACGCACGCCCTGCCAGCTGGTGCTTCGTTGATCACCTAGTACAATCGGCTGCTGTCCTAGGAGCATTGACACTTGCTCAATGCTTCCTCACCCTCATCTTCATCCTCACCATCCTCTTATCCGCTCAGTGCCCCCCAGCCTCATCGCGTTGCAGCTTCATGGAATACGGGCTGTCTCCAGCCCTGACTTCTGGGGGAAGGAATCTTCAAAGCGTCTATGGAAAATGCGCACTGTGAACATGCTGTGCGTGCCTTTCAAACATTTTTCGCACCATAATCAACATACGTTTGAGTTCCGTTTGCCATGAACCTTCTGAAGTCCCCTGGGTACGGGCAAAGTGAGGCTTGGGGAGCCTGATCCTCATCCGGTCAGCAGGAAAAATGTCAGCAAAACCAGTATTCTCTCTGCCTCTGCGGAGAGCAAAGGCCAGTGTGCCTGGAGCTCGGAGAACAAAGGGAGAGTCCAGGGTGGATGGGGAGGGGGACGCCCCAGGGGCTGCTGGGAATTTTATTTTCACCCCATGATCCATAGGAGATCACATATGCATTTAATTTAGCAGAAAGAAGTGGTGATACCTGCACTTCACGTGATGAATTTGAGATGATGTGGACTGCATCACCCGTGTTCTGCATGTGAGGTCACCATCAGTAGCTAGGGACCTACTGATGTTTAACACCCACCTGTATTCCCAAACTCCTGATGGTTGAAAACACAAATCAAAGATTGCACATAAACTATCAGACCCAAAAGTCTGTGTTGGGGCACCTGTTCAATGTTGATTATGTGAGCAGCTATGATGCCAACCACTGCAGTGAGGGCAGAGGTTCCGTCAGTAGCAAAACAAGACAGAATTCAGGACTTCGTGGCGTTTGCAATAACAGGGACAGTGAAGCCCGATATCATTTATCCTCTACCAACGAGATTTGAGAAATGCTTGAGGGTAAAGACTCTCCAGTGTGGGAAACGCTGATTGAGACGGATGAGGAGGGAGAGGGGAGGGTGATGGCTGGGTCGGAGTGAATCCTCTCCCGGGCCTGGGGCAGTCACCGGGCAGGGAGCCCAGGCGGCTGTGGGAGCAGGTCAGCTCAGGGCGTGAACCGGAGGGCGGCTGGGATGCGGGGCTGTCCAGCGTGTGCTGAGGACATTGGGCTGAGCCATTTTCGGGGCGTCTTCTCTTTATAAATAGCTTGAAGCAGTGGAACGGATAGGAAGCAAGCAAGGGGAGATGAGACAGAGCAGGGCAGAGACGGAGGCGGCATAGAGACACGGAAGTGAGCATGGCTGTCCACGGCAGATTTGAAAGGCCGGGGAGGCGAGTGCGAGGGAGGCAGGCCAGAGAGGTGGGGCCCGCGCACAGGGAGCAGTGGCGGGCACAGCGGTGGCCGGGAGGAGTGGGGGTGACTGTGATGTGAGGGGAGCTGTCCCAGAGGGGAGAAAGTGCCAGGAGAGTGCAGGGCGCAGAAGCCAGCAGCCTGAGTGCATCTCCAGAGTGAGGAGGGTCAGCCCCTTGCCGTGCAGGATACGGCAGCCCCGGGGGCTGAAGCCAGCACCCTGGCCACCAGCCCTGTCACTGTCACTGGTCTGGTGCCCCGACCAGGACTAGAACCCGATGTGCCGGCGCCACAGGCGGAGGATTAGCCTAGTGAGCCGCGGCGCTGGCCTGCACCTTAACTTCCAAGCCTGAAAGTCCACGTTGGTACATCCATTCATCCATCCGTCCATTCATACATTCAGTTAATATTGATTAATATATTCGGGGCACCTGCTGTGCCATCCGCTGCAGGAAGTCTCAGAGACTCAGTCCAGAGCAAAACCAGGCACAAGTCAGGACTTCTTGGAGTTGCAGTAATAGGGGTAATGAAGCCAGGCATCTTCTCTCTTCTGAAGGAACCAATGGTAAACCCTGGTTTTCCAGCTTGAAGATAGAGGCACTCGCAGATGTGCCTTAAAGCTACAGCAGGGCTTTTGAGCCGTCAGCCACCATTGATAAGGCGTTGCCTAAATTCATCAGATGCTCTGCCGATCACGGCCAAGGCGTACACATGGAGAAGTGCGCATGGCTTTCCTGTGCTGAAAGCAGGGACCCAGCTCTGGCAGGAGATGCAGCCGCAGGTGGAGAGCCCGCCAGGAACCCCGCCCCGGCCTGCGCAGGGCACACTCCTAGTGCACGCCCAAGCCCAGGGCAGTCTGCAGAGGGCAAAGGGGGGCCCGGCGCGGCTCCTGGTTCTCGTCACAAACTGCACCGCTTGATGGTCAAGGTTGGAGGATGTGCCCGGCTTGTGGATGAGGCGGAAGGGGAGTCTGGGCTCGCCTCGTGCCTCTCCTGGGTCCTGGAAACTTTGAAGAATTGGGCCATGAGAACGAGAATGCGCTCACCCTTCTTGTCTAGTGGGCGTCAGATGGATGTCGGAGTGCACCATGGGGGCCAGCTCTCCTCCCTGCCCCCAGCCCCGACGGCCAGCCCACTCCGGCTCGGACCGGCCATCCCTGCCCTGTACAGTCCTGCCCGCCGGCCAGCGTCTGATGCCAGCGGAGACACAGCGAGGGAAGAGGCAGAGCCCTGAGCCGATTCACACTGCCCCTCCGTCCTAAGATGCTCAATTCTGTCCCCAGGCAGCGGGGTCTCAAACAGCGCACCCCTGCCCCGTTAGAATCCGGTTGACATTTATCATCTGGGACACCTAGCGCTCCCTCCAGCCCCTGGCCTGCTGTCTGCCAACACAGTGCCTGTCCCGCCCTGCCTCTCCCACCAGGCCTCTCCCACAGGAACAGCAGGGCCGCCTGGGCGGGGACGGAGGAGCGCGGAGCAGAGGTGGGGAATGGCAGCTTCTGCGGTTTCCCTTGGTTGTCTTCTGGAAGACAGGAGCAGCAGCTGGGCGGCTGGGCCACTGGAACTCCGGAAAGGATTCAGGCGTTGATATGTTAATTAGGAGCAATCATGTTTCCGCATTACAGCCCAACCAATGTGATGACCAAATGCGTCGGTGTGTTTCCATGCCGGCGGCAGCATTTCATCGGAGAGCCAGGGCTCCGTGCGAGAACCCTCAGGAGGAGGCAGATTCCCAGTTCAAGGGGACAGCGCATTGCGTGGGCTGCCTGGCCCGGACGGAGCGGCCCCGAGGGCGGATGCCAAGGGCGGATGCCGAGGGCGGATGCCGAGGGCCGCTGCCTGGCTTTGCTTTCCAGACCGTACAGCTAAGTCTGTTGGGTTTAAGAATAACAACCGCCACACTCATAATAAATCCGGTGTTATGCACTCCCCCGCCCTGCGTGCCAGACACGGAGATGCAGAATGTAGCACAGACTGTCTCACCGTCCAGGGGATTTTGAGAAGTGCATGGAAAATGCAATCACAGCGCAAGCTTATTTTGGTGGCAAAAATCGAATTCACGCACTTTTTTTCATAATATACGTTTTCTCCTCTCTCCTAGAAATATTACTGTCGTGATCTCTACTTCCAGGAGCAGAGATGCTAAGTGACTTTGCCTGCAGAGATGGCGAGAGGCGGGGTTGAAAGTCAATGAAGCCAGGCTCACCAGACACACAGTCTACACTCTTTACACCAAGAAAGGGGCCCTGGACTGACAGGCAGGCGTCCCTCAAAGGCCTGGGGTTCTGCGCCCACACAACGCTTCTCGGGGCTGAACTTACTTAGGAAGAAGCCAGCGGGAGGTTGAGAGGCCGAGCTGCCCCGCTTGCGGAGAGTGTGTGTTCTCTCTGCAGGAGCGGCTGCGCCCCCTCTCCCAGGCCGGGATGTGCCGGGCTGGGGCCGGGGAACGATGCGGGGGGAGTCCAGACTGTGTGCCCTTGAGGAGGACCTGGGACCAAAGTGAGTCTGAGGGAGGAGGATGCCACAGCTGGATGCAAAGAGGCAGGGCAGATGACTTCGGGACCTGGGAGAGGACCCGGAAGGGAGCCAAGAAATGAGCAGGAGGCGCAAGGGAGGAGGCGGCTCCTGGGGAGAAGGGGGAGAGAGGGCTCGTGTCTCTGCAGGCCCAGGACTCCCCCAGGTGGTCTTTGGTGAGGCACTCCCCCCCCCCATAAAAAAGGCCTTTCTGGTGCGAGTGTTTGAGAGATGCTGCGTATCTGTCTCCCCTGAAGCACCCAACGATTGCTGTGCTGGGGACTGTGGGTAGCACTGCCGCGAGGAATGAAAAACAACAGAACAGAGCGTGGATTTAACGCGCACAACGCGTAGTTTACGGAGCATCCTTGTCAGTGACTTTTTTTAACTGAGCCACAACATCATTCCAGGGACTCCACCCTGGAGAGGCAGTGCTGTCCCAGGGGGCTCACGGCGGTGAGGGGCAGGGCGTGGGGGCCACCGAGATGGAGTGGGGGCGGGCCCATCACAGGGCCGGGGGCAGCAGTCCTGGGGGCTCACGGCTACGCAGGAACCACACCTGCCTGAGGTGACCCAGATGGAGTGGGGGGGGCAGCACAGGGCCGGGGGCCGCTGGAAGCTAAAACTTGACCTGGCCCCTGTCTCTGTGCTTCTGTCACCTAAAGACGTGGGGCGTTCTCTAAGAGAATTGCCTTATTTATGAAGCAAACAGAATTAGAACATTTTGCCTCTGCTAGTTTCCTCTTTAAGGGACAAAGTGTGCATCCTGCTGGAAGCCGTTCTGTTCCTGCAGCTGAACCCGGTGCAGTGGGAGAGCCCCCGTGGGTGCCGCTGTCCTGGGTCCTCAGTGCAAGGCCTCTTTCTGAGGGCGCCCTTGACCTATGTAGCAGCTCTCATGCTCACCTCAGAACAGGTGGAGGCAGACCCCGGGCTGGGTCTCAGAGTCTCCCTGCGTCGCGCCCTCCCTTGGTGCTCACGGGAGGAAATGCATTGTTAGGATGATGGAAGGGATGGTTCAAATTATTCGAAAGTGAGGTTTCAAAGTTTCTTAAATCATTTTTATGAGCTGAGCTCAAAATTCTGACTCCCCCACTTGAGGCGGGGCTAAGGGAGGCTCCCAGGCTGCAGGAGCCCGCAGGACCCTGCGAGCTCACCTCCAGCCGAAGGTCAGCCGCTCCTGGAGCCGGGTCCACCAGCGGCCTCGTTCTACAGCAGAAGTGGGGAACTGTAAGTGACCTTGTGCGTTTAAAACCAAAGTTAGGCAAACCCAGCGGTGCTTCAGTGAGACCTCCAACAACGTCACCAAGCACGGAGCAGAGGCTGGGTTTAGGAGAACCCAGGGTCCCAAGTCCCATCGCCACCCTGAGCCAGCCCAAAGCCTTCTTGGATGCAAGCAGAACTTCAGGAGGTAAAAACAGCCCTCAGGGCTCCTGTAGTTCACTGTGTCTGAGTGATGTCCGTCCTGGAGGACAGCTGTGGAAAGACCCCAGAGTGAAGTCACTCAAGAAATACTTAATATTTGGAATCTCTGCTTTATTATACGCACAAACTGCACTGTGTAGATAACTTCGGTTGGATCCAAATTCCAATTTGAAAACCCAACATAAAACGTCCTTCCAAGAATACATAATTAGACAATGTTTATTACGGCAGCCTAGGTGCTTAGAGTATTGAATATGGGTTAATCTTGGATAGATTTAAAACGCCACCTGTTCACTTCTGTTAAAAAATATATTATAATTGTAATTTCTGTTCCACTGAAGTACTTAATCCTCACATATTTCGTTTCATCTTTTGAATATGTAGCCGGTTTCAGAAGCCTCCCACCCATCAGAGAGCTGGCAGGTGGCCCTGTGTTGGTGAGGTTTGCTACCTGTCGGGGCGAGCAGGTGTCCTGGCCCAGGAGGTCATTCCCGGGAGTGTCACCCAGGCCCCTGGGGACCGAGGAATCGGTTCAGCCCTGCAAGGAAAAACTGTCTGCCCTGCAGGGGTGGGGGTGGCGGGGGGCTGGCCGAGGCCTCCGCTGGCCTGGATGTAGAGGTCAGAGGTGACCGACCCCTTCAAAAGGGGTCCTCGCTTCTCCAGGTCGGAGCTCTGTGAGGGCCTGCTTGTCTTCTGTGATTTGCTGTTTCCCAAAGCGGGAGAAGACACCTGTGGCTGATTTTGTGTTTCGCTGCGTTCTGTGCAGGACTCCGCACTTCTCCAGTGAAGGCTGAGTGGGGGGCGCGTCCAGAGACGAGGATAATTAGAGAATCCACGTAAACAGGGAATGGAGACAGGGGCTCGTTGTGGCGCCAGAAGCATTTCCCAGGAAATGTTTAAGGAGTCCCCCTCACAGGCACGGATTTCAAAATACTTTGCACCAAAGGAAGCAAATCTTTTAATTCAGTTTTCCATGCTTGTGATGTACACTGGTGTCCCTAAAGCCAGAAGCTTGGGGTCACCCCAGGGTTCCATGGGGGCGGCCTCACTGCTAGGAGCCCAGCTGGGAACACCTCTGCCCTCAGTGTCTGGAGACGCAACTGGGGGCCAGGGATGCTGCTAGCAATCTGCAGCACAGGAACGCTGTGGCCTCAGACCTCAGCACCACCGGGACTGGAACCCGGGACCGTGAACCCAGCACAGCTCATTTAACCTCTTTCAGCTTTTGCTTTTCTCTGCGTAAAGCAGAGTGACCGTGATGCTGCCCTAGCACCCAGAGGGCTGGCGGATTAAAGGGGACGGCGAGAGGGGTGCGTGTGAGCTACCGCTCACCTTCTCGCTCCCAGTCCCTGTTCGCCAGGCCCTCGGGAAACCGCTCTGCATTGCTTCCCTGCTTGGTTTCATAGGCCAGGGCGGCTCAGGCCCCGAATAGGACGCATGGGGATGGGACAATGACGCAAAGAAGTGTCAGGATGTGAGAGCTCGTAGAGTAACCCCCCAAGAGTGCCGATCAGATGACAGCTGAAAAAGAACAGCATCCCTGAGCCATTGCACGGGGCCACGTCACCCACCCCGGCCATGGCACGGGGCTCCGTCACCCACCCCGGCCATGGCACGGGGCTCCGTCACCAACTCCAGCCATGACCGAGGCCCTGTCACCAGCCCCAGACATGGCACAAGGCCACATCACCGGCCCTGGCCATGGCACGAGGCCCCGTCACTGGCCCCAGCCTCGCCTTCTCTTGCTCCCTTGTCAGATGGCTGTCTCAACCACACCTGCCTCATGGGATTGTTATCTGAGATCCTCAGAGCCATATTTCTAACGGACCTGGTGCAAAATGAGGCCACTTACTGGTTAAATGCTGCTCGCCAAGGTGCCAGAGAGAGAGAAGACATTACAGAGCAGAGACCAGAAATCTCTCAGAGGCAAACACAAGGAGGCGGCCACCTTGGCAGCCCAGGCGCATCCACCGTGGTCCCCTGAGTGTGACCCTGAGACCAAAGCCCAGGATTCACACCCCCGAGATGGCCCAAGGAAGGGGACAGGGAGGACAAGCACAGGCACCCAGAGCCGCCCAGGATTTCCACACCGTCCAGAGTCTGCTCACGCTCCGAGCAGACGCAGGTGTCAGAATAAAGCAGCAATGAGAAGGAGTGCGTGTAGATCCGGACGCCGTGGTCACAGGCCTGCCTGGTAGCAGCAGGATTAGAGAGTTGGGGCGGGGGGAAGGTTACAGGGGAAACCAAATCAAAGTTTCAGGCGCCTCAAATGAACCAATTCATCTATAAATGGAAAAAACCCTTGAAGTGGAATGTTCTGTAATAACATATGTAAAATATTTCTGAAGGTAGTCAATTTGCACAGGTTTATCTCCCCTTTATGTCAAGCATGTAGCTCAGGGTTAATTCATAGTTTCAGCAGGTTGCTCTCTGGAACAAATGTGGGAAGGCGAAGAGACTCCAGGGGCGGCGCTTCCTGGGGACACACGGGAGGAGCGGGGTGCAGTGGGGAACTGTGCGTTCAGAGCCACGCGGGCGCTCGGAGCACGATTCATTCTCGCTCAGTCTGCGCAAGAGCGGGGAGAGCGCGCCCTTCTCTGAGACGGCTGAGTGCAGCGCCCAAACTCCATTTTTATAACCTGAAATTCAGAAATTGATTTGGTTCACATCTCACATTTTAGCGTAACTAAATAGCTTTTAGTGTAGAGTAGGAATTTATTTATCAAAAGGTTAGCAGCAACATTTTCAGGGTAGCCGTACACACGCTGGCGGGGTGGAGAAGTGGAAGACTCTACCGCTCACTGAGGACTCCAGTTTCCCCTCTCAATCCAAAGGTGTGCGGGAGGCACTCAAGCAGTTCGAAGAAGGAAGCATCAATAAAGCTGGATGTTCTAGCAAACTCTCCCGGTGCTTGTGTTAATTGACAGGTGAAGGTCCTTTGCTGGCATTAGCTGGATGGCTACTGAGCACCGTGTTAGTGTTGACAGGTACAGGGATGAGCAAAACACAAGCCCTTGTGGAGCTCACCTGTCTGCAGGCGAAGAGGCCACTGAGCGAAGCCAGGAGGAGGAAGAAGCACCTGCTACAATGTATCAACGTGGAAGGCCTGGAGCAGACGGAAACCAGAATGAGCCGGTGGGCTTAGGGCGGGCGCTGCTTACCACCTTATCATTTATGTTTTACATTTTTATTTTATTTATTTTTCACTTTATTTGAAAGGCAGAGAGATCTTCCAGCCACTGCTTCACTCCCCACCTGGGACTGGGCCAGACTGGAGCTGGGGGCCCAGAGCTCAATCTTGATCTTCCAGTGGGTGGCGCACATTAGCAAGAGGCTGGATTGGAAGCAGAGCTGGTGCTGGAGCCCGGGGGTCTCCAAGTGACGTCTTAACCACAGCACCAAACACCTGCCCCTGGACCCCACAGTCTCTGCAGAACACATGCAGAAGGTGTGACTTTGTGCAACGTGTAGGAGATGATGAGGACTTAGGCTCCGTGGCTGGTGGGGGCGGGGGGAGTGTTCCCAGCGCAGGGGAGCAGCCAGGAGCCCTGGAAATGGAAGGGGGGGGGGCATAGGCAGCTTTCAAGCCGTGTTCGCTGTCCAGATGGAGCAGTGAGTTCTCAATAATTAATTTTCAGATACTTTTAGGGCAACCAGATTTGGGACATTCTTGAGAAGGAAGCAGCTCGCTGTCCCTGCAGGGCCGGGTGGCACAGAGCACGGATTGTCACAAGGCAAGCCCAAAGGCCATGCAAAATCAAACTCAGGAGCCCAGAACATTGGGTTCACTGGCCTCCAATTATTTGAGCTGTTAATTTAGCTAATTAATTTTATATTTGAAGCTCTCAACGTTTGTGAAATATTTATAAGAGGGTGAAGAAATCCCACAGACAGATAGTGCTGGGTAATAAATCTTTCAGACGGGGAGATGGAAGTGTCACTTGGCATTTCTGTCCTTTGCTTTCATCAGAGCATGTCAAATGCTGCAGGCCAGCAAGACGGCAGACGGGATCAAGTGCAGGTGGGAGGAGGGCGTGGTCTGCACCGGAAGCCACGCCCCATGGAGGTTCACTCATTCATCAGCAAGCGTCCACTTCGGGTTCACGTCTGCCCTCCGAGGCGTTCTCAGGTGGCAGAGGTGTGCAAGCCACACTCGCCGTGTGTGCTTCCCCTAAGACTGGGATGCTGGCCCCTGTACGTCCACCTACCCCGAAAGCTGACCAGGGATCGCGGCTGCCTGGGCCTGTGCATCAGCCCCCAGCCTGCTATGTCTCACAGAGTCAAGATATTTAACCTAAAGCTTGGGGCCGGCGCTGTGGCATAGCGGGTAAAGCTGGCACTGTAGGTGGTGCTGGTTCCAGACCCAGCTGCTCCACTTCCTATCCAGTTCTCTGCTGTGGCCTGGGAAGGCAGTGGAAGATGGCCCAAGTCCTTGGGCCCCTGCACCTGCATGGGAGGCCCAGAAGAAGCTCCTGGCTCCTGGCTTCAGATTGCCATAGCTCCGGCCATTGTGGTCATCTGAGGAGTGAACCAGAGGATAGAAGGTCTCTCTCTCTCTCTCTCTCTCTGCCTCTCAAATAAATAAATAAATCTTTAAAAAAATAAACTAAAGTTTGTATGTTATGGAGCAGATGCAATGATTTATAGCCTGGCTACACGCCACAGTGAGGATCAGGCTTGAACAAGCTGGGGGGAGACTGTCGATTGTCCAGAGTGCTGTACTGTACGGATTTGTGGAGGCAGCCAAGTTGACTGTACTTACCGAACAGAGTGATTTTACGGCCGCTTATGGATGGTTATGCAGCACTTGGACAAGCTAAGCGGGCTTATTTTCTCTTTTTTTTTTTTAATTACTTACTTGAAAGGCAGGGTCACAGAGAGAAAGGGAGAGATGGAGAGACAGAGATGCCATCCATCTGCTGGTCCACTCCGCAAAGGACCACAACGGCCAGGGCTGGGCCAGGCCAAAGCCAGGAGCCCAGAACTCCATCCAGGTCTCCCACGTGGGGGAGGAGCCATCTTCTACTGCTTTCCCAGGCACACCAGCAGGGGGCTGCCACCCATATGGGATGCTGGCGTCGCAGGGGCAGGTTAACCCACCAGGCCACAACACCCGCCCAGGGCTTATTTTGCAATGGATGGTCCACATGTCTCCAGCCAGCCCTGTGCTGTGCTGCGTGACAGCTCCTGCCCCAGCTGTAGGCTACTTGTGTGGAAGCCTCAGCTCTTCTTTTTTTTTTTTTCCTTTTTAACATTTGCATTTATGTGACTCATTGAAAGAGCTACAAAGCGAAATCTGCTGGTTCACTCCCCAGGTGGCCGCAGTGGCCAGGGCTGAGCCAGGCTAAAGCCAACAGATTCATCCAGGTCCTCCCTGTGGGTGCAGGGGCCCAAACACTTGGGCCATCCTCTGTTGCTTTCCCAGGCCCTTAACAGGGAGCTGGATGGGAAGTGGAGCTGTAGGGACTCAAACCTGTGCCCATAAGGGAAGCCAGCGACACAGGCGGCAGCTTCACCCACGTGCCCCAGCGCTGGCCCTCAGCAGTTCTTGAACAAGCCAGCGAGAAGGGTCCTGCTGCCTGCCGGGTGTTCTCCATGGGATGAACCTGCTGCAGCCGTGCTCGGGGCAGAGTCGATATCGTCTTCAAAGTCGCTCAGTCCTGCGGAGAGACCAGTATGAGCTCTGGGTGCCTTCCGTGCTCCATGGGGACCCACGTGCCAACACACACGCACTACGACACACGCAAGGCACACGTGCCGAGGGGAACACGCTCATAGCTCAGGTTCTACATGGAACTCTGCCTGCTGCGTGTCTCGGGATAAAACCCCACCATCCTGGACTTCGTGATTTACTTTCGAAATTCACTATTTATCTATTTGTATTTGTCTGAAAGGCAAAGCGAAAGAGAGAGACAGAGACAGAGAGAGAGAGCGAGAGGAAGAGAGAGAGAGAAGAGAGAGGGAGAGCATGCTCCCATCCGCTGGCTCACTCCCCAAATGCCGGCAATGGCCAGGACTGAGCCCGGATGAATCCGGGAGCCAGAACTCAGGGTCTCCTGTGGGTGATGGGGACCCAACTGCCCAAGCATTACCTGCTGCCTCATGGGCTCTGCATTAACAGGAAACGGGAAGGTGAGGCGGGGACTTGAGCGGGGAATCGGATACGGGGACGCAGGTGTCCCGGGAGGCAGCTCCACGGCTGAGCCAAACACGGGCCCTGGAGACCGAGGTCCGTTTGCTGAGTCCCCAGGGCCACCACGGCAGGTGTGCACAGGCTCCCGGAGCGCACTGGTGACACACACGCCGGTGACACGCGTGTCCACTATGCGGATGCTGGTTTGCATGTGGAAGGCGACGGGTCTCACCCCACAGCTGCGTGTTCACACAGCGAGCATTAGAAGGGGAGAGCGATTTGTCGCCCGCTTGCCCACAGATGCACAGCAGGGCTGTGTGTGGAGCGCGCCACGCCCACGCTCCCCGGGCCCGGCTGGTCCCCTGACCCCGGCCTGACCAGGGCCAGGCTCGCTCTCTTCCCAGCTGAAGCAGCGTCGGCACCTGCCCTGGGCAGGGCTGCCCACGCCCTCCGCCCCGTGCCGCAGGCAGCACCAACACCGGACGATCAGCAGCCCGGACTCCAGGCCCCGGCCCGACAAGGCTGCAGCTGCGGCGGGCGGCGTTTCGCCTGCTGTGCTCGCGAAAGTCCGTTTCTCATCTGAAATTCATCTAAATCGCTTGCCCGTGAATTAATAATTCCGAATGCTCACAGGGGTGCTCAATTTGAGCATCTTTTCGCCCTGAATTCTGAGAAACGTGATTGAGGGTGACAAAGTCTGCCCGTCATCTCCCCTCTCCCGCAGGCTGTGAGACCCCTGCAGCCCCGCACACGCTTGTGCGTCCACACGCACACAGACACGCAGAGGCACATCCAATGGCACTCCAGAGAGCTTGGGGAAATAGGGACTCAAAAGGTGTTTATTTTGCTTCAAAATTTCTTGAATTTGCTGCATTTTTTTATAATGCACGTTTTTTGAACTTTTGAAGACCCCACTGTGGATGGATTTTAAACAAATTTTTCACCAAAGTAAACTTACCGTTTAATTCAATTTTCCATGGACTCGATGTACCCTCATATATACGTGTGTGTGTGTGTGTGTGTGTGAGCGAGAGAGAGAGACAGAGAGACAGAGAGAGAGATGGAGAGAGCACAGGGACTGAAGACCTCCCCAAAGCCTCCCAAGCAGGACATTTGGGGCAAAGCAGCCCCAGAGCCGTCAGGACCGGTTGGTTTGCCAGACAGGTGACCACACAGGTGACCCTCTGGTGGCAGAGTGCAGGCTCACGGAGGAGAAAACGCCAGCATGAGCTGGAACAGGGCGGGTCCTAGATTCTGTTACACAGGGTGGTCTGGGGAGGGGTTCCTGAGGAGCTGGCACTGAAGCTATGACCGTGGGGCCCTAGGGAGCCAGTGGCCAGGGTTGCGTGGGCCACTGCCAGGACTCAGGGTGCCATGGTGGGGGGACTCTAAAGCCCCGGAGATGGGAGACTCCGGGAGGGGCCTGCAAAGACAGTGGTGGAAGCCCGGGACTGTAGGTCAGCCAGGGACGTGGTTTCTGCTGACAAAGGACTGGCTCTGCCAATCCCAGTGCTCCCTGGATGATTGTGCCCCACATTTCCAGCCACTTCCAAACATGAGTTATTGGGCTTACTGGGCGGATCAGCGTCGCTGCCACTCTCCCAGCGGCTCCCCAGGCGGGAGTCCCTCCAGGAGGCCCGGGCAGCAATGTGCACGTGATGCACCCACCACGCCCGCTGCTGCAGCTGCACCCAGCGCAGCCCGGAGATGCTGAGCTGCAAACGGCAGCACCCTCAGGGGCTGCGTCTGGTGCCAGGAGGCACAGGAGTGAGGTCCTGGGGGTCGTTTTCAAACCTCCCGGGGTGCTTTTGGCACTCCTGTCCCAAGTGGGCAGAGCCTCAGGCTACTGCCCTCCGCAGGGTGGGGCTCCTGGCAAGGTGAAGCTTTGGGAGTCACTGCCGGAGCCAGGGCCACCTGCCATGTCTCAGGGCAGTGGAGCAGCCAGGGTCGGTGAGAAACCAGGCCTCCGGGGCACTGAGTGGGTCTCCAGCCCCAGCCGGGCCATGGGCTGCCGGCAGCTCTGCCCTCCCGTCCCTCAGAGCCCCGTGAGGTCTTTGTCGCTTGCCATTCCAACCTTCCCAGGGTGGGGTCGTTCATCGAACAGAAGAACCACCAAACACAGCTCTCTGCTGTGGCCCGGGAGTGCAGTGGAGGATGGCCCAAGTGCTTGGGCCCTGCACCCCATGGGAGACCAGGAGAAGCACCTGGCTCCTGCCTTCGAATCAGTGCGGTGCGCCGGCCGCGGCAGCCATTGGAGGGTGAACCAACGGCAGAAAGGAAGACCTTTCTCTCTGTCTCTCTCTCTCACTGTCCACTCTGCCTGTCAAAAAAATTTTTTAAAAACCCTCCTCCTATTCTCTACACACCAGCATAGCCAAGGCACAAGGCCAGTCTGGACATACATGTCTTTGTGAACACACATGCACATGTAACCGATACATACATATGTCTTGAATTAGTCACAGCTTAATTTGAAGATAATAAACCAGCATGCAAATTACAATTAGGATAGATTTTTTCCCCACCCAGGGCAGGTGACACACTCTCTGTAATCTGTTTGCCCTGGCTGTAGAATGTGTCTAAATTAAACCTGCCTCATCGCTGGGCCTCATAATTTGCTGTTGGCCGAGGCTGGCACGTAGCGAGCAGTCCCGGGTGAGGTGCAGCTGGGCTGCGGCTGTGAGATCTCTTCCGACACCGACTGGCCCAGCCACGAGACCCGCACTTCCTCCTGCACCTGCCTACCGCCAAGGCCTGCACCTGCGCAGGTGATGAGACTGGTGTGGAAAGAGTGCAGGCCGCTGTGTGCCCCGGCCTCGATGCCCACGCAGGGAGACCGAGCCGTGAATGCACTGGGCCAAGCGGCACGGATCCTGAGGGTTCCGGATCCCCCCACAGGCAGTTAGGGATCCGAGCCCGTGGTGTTGTTTTTTAAATTTATTTATTTGAAAGTTAGAGTCTGGGGGGAGCGTCATCCGCTGGTTCACTCCCCAGATGGCTGCAACGGCTGGAGCTGCGCCGGTCCGAAGCCAGGAGCCGGGAGCTTCTGTGGGGCCGTCTGCTTTCCCAGATGCATCAGCAGGGAGCTGGATTGAAGTGGAGCAGCCGGGACTTGAACAGCTGCCCACGTGGGATGGCAGTGTGGCAGGCAGCAGTCTTGCCCACTATGCTACAACGCTGGCCCCAGGCCTGGGGTCTTTGTCACTGAACCTGGCAGCTTGGCTGTAGGCAGGCTGTTCCTGTGGTGTTCTGAGTGGACCGCACGGTGTGGGTGTGCCCCACACCACCAGAAGAGCTGGCTGTGTGCACACTGAGGCCGGCCAGTGGGGCAGGGTGTGGGGGCCCCTCAGACGTACGTGGAGCGTCCCTCACAAGCAGGCTGCCGGCTGTGGCTGGAAAGCCTGGCTCCAGACCCACTGGCATCTCCCCCACAACAACTCCTTGTGCTGCATGGTTGACCTTGTGGCTTAAAATCACACCTTCAGGGTGAACCGCAGCGGTGTAGAAGTGACCCCCTGACAGAGAGATGCAAAGTGAACCCCACAGCCAAGGCCTGGCCATGAGGCCAAGGCTACGGGGTCAGCGAGACCTGGACTGGGTTGAAGAAGGAGTCTGGGCTCTCGTGGGCCACAGGAAACAGCCCCTGAGCTCCACAGTGAGTTCCGTGCCGCCAGCACTCAGAGAGGCCGAGGGGACTGGACAGGGGCGTGGCCAACGAGAGACGGGGCCTCCGCCATCAGCCAAGACCCGGGGGCCAGCTCCCAGCTGCTGCTCACCCTTCCTCTGCCTCTGCCAAGAGTCTCCCCACTGCCCCCCCCAGCAACTGGATACGCAGCTTGGGCGGAGGGGGAGGGAGGATGCGGAGCCCTGTGCGCCTGAGTCCTCCCGGGACAGGGCCCCCACGCAGCCGGGCAGCGGCGGACGCCAAGGGTGCAGCCTTGAACGTCCCTTTCCTGCTGAGCGGGCTGGAAAGTCCCGTTAATGCAGAAGCCCGTGCAGTCGCTCGTCTCTATCCGGTGTGAGCGGTGCCCTTGTGTGGTGTGAACCACAGACATTGGGGATCACAGAGCCGAGTGGACGTGGCAGAAGCTCATACCTGTCCTCGCCCCCCAGGGTGGTGTTCAGGAGATTCCTGCGGGAACAGAGGTGAGGACTTCTGACACCTGTCACAGCTCAGGGTGCCCGCTGCCCCTTGCCCCCCAGCCTCCCTCCAGCTGGGCGGTGCCACCCTTGGGAGCTCCCAGCAGCTCCGCTCCTGCTCCCAGCCCTGGGTGACGCTGTGGCCTTCCTGCCTGCAGCGGCCAAGCCGCAGAGTCTCCTTGGCTCTTTCAGCCCCAGAATTGCTCCTCCCCATGGAAAAGTGCCGAGTCGTGGAGGGGCGGGGCCTGCTGTCTTGGCTGGACGCTGAGTGGGACTTCGGGGGAAACCCAGCTGCAGAAGCTCTCCCTGTGCAACCCGATGTCCTTTTTCCGTCGTGTGCCTGAGTGCCTTCACCGTTCGTGGAAAACGGAATTGAAGGATATGCTTATTTGGTGCACAGCTCTGAAATGCAGGCATAGCTTTTTCATGGTCCACAGTTTCCACAAACATTGGAAAGACCATCTCGTGCCAATGTAACTTCAGGCGTGCTGTGCTGATTGATTATTTTTTAAACACAACTCTTGGTTCTATTTTATTCATGTATTTTAAAGGCAGAGTTGGGGGAGAGGAGAGAGACAGAGAGGGAGAGCGAGAGAGACAGAGAGACACACAGAGAGAGATCTTCTATTAGCTGATTTGCTACCCAAATGCCCGAAATAACTGGAGCTGGGTCAAGCCAAAGCCGGAAGCCAGAAGCCAGGAACTCCATCCTTGCCCCAGGTGTGGCTGGAACTCCAGTACCTGGACGTCACCTGCTGCCTCCAAGGTGCGTTAGCCAGAAGCTGGATTGGAAGCGGAAGCGTGTCCATCCCAGGCAGCCCACGCAGCAGCTTAATCTGCTGTGGCAAAATGGCCACCCATACTGTGCTGATTAACCAAAAATGTTTTCCTGTGGCCAGTGCCACGGCTCAGTAGGCTAATCCTCCGCCTGCGGCGCCGGCACACCGGGTTCTAGTCCAGGTCGGGGTGCTGGTTTTGTTCCGGTTGCTCCTCTTTCAGGCCAGCTCTCTACTGTGGCCCGGGAGTGCAGTGGAGGATGGCCCAAGTGCTTGGGCCCTGCACCCGCATGGGAGACCAGGAGAGGCACCTGGCTCCTGGCTTCGGATTGGCGTGGTGCGCCGGCCGCACCGAGCCAGCCGCACCGCGCCAGCCATAGCAGCCATTGGAGAGTGAACCAACGGTAAAGGAAGACCTTTCTCTCTACCTCTCTCCCACTGTCCACTCTACCTGTCAAAAAAATGTTTTCCCAAATTATGAGCATGGCTATCACACATGCACTGTTAATTCGACACTATGTATACATCAGTGCATTAAATGTGAGCTAAACGGAGTGGTACACACCTGTGTCCTGCTTTGAATTCATGATGAAAACTGATGACTCATGCGAAGCATTAGCGCCAGACACTGGCCGCCCTGGGCTGCCTGACCTGCGGCAGCATGGCCGTCCCCACGCCGGGCACGAGTCTAGGGGAGCACTGTCCCACGTGGGCACCCCAGCGAGGTGGGGCCGGGCACAGCGCCACACACTTGACTGGGATTCAGGAGTTACTCTGGGCCTGGCTTTATCTTCCTCCTGTGAGTCAGCAGGAAGCATCCTACATTTGGCAAAGTGAGACGCAGACCTGTGGCGCGAGCTGGCCGACGGCCGACAAGGAGGCCTGAGATGTGCTGCCCTGCCCGGACGCCCACCAGCACGCACGGGAGCTCTGCCCGTGTCCATCGGGGCTGACGTCTCCCCGGCGCCTTTGTGCGCGAGCCTCAGCAGGCTGCATTCTTCCCTTCTCGCGAGCTGCTCATCGCCCAACCCGGAGCGAGCAGAGTTGTCTTTGTTGCTTCGTTTCGCGTTTCTGCAAGCGATCCGTGAGCATCTAACAGAGGCGGCCGACGCTCTTCTGTAACAGATGAGTCTGCATGTGAAAACCCTACCCCGCATTGATTCTACTTGGCGTGTCTCCGTGTATTCTAGCTGGTTACAGACACCTGGGTTTCCCATCCGACACAGGACTGCTGGCGTGGCTGGAAGGATTTCAGTGCATTTTTATTGCCTAAGCAGAGAGCTGTTTGCAAAGCTGGCTTTCAAGTCAATGTTTTCGTTTGGGAACAGAAGGTGTAAAAGTGAAAATATGTCTCACTCTTCCCTTCAATGCAACGTGAATCTGCTTTCTCAGAAAGTGCTCTGTAGCTTCGCATCGGATTTCTCTGGGATTATCTAGGCAGGCGGACAACAAAAACAGCAAAATGACCTCCCAGGAAACACCAGCGGGGCTGCTCCTGGTGGCTCAGTGTTGATAAACTCCGGGCTGAGGGCTGTGTTTGCAAAGCATCTTTATTGGTGCCCTTTTCCCCCAGAAGGATAAATCCGAGCCTGCACTGTGGAAGCAGAAGCAGAAGCAGCGATCAATTCAGCAAGTGCAGTGTCAGTGAAAGTGGAAGCAGCCGGCGCTGCTCGCTACTTTGTGTTTATTGGAGCGATATACATCCTAGTGCGACATGGGAGGACTCAATGAAACTGTTTCTCTGCAAACAGCCCCCTGTCTCGGTTCAGACCTCTGGGATTTGCCGATCTGCACTCTGGCAAGACCAGGGTGCCCAGCCACAGTCTGCAGCTTTAAAAGCCCTGCGGGAAGAAGACCCCAGCTGCCACTCAGATCCTGGGACGCCAGCATCAGCGTGCGGGCTTTGTGCCTTCTTAGCATTCCCCTGTGCACAGTAAGGGTGAGGTTTTGCGTGGCTCTTTGAAACGTCGGGAAGTTGGCCATCTCCATGGATCAAAGCACAGCAGTAGAGCTGTCTGATATGGTCCAGTCACTAGTGCCTCTCTCACAAAGAAACCAGGACGGCCTGGGCACATGGGCTCTGCATGTCCCAGTGGCCCACGCCTGGTCACCCAGAGAGCAGCCTGCAGGGTTCCGGAAGGCGGCTCCTCTCTCGGATGCGTCCACGCAGCACCATGCTGAATCCCGCTCGCTCCTGCCGTGGAGCTGGGGATGCAGGTGCCATTGGCTCCAGTTCCTCCACAGCTACTCTAGAGAATGGGGCGGCCTGTGGGCCCGGCGGGGCTTCCAGGACAAACAGCCGGAGCCTTCGTGGCTTAAGCTGCAGCAATGGACTTGTTATTATTTCTTTGTTTATTAAGGTTTATTTTATTTATGTGAAAGGCACACCAACAGAGAGAGAAATGGAGAGACAGAGAGAAAGAGATCTTCCACCTGCTGGCTCACTCCCCAGATGACTGCCACAGCGGGGGCTGGGCCAGGCTGAAGCCAGGAGCCAGGAGCTTCTCCCAGGTCTCCCACGTGGGTGCAAGGGCTTAAGGATCTGGGCCATCCTTTGCTGCTCTCCCAGGCCACAGCAGAGAGCTGGACTGAAGTGGAGCAGCCAGGACTAGAACTGGTGCTTGTAAAAGATGCCAGCATCACAGAAGGAAGCCTAACCTGCTGTGCCACACAACACCGACATGAATTTTGTCCCCGGTCTGGAAGCCGGAAATCCAAGGTCACGTTGAGGGCAGGGCTTGGCTCTGGGGAGGCCTCTCCTTGGCCTGAGGACAGGGCTTGGTGCTGGGGAGGCCTCTCCTTGGCCTGAGGACAGGGCTTGGCGCTGGGGAGGCCTCTCCTTGGCCTGAGGACAGGGCTTGGTGCTGGGGAGGCCTCTCCTTGGCCTGCCAGGCCGTCTTCTCTCCGGCTTTCTCGTGGTCTCTCCGAGTGTTCCCATCCTGAATTCCTCAACTTGTAAGGACAGCAGTCATTCCGGGTGAGGCCCGATGACCTCTTTAAAGTTGTCCCCGAGGACAGCACATGCTGAGGACTGGCCTGCAGCGCAGGGACTCGGGGGCGCCCAGTTCAGTCCAGGACGGGCTCCGTGTTCCGACTCCCCGGGGCACTGAAGTGGACGAGAACGTGGCGCCTGAGCCCCTGCCTGGGGTCCAGCGACGTGCAGGTGCAGAGGCAGAGGCTGGGCGGTCGCCAGTCCCAGCTCTGCCGCCAGGGAGCTTCCTGGGTAGCACACGGCAGGTGTCACATGAAACAGAAATTGAAAAACGAAATTTGGGTCAAGAATATCTTTCAGTAAAGGTTTCCATTGTCATGAAAGTCTTTCCTTTGGGTAGGTTCCTTCTGTCCATTATTTTTTTTTTTTTTAAATAAGAGGCATTTGTGCTTTTCTCTTTTCAGAGGCAACATCCAAGAGGAATGAAAAACAAGATGTCCTCCCGGCTCGCTGGCTGCCTTTGTGTATCCCGTTGGAAGCGCTGGTTCTGGCCGGGCTGTTCTCGATGACTGGCAGTGTGCAGCCCGGCGGTGGGTAACCTGGCCGTGGTGGACAGCCTTCCGTGGTCCGCTTCCGTGAGCATGTGAGCGGGGCCTCTGATTTTATGGAAGGCGATTTTCTGTGAAAGCCCAGTTCTTGTTACTGCATCTCTCCCCGTGTTTGGCTTTCTACCATATAATGGGAAATTAGTGGAATCGCATTGAAAACATCATTGTGAACAGGTGCGTGATTCAAACAGCCGATGTTTAAGTGACAGCTGGAGCAAAAGCAAACACTGGCAGATAAATGTGTGTGTAATTTTAGAGTTAATAATTATGTTGCATAATTTTCTTTGGAAGAAGAGTTTATAATAACATTTTTTAAAAGTGCCAAGCCAAGTAATTACACACTTGGCAAGCCATAAAAACTAAACAATTTGGCAAATGCCTCATTAACCGAGTTCTCAGGTCAATGCAGGGTTTTATTTTATTTAAAGCAGTATATTAATTTTTTAAAATAGGGCTTACGTTTTCATTTTATAGCCTCGCCGTTTTTCTTATAATTGCAATTTGACTTGCTAATACGATGTTTTAAAATGCAGTGTTTAAAAGTCAGCGTGGCAAAGCCGAGCGGCCACCTCATCCATGGAGCTCAGGTGGGACCGATTCTAACAGCTGGAAGAAGCCATCGCTTCGGTTGGTTCCGGCTGCAGGAGAGCCTGGGCCTTGGTTCCACTCCCGGGAGGCCGGGCTGCAGTGTTTTGCATAACAACTCCCTGTCAGCAGTGTAGCTACCAGCCACAGAAACCATTTAGGGAGCGGTGGGGTGGGGGGGGTAATTGTGTGAGTAGGTCCTCATTTTGGGAAGCTCCTGACCATGAGGAAGGCGAATGTGACCACACTCTAGATAGGCTGTCTGGAGCTCCGCCCCACCGCCCTGCACCCTCTGTTTCTATTGGTGCATGGGCTGATCAGTTCCAGGCGGTAGCCAGTGGAGGAGCAGGCCTGGGAACACCGCCCAGTGGCTCCAGGGGACGGAGTCCGCTGGGACCGGCCACCCCGGCACTCCAGCAGCTTTGCTGGTTACTTGGCAGCTTTGCTGGTTACTTGTCGGGCCAGTTCTTGCCTGTGCAAAGCCATTTTGAAATAAAGTGGGTGCACTTATTTTAGATTTCACACAAAGGTAAAATAAAACCACAGTGAACCCCACAACCTCAAAAATGTGAAGAAATCGGTACCAGCCGTGTTCCTTCAATGCTGTTCCCCAAGAAGCATCGGCTCACGGCTCCGACAGCAGCCCGTCCAGTGCCCCCTTAATTCCCTCGTGCGGTCCGTCTCTGTTCAAGTGTGTTATGCCTGCCGGACGGCCGCTTGCTGTCAGCACTGGCACCACATCGGGGGAGATTGATGTGCCCGTCAGTGACGATGCCTCTTCTTAGCGCTTTCATGGGATACTGGGGTGTGTGTGTCCCTAACTTATCTGGTGATATTCTGTTGCATTTGAAAAACAGTGACCAAAAAAAGAAAAACCACTCGTATGTGTGTGTGTGTGTGTGTGTAACTGCTGTTTCTGTGACTTGAACTCCAACAGTAGAAATCCTTGGTCAGAGTAGCGCGTGTTTCAGATGTTGCTCGTTTTGCCAAGTCACTCTTCTGAAAGACTGCGCCCAGTGGGGCCGGCGCTGTGGCACCGCAAGTTAAAGCCTTGCCTGCAGTGCCCACATCCCATATGGATGTCGGTTCGAGTCCCTGCTGCTCCTCTTCCAGTCCTGCTTTGGCTATGGCCTGGGAAAGCAGTGGAAGATGGCCCAAGTCCTCGGGCCCCTGCACCCACGTGGGAGACCTGGAAGAAGCTCCTGGCTCCTGGCTTCAAATCGGCCCAGCTGCAGCTGTTGTGGCCATCTGGGGAATGAACCCGCGGATGGAAGACCTCTCTCTCTCTCTCTCTCTCTCTACCTCTCTACCTCTCTACCTCTCTGTAACTCTGCCTTTCAAATAAATAAGTCTTTTAAAAAAAAAAGAAAGAAAGATTGTGCCAGCTTATCCTCCTGCCAAGAGTGTATGGAGCGCCTAGGTCCTCAGCATCTGCCCACTGCTGACTGCTACTGGTGCTTTGTGTGTTGCTAACCTAGAGGCAATAAATGCATTTATCTGATGTTTGATTTTGCATTTATTTAATTATTAGTGACACGTGGGATCTTTCCAGGGGTAGGTTGAGCTGTGTTCTGCTTTCTGGTTAAAATAAGTGGAATCAGTGGTTTTCTCTAAGACTGGAATCCACTATTAACACTGTGTTGAGTGGAGTGAACAGCACTACTTTCAGTTGATGAGCTCGCTGACATTTTATCATCGCGTTCTCATGACAATGCTTTTTATTTGCACTTCTCCTCAGTATGTATCAAGCCCTTTGTCTGCGCCAAGCCCTGGTGCAAGGGCGAGCTGGTTACAGACAAAGCGAGGCAGGGACCTCATGGGAGGGGCTTCCCACGCCTCCGTGTCAGCCACGAATGAACCACGATGGGAAGGCGTGGAGCCATCCACTGAGCGGCGTGCAGTCGGCACGGTGGAAAGCGAGTGGGGATGTCCACTCTCCAGGTGGACACGGACTCTGTCCCGTGCAGTGTCCCAGGCAGAAGGGAAGTCGGACTGACGAAGCCCAGCATTCGCGGGAAGGAGGGAGCGCTCTGTGGCTAAGACAAAGCTGTCTGTTTGAGCTTCTCTCGCCGCCCTCCCTCCACCCCTTGACCGCTGCATCTGCATGTCCTGCAGGACTTAGGGCATCTTCCTCTTACAGCAGCCAACAGGTGACCTCCGAAAGCCGTGTTTGAAAACAGATAAGTGCATTTAAGTATAATTGATTGCACAAGTAATAACGCCCAAAGTGATTACACAGTCTAGTACTTACAAAAGTAATTACACTTCAGAAAATCAAAATTAATTTGTACACTTCTGATGCACTTTTAAGGCTGTTGACATTTCATTGTAGTGCTTCTAATGAAATGAAAATTATTAATAATTGTTCCTACTTGAGTGTGACAAATGTCATTTTGTTGGAAAGGCAGGAGCACCACGGAGCACTGCCAAATTGTGATGTTGAAGCTGGGGGTGGATATTAATATGCAAAGTGGAATTCGGCATCTGTACTGTTTCAGCCGCCAACAGCGGAAAGGCCATATATCCTGAAACGCCTGTGGCTGGACGGCGGCATAATTTCCCCGTCCTCTTTAATGGCCAAACCATTAGATTGACAAAGGGCCGTGGAAGCGTGAGCTCAGATCTCACTGCATACCGGCCGCGCTGGCCACCAAGGCAGAAGGATGTGGTGGGAGGAAAAGCCGCCTTCTTGGTGGGCATCCACCGGGCAGGTCCCAGTGGCGCTGTTGCAAAGTGTGCCAGGAGAACGGCTGTGACAGCCACAGGTGCCGGGTGACAAAGGAGGCCTCGTCCGTTCACGGCACACGTGCAAAATGTGAAATTGGTCGATTTCCCGGGAGATGAGGCCAGAGATGCACTGATGGGCTCTTAATGTAATAAATAAATAAATAAATAAACAAACAGTTAACTCAGCGACCCAGTTAGAGACGCACGAAACGGCCCTGGTTGTTCAGCTCCACCTGGACCCTGAGCCTAGGCTCTCGTTTCTCCTCTGTGCTGAAATACACAAAATGTAAAACTGCCACCAGCAGACGCTCCTGCCTTCCTGATTCTGCACAGCCGTCGCCTCTGTCCGGTTCCATCACCCTGAAATAAGCCCGTGGCCCTGACGCAGCCACTCCCTGGCCCTCCCCCAGCTCAGCCCGGAGCCACCACAGAGCCACCCTCTGTGTGGGCCGCCTCCACAGCGCTGCCTGGTCTCCACAGGAGTCTCGCAGTGGGTGCCTGTGTGTCTCGCGTACCCGCCCAGCGTGGATCCAAGGTCTCCCTGGGGCTAAGCTCCCTTGCTGAACTCCCGCCGTGCCTCCCGCCCTCCTTGTTCCCCCATCCCTGATGGTGCCTGGGTGCCCCTGCCTCAGTCCCCTCCCCCCTTCCTCCAGCATTCCTGGCACACGTGCTCTCATCTGTGGGACTTGCCCACTCGCCCACGTGACGCTGGCAACGGCAGCGCCATCTACGCCTTCCTGCAGGCTTCACCCACCTTGCGGGAGAGAGGGGAGAGGGCCGTGTGCTGTCACCCAGGTGGGGACCCTTCAGGGAGCGCGGCAGGATTTGCCACACACAATACCATGGCCACGGCAGCCAGTGGAAGGCGGTCCCAGGCAAACTGGTCCTGGGGGCAGCCTCATTGACAGGAGCCCCTCCCCAGAGGACCAGGGCAAGAGCCCACGGCAGAGGAAGTGGGTGTGAAGCCGCTGGTCCCTGACAGGCCCCTGCAACCGAGCCCGCTCCCTGGGAGTCCAGCAGAGTGGGGGATGCTGTTGGATTGATGCCCATGGCATAGGGCTGACGGACTGAGGGAGGGGCGGTCTGCACACAGCCAGGAAGCTGAGGTGTTGGCCACGTCACCCACAGCCCTGTCCAGTGAACTGGTGGAGACGGAAAAGGAGAAGCAGCGGACCCTCCCCCTATTAGGGACTCAACTGCCTCCCTTGCACTCTGGGTCAGCGACATGTTCCCTGCCCTGGGGAGCTCCATCCTTGGTGGCCTCCACTCACAGGGGCTGGGGGCAGCAGGAGCAGTCAGAGGCACTGGGGGGCTCTGCCGTGACTTGGCTCTTCTGGGAAAAGACAAATCCTTCAGGGCTGCTTATGGTAGCCTGCAGCTTTCTTAGCGGGCTTTTCTAACCAGACCAGTTCTGCACCTGTCCCTCCATTCTGTAATGTACAGGACCTCGGGCAGTGCCGGGAGTGGCGAGTGTTGCTGGGGGTCCTGACACTGGCCTGGGACTCTGTGTCCTTAGCCACAGGTGTTCCCTGGGGTCAGGCGAGGGCATGCTGTCCAACGTGGCTTCCAACCAGGACTTTGGCCCCTGGGACTGTCCGGTGTCCAGCCCTGGTGCTGCACCTTGGCTCGGAAGCTGCCTACTCATGCGCAGCCTCCACCCTCCTGCTTCGGAGATGGGGGGGTTTCCCAGTCCCCCACCAGGAAGGATGAGAAGGGCCCGGGGCTGTCTCGTGTGGCAGAGCTGCTGGCTCTGGGAGAGCAGGTGCCTGGAAACAGGCCGGTGGGCAGGACCCTGGGCAGCAGGGCAGATGGGCAGGTGGACAGGCACTGGACAGGCCCCCTTCCTTCGAGTCACTGCAAGCCGCCACCCTGGACCCAAGGCCCCCTTGGCCAACACCAACTAAAAGGCACCCAGCAGCTCTGGACCCAGCCCCCTCAGGTTTCCTGGAATTCTCTTTATTTTCCCGGGAAAACTGCACAAACTCTCTGCGCCTGCTTCTTTCTCAAGGGTCGAATGGTTTTGGTCATTGGGTGGGAAGCCTGGATGAAAACAGCGCGACTGTCCTGCAGCTGGGGTCCTGGCTGTGCTGTGCCGACTGCAGAGATGCATCCGTGTGTGTGTGTGCGTGCGTGCGTGTGTGTGTGTGCGTGTGCGTGTGTGTGTGTGTGTGTGCGTGTGTGTGCGTGTGCGTGTGTGTGTGCGTGTGTGTGTGTGTGACAGTAGAATCCAGGAGAAAGGATTTCGAGTGCTTTTACAACAAAGACGTGATACATTTTGAGCAGACACCCGTATTGATACGCGCTGAAGATGCATACTATCTTTATGCGTCAGAAGTCTTTTTTTTAAAGGGAAAGGGAGACCCAGATGTCCCCGACTCGGCCACCTCCTCCTCTCGTCCCCTCTCTCCCACCTAAGGGCAGAGGCTGGGCTGCCCCTGTCCACTGCTCCCTGGCGTGGGGCTCCCTGGGTCCTGAGAGAGGGCTCATTAGTCACAAAGGGGACAGGTCCTGATTAGACCACAGACACGGCCACCGCACCTGACGCTGCTGCTGGTTCCCGATAGAGTCCTTCCTTTTCATGCATATAATTTAAGAGGCTAATCATTCTGGCTTTGAGGCATGCACGATAATAATCCATTATTAACAGGACAAAAGAGAGAGGTGGCTTTTTGTGCCACCCTCGGTGCGCCTGTGGTTTCCCTAAGCTCCGAGCGAGACTGGCGTGCGCTCCTTGGAGGGTTGACCACGCCGGCTCACGGGTATTCCCATGAGGTCTCGTTTTGGTTTCAGGATTAACAAAACAGACACTTGTCTCGGTTATCTAATTAACTCTGTCATTTATTGAATTCCAGAGTCCCTGAGTCAAAATGAAAGACCTTTCCCTGGTTCTTATTAAACCATAATGTTAATCTCCATTTCAACACAATTAAATTTTTACTCCGATAGTTTAATTAAAAAAAAGTGAGAGAAACGTCAGGGGCTGGCTTCTATTGAAAACAAATGACTGCACTTCACACGGCGGTGCTGCCTGTAAGATGCGAGTGTTTTGTCCGAGCCCTCACCTCTCCTCCTACGAAGAGGGCTCTTCTTTAAAGCAGAAGGAGCCGGCGCCGCGGCTCACTAGGCTAATCCTCCGCCTGTGGCGCCGGCACACCAGGTTCAAGTCCCGGGCGGGGCGCCGGATTCTGTCCCGGTTGCCCCTCTTCCAGGCCAGCCCTCTGCTGTGGCCCGGGAGTGCAGTGGAGGATGGCCCAAGTGCTTGGGCCCTGCACCCCATGGGAGACCAGGAGAAGCACCTGGCTCCTGGCTTCGGATCAGCGCTGTGTGCTGGCCACGGCGGCCATTGGAGGGTGAACCAACGGAAAGAAGACCTTTCTCTTTGTCTCTCTCTCTCTCACTAACTGTGCCTGTAAAAAAAAATAAAGCAGAAGGAATTATGTGTGAGAAAGCGTTCTAATCGCGAGGACACGGCACCTAGCCGCTTCCAGGGCTGATTCCTGCAGGAGGAGGGTCCCGGCACCACGGCCAGGACCACACGTGTAGAGCCCCCCCCCCCCCGGGGGGAGCAGCCAAGACAGAGCTCCTCTCGGAGATGGAGGAACGCAGCTCGGGCTGGGTTCCAGGTCTGCAGAGCGAGAGGCTGGCTGTCTGCTCTCACTGAAGTTTACATGTTGGGCTCCGTACTGGAGGGTGTGGCCCACGAGCCACCGCAGGGACACAGAGAACTCAGCACATCAGAGCCTGTTGTCCTGAAGCCCACACTCGGATGTGCTCACCCTTCTCCTGAAACAGGTACCCACACAGGCACGTGCACGGGCACACATGTGCACACACATGCACAGGCGCACACAGGCATGCACACAGATGCGCACACACAGGTGCACACACACGCAGACACAGATTCCGAGCTGTCTCTGTTCAGTAACGGAACTGCGACCCTGTAGCTCTGGCCCTGTGACAGCAGCAGCCTGCACCGGCTGTGGATCGGCGTACAGAACGCCGACACACACTCCGTGTATTAACGCGTTTTATCACACACAGCTGACACAGCTTCTTGGTGATCTGTCTCCCGAGGGCCCAAATGCTTTAATAAATACATTAGTCCCTTTAGGTTGGGGAAGAAAGGAAACTCTAGTTAAATGTTCTGTTACATTGAATGAAAGCCTCTCTCATTCCACGTAGCTCAGGAGCCAGCTCGAGTAACCCATGGGTCTGGGGACCTGAGCGACATCCCCAGTTACGGCCTGCTTCCCTAAGTCACGTAAGGAGGATGGGGGCGGGCCCTGGGGCTTTGTGGGTTGGCTGAGCTCACAAGGGCTGGGCCCCTTGTGCGTGGATCATGGAAGAAAACCCCTTGTTCAAGGCACAGGGGCTGCAGAGGGCAGAGAAAGGAGGACAAGTGGACTCATGTCTCCCAGGAAGGCGTATGGGGCGCATGGTGGCCGAGGCCTCTCGTCCACCAGCTCCCAGCATCCAGACAGCTCATTAGGAATGTGCCTGCCAGGACTGGGGCCCAGGAGAATGCAGCGCCGGCTGTGCCTGCCCCGCAGCCTGCACCAGCTGCACTCCTCCTTCCAGGGTAGCGCCACGGGGCCCGCATGTTCCATCAGCACCCTGGGGTCCCCTCACCCCACTCATGACCACGGGGACCAGTCTCATTCTCTCCACTCAGATGGAACAAGGCCTCTAGCTACTGCCGGCCGACTGCACAGAACTCCCTAGGTCAGTTGTCCCACCCCGGCTCAGAGGTCACGGTGGGCAGTCTGCTCTGGCTGCAGCCATGGTCGGGGAGGGAGGTGCCGGGCCCCGGGCACTCCATTTCACCTGCAGCCCTCTGGCTCCCTCCGAGAGCCGCACCCCCTGCCTGACTCCCACCCCTCTTGTCCGGGTAGTGCCCGGTCCACCCCCGCCCTGTCCGTCTTTCCTGCATCTTCAGAAACACGCCTCCTTCTTGCCTCTACCGGGTCCTGGGGGGGCGGGGGTCCCTCCCACTGTGAATAGACCCCTCGGGATGGGGCTCTCATCTGCCTGGGGACCGAGTGGGCTCACGAATGGGATGACACGTACCCCCTGGTCTGGATCTCCGTGACATCACACAGCGAGCACTGTCAGGGTGCAGAGGCCACACAGGTCTCCTTCAGTCCCTAACTGATGTTGCACAGAGACCAAGGCCGCTCCTGGGAGCCGCGGTAAAGACGTGCGTGCTTGGCCATGTTCACGGGACTTGGAAATGGTGGCCGAGGTCTGAGGATGAGGATGGCTCCGTTTAGGGGTCCTCTTCCCCTGCCTTCCCAGCAGTGTTGGTGGGGAGCTGCATGGGTAGCGGGCACTCCAGCTGGTGTTCCGGTACATGGGCGTCACAGGCGACAGCTTAGCCGGCTGCGGCCCAGGCCTCCGCTGCAGTCTTTCCCAGACACCTTCCACAGCCCGCCCATCCGTCCCCCTGCGTCCCCTGCCACCGCCACTCACCTGAGGGCTCTCTGACCTCCCTTGAAATGTAGCCGTCCAGGAGAACTGTACCCAGTGGACCCACAGGGGACTTCCGCTCTTCACAGAGACCCCCCACCCCACCCCCAGAAGCGACTCTCTGCTCCGCTCCTTCCTGCAGGTGCAGTGCTGGGTGTGGCCCACCTGTTCCTGGACGAGGCGGTCCTGGCTCTCCGTCACTGGGAACCATCACTGACCGCCGAGTCCCCAGCCACGGGGACAGGAGCAGCGAGTGCATGGGAAGCGGCTGCCCACACATGCTTGGGTGCAGGTGGCAGGCATGGCCCGAGCGCCCCACTGTCCCAAACCCCCCTCCCCGTGGGTGTGGTCGTGCCCCCGTGATCTCGGGTGCTCGCTGCCTGTGCTGTTGACAGCCTGGAACACAAACGCAGAGGATTCTTCCTGTAGCCGCTCTGCGGGCTTGGCAAGGTCTCGGTGCTCCAGGGCTGCCAAGATTACAACAGAAACTGCTCCTCTGAGGGAGTCGGCAGAAACGTGAGTGGGAGGCGGGACTTGCGCACCTGCCTGCGCCCGGGGACGGGGGTTCCGTGGCTGTCCCTCGCCCCTTAGGAAGCCAGACGTGGAGATGCACAGTGCAGGTTACCAGGGACCTGAGGGCCGGAGGTGAACTTCAACCCCAAGGCTGCGGACGGACACAGTGAGAGGCCTGCGTGCAGCGGCACGGTGCCAGGCTTTAAATGTTGTGTGGACTGGAAAGAGACACGCAGAACGAAAGTCCCGGCACAGCGCCCGGCACAGTCACCCTGGACATTGTCTAAGGATCCACGCGTGGTTTATGAGCATGTGTCAGGCCAGCAGAGGGCCTGGAAGGGAGAGGGGAGGAGGCGGGGCCCCTGGATCAGGATCACAGGGAAGACAGAGAAGGAGACTCTCACAAACGGGTGAGGGTGAGGAGTCAGCCACACTCAACTCTGCTCCCAAGGAGAGGGGAAGAGGAAGGAAAGGGAGGGGGAGGGGGAGGAGGAGGAGGGGGGAGAAAGGGGGAGAAGAGAGTGAGGACGAAAGGTCGGTGGGGAAGGGGACTCTCGGTGGGCGCCAGCAGGAGACAGGCGCACACCTGCCCACCCACCGAGACGGCACACCCCCTGGGCACCGGGCACCTGGCAGCCCCGCCCCCGCTCAGCTCTGGGCCTCTTCCTGGGACGTGAGCGCCTGCCGGGCCCCCGAGACTCGGGCGGCCCTGAGTGAACAGATGGCTCCGTGAGTGCTCTGGGCCTTGCTCCCCGTGCTCTCGCGGGAGAGGGCTCAGTAAACATTTGCTGAGTGGAGCATGATCAATAAGTCAACACTGCAACCGGGATAAACACACGGACCGGCTGAGGACAGAGAGGATTCCAGCGCGAGCCTGGCAAGCAAACATCCAGGGAAACCCGAGCCCCGGCGTTGGGTGAGACCCCGGGGTGGGGGTGGGGGGCAGCTGTCCCCATCACAGTCACCACAGTCACTTGTGTGCTCAGCTCCAGGCCCCGCGCGAGCGCTCACCCCACCTGGAGGGAGGCAGCGGGCGGAGCCCCAACAGCTGTTGTCCCAGGGTGCTCTCGGGAGGGGCCCCACCTGCCGTGGCTCCAGCTCTGCTCCTGGGTTTCCTAAGGGGCCCTGGGTCCCCGGGGAGGGGGCCTGTGGTCTCCAGGGCATTTCTGAGTCCCGGCTCCTCGTCCAGGGCATTTGAGTACCGGACACCTGCCGTTCTGTTGGCACAAGCTCCCCTCTCCCTCACGTCCCAGCTCCACGTTGACCGGCTTGAACTGTGTGCAAGAGAAAGCAGACACAGCCTGTGGGCTTCACCCCGGGACCGAGAAGAGAGAGGAGGGCTGTGTGCGCCCACGCGTGAGCTCACTCTGAACCCACACGTGTGCCCACAATGCCTGGGCTGTGTCAGAGCTGCACACACCACACGTGTGTCCACACCGCCCAGGGCTGTGTCAGCTGCATACACCACACGTGTGTCCACACCGCCCGGGGCTGTGTCAGAGCTCCATGCACCACACGTGTGCTCATGTCTCCCAGGACTGTCAGAACTGCAGCCACACACCACACGTGTGCTCATGCCGCCTGGGACTGTGTCAGAGCTCCACGCACCCCATGTGTGCTCACGCCGCCTGGGACTGTGGGCAGAGCTGCAGAGCCATTGGGCGGGAGCTCCAAGGGGAAGACCAGGCTCTGAGAGGGGCCGGAAGCCTTCCCTTCTCCCTCTGTTCGCCCCCAGTGAGACCGCAAGCCCCTTCCATGGTGCCGAGAGGGTGTCTTCCACATGTCCCTCTCCACAGCCACACGGCAGGCCCAGGCCACCATTCAGCTCCGTTTCCCGGCAATGTTTCCAGTCCTTTCCGCCCCCCCGCGACCCAGGTAAACCCAGTGACCATGCAGGGAGCACAGAGCAAACCCCACCCCTGACCTGTCTCCAGCTGCAGCCGGTTCAGCCCCCAAGGTGCCCCATCCCTGTCTCTCCAGGCTGCAGCTGTGTGGCCTCCGCATCCTGGATGATGACCCCCGACCCGGTCGCAGTCGCAGGGGAGCCTAGTGCACACCTGCTCCCAACACACGCAGGGTGGCCCTTCCTCCTCTGCGTCCCACCCTCCCCTCCAAGTCCTGGTTGTGCTGGCAGACAGGCCCCACCTCCCAGCCCTCCCCAGCCCTCCCGGACCCTCCCAGAGCCGGAATGACGCGTGGGCTCCACCATCCAGAGTGAAAAACCCACAGAGACCCCTGTGGTGGGTTCCTACAGGACCATCAGTCCCTAAATGCAAGTCTATCAAACTTCAGCTTTTTAAAATATTTGTGTGCGTTTATCTGAGGGCAGAAGGACGGAGATGGAGATGAGACAGACAGCGAGCTTCCCCATGGCCAGTTCACTGCCTCAGGCCAAAGCTGGGAGCCGGAAACTCCATCTGGATCTCCCACACACGTGGCTGGCAGGGACCCAGCTGCTTGAACCATCACCTGCTGCTGGAGCCATGACTCGAACTCAGGCCCAAGATACGGGACGGAGGCATTCCAGCTGGCATCGCAGCAGGTGTGCCAAAGCCCGCCGCAGGCCTGCGGGGCTGTCACAGGACTTAGTGAGATAACAAACGCTTGCCCTTCCTCAGGGCTGGGAGGACTTTGTGTCCAGCATGCGGTCAGGCATCCCCGGAAGCACTTGGCATCGCTCCGCCTTTCCGCAGATGAGATGCACAGAGGGGCAGGCAGCTTGCCTGAGGTCACACAGCCTGTGGATGACTAGGCCGACTGGGGGGCTGAGCAGTCCAGGCCACACTGGACCACTGAGGCAGAGTGTGTTGCGTAAACAGCAGCTGTGAGGATGATGGTGGCAGAGGATGGCGACAGGTTTGGCCCTGGTCAGTGGCCACCTCACCAGGGTCTGGTCTTGGCTGTTCCCAGTACTCCCAAGAATAAATTAGCATGCAACTTCCTAAAGACCATGGGAAACTCGGAGCTCCAGCCGGCCTCGGTCTCCAGAGCCTTTTTTGGGGGGAGGCAGGCAGCTCTCACTGGACAAGCATCCTTTGATGCTGCCCAGTGCGCCTCCGGTGGACTCAGGACACAAGGGTGATTGCAACCGTGGGGCTGTGGCTCTCCCCGCCGCGCCCTGGCTCGAGCAGTGCCTGCTGTCCCTGGACAGCCCAGTATGGCCATTCCCCAGGTGTGGCATTGGGGAGCAGGTCCCAACCCCGCCCCCCAATCTATCTGAGTGCCGCTGGTTTCCTCTAAGACCCCAGGCACACGCTGTGGGCGGGGTGGGGGGCTGGGACTCTCCTTTTCCTAAGGAAGACATGACGGCTCAGTGGGGGCTGCCACCTGCCGCAGCCCGAGGTGGGTCTGAGCCGCCTCTGAACTTGAACTTGGGAGTGTAAGGAGTTTCCCGTTATCCGCTTGAAACGCAATTAAGCCTTAGTTGAAATGCTGCCCAGGGCAACACCTGTACTGGGGCACAAGGCAAAACCACTGGGAGGCGCGTGAGAGCTCCTGGCTTAGATCCCAGAACACAAGCTCTCCGGGAGGCCGTCAGCCCTCAGGCCACCCCTGGGACCACAGAGCTCCAGGCAGAGAAAGGAGGGGCCTTTGGGAGAGTCTGGGGTGGGCGCCGCAGGCAGCCCCCGGATGAGAGCCCTGAGGCCCGGCCCTGCATGTACACACGTGGCCTTGGGCTGCCTCCCACCCCACAGCCTCATTCTCAGCCCACAGGGGCTCCTCTTCTGGGGCAGGGAGCAGCTCTCCCAGCAGGGACGGCCGGGGGCTGCACCTGCTTCTCTCAGTGGAATCCCAGGAAGCCAGGGCTGGCTCCCCGCAGGACTGCCAGGCTGCAGCTCAGCGCGCCTGTGCAGGTGGAGCCCATGACTTCCCCCCTGGCCCACAGTTCTGCACAACCACGAGAACAAGAGCTTAGTGAGTCGTGGCTTTGCGGCTCCTGCTCCCTCTCTGCCCGTCCCTTGCTCCTCTGCACCGGGAGGGCTCCACAGGACAGTCAGAGCCCAGCGGCCCCATGCACCCTCCCCCGGCCCGGGGCTGCTGTGAGAACCCAGGGCGACCCGCACAGAGGCGGGCAGCTCTGTCTGAGGCCACCTCCCTTTCCCAGGCAGCACTGACAAATTATTGATCACATCCAGGATGTGTTGCTTTTACTGATTTGAGTCTCATGGTTCGTTCCCTCATCCTTCCATCCAATATTTATGGGCTGCCTGCTATTAGCCCAGCACTGCTGCCCGGCACGGCTCCTCTCTGCAGCTTCTGTGCCTCGACCTCTGCAGGGAAGGCGCATGAGGATGGGCGAGGTTTTTTTTTTTTTTTTTGGCGTATGTAGAAATGGCCAGCATGCAACACACAAACACAGTAAATATTTTTGAACAGAAAAGCAAATTTATAAACTGCTAAAAGTAATTATAGCCGGATGGCGGAACAAGAAGCAACGTTTGCCTATTTACGTCTTGCCCCGCCAAGTTTCTTCAATGAAATTCCTTATCTCCACCATGAAGAGAACGAGGGTTTAGCAGTGCGGCGAGGACGGCATTGTGCGACTGGATCGGGCTTTGCAATCAGCGTCTGAACCGCAAAGCGAGGGACGCTGAGTCCATTTCTGACGCAGCCCCGGCACCGGTTCCTTTTATGTCCCAGACAACCGTATCTGATGAAACTGGAAGAAACCCTGGCTTTCTGCTCCTTTGCCCAGCGTATCCTTGTGGGGCCCAATTTTCTTCAAAACTGAGAAAAAAAATGCCACAAAAAAAAAAACAAAACAGGACTATTCAAACAGAAAGAAACTGGCTACACTGAAATGTTGTGTACCTGATACATAGTTACTGGAAATATTAAAAATAAGGGAAATGGCTCATAAAAGAGGCGAAACATCTTGAAATTCTCTGCAGGAAGAGAAAGAGAGAAAAAGACAAATAAAGGGTACAAAGGCAAGGCCCTCTCAGACTCTGAAGTTTCTGTCCCAGAGGGATGCTCAGACCGTGACGACTCTGCAATTCCAGGCCACACACCCCTGGGTTGTGGGGGGGACTCCTGCGTCTCTCCCCTCTCCACGCTGGCCCGAGTGCTGGGACTTAAGCACCCACATTCCACCAATGGCAATGACCTGGCCCGGGCCAGGTGGGGTGGCCGTGAGGAGCACCCGCTGGCCGGGCGCGCTGGGTGTGTCCCGCAGCTGTGAGGCCATGGGGTGCACAGAGCAGGACTGTGCCTTCCACCAAGGACACTGAGTCACAGAGGCCCAGGCGCGCCCCTGGTGGAGGAGGGGTGGCCAGCGCGGTGTGACTGATGTGGCGGTCGGCCACCTGCACCGGGAAGGTGTTCCTGTGCCGTCAGGCGGTCTTTGGAAGCAGCAAAGCATTCTTTCCTCCTACGGCTACACAGTAATTTCATTAAACCAAACCTTTATTGATATTGGGGTCATTATTTCTGGCAGCCATAAATGAAACTGAAAGCGTGTGCTGTGCTTAGACCGTGCGGCACAGCCGGCTGGTGCCGTGTCTGACCTGTGCTGTGCCGCTGGAATCAGAATGGGATCCCACGACAGGAAAGGGAGGGCCTCTGCCCGTTCACCGCCTCTGCCCCCTTACAGCGTGTAGAAAACTCAGCCTACGCAATCAAGTAAGAAACCATCATCGCCGTCATGCAATTATTAGGAAAGAGAAGGTCCAATCGCTCTGTAGATGACGCTGTCCACTAGAAAGGCCAAAGAAGCCAACCAAAGTGTACAAACGGCGCTTCGCGTTAGACAGACGAGTTCTCTGCTGAGTGTGGAAGGAGGAACGCACGCTGCTCCAGAAAGCTCGAGACGCTTCCTGCGAGAGAAACCACGCGTGGACTGCAAACGTTTTTGAACCAAAATAAACGTACCTTTCAGTGTCGCATTGTTTGACCTGCCTGAAGACGATTCATGGGTGCTAACGGCTAAGAAACCTTTGCAGAGGGGGAGCCGAGTAGGTGGTGTTTGAAATGATAAAACTAGGGATGTTACAGTCACAAGGTAGCGAGTTAGCAAAGGATTCGATTCCAACGCGGATCGAGGCCTCTGCTGACGACGCACTGCGGCTGGACCCCGTCTGCTGTATTCGTGCCTTCAGGTTCACACACCCAAGCAAAGCAAAGCAAAGCAAAACAAAGCCAGCGCCGAAAAACCAACACCAAGACCCTCGACCTCCAACCTCATGTTAGAAAGGAAACCAAACAGAATGACGCGCGTCAGCCTATGTCCAGAGAACACCTCTCTGAACTTAACAGCAAAGACGACATCATCTTATTTAATTATAGACGAAACTGTATACTCTATAGAAGGTGGAAGATATCCCACCTACTTGGTAAAAATAAAATGCCTTCTAAGACAGAAAACGTTGGTCTCTTTGTACATAATTTACTGGACCCCACCCCCACAGAGGCTGCCCAGGAGTAACGAGGAAAACCAATGCCCAGGGAGGAGGCACAGAGGCCGCGGCCCGGCAGAGCTGAATCCCACACTGACGGCAGAAATGCAGGTTTAACAGCCGCTGAGCGCAGGTCGGAGACCACGCTTCCCAGAGTCGAAGTCCTGGCGTGAAAGGCCCCGGATGCATGCCGGGTGCCGGTCAGAATCGGCAGAATGTTCCGGAAGACACTCTGGCAGGGGCTGTATGGGATTCTACCGTGCGGCTTCCGACCCAGCCCAGTGCCAGGGTGTGGTGTTCGCCTGTTTGTTGGCTTGGGCGACTGTTACGGCCTTTACTCTGCCCTGAGCCCGATCCTGGGCGAATTTCATGGAACCTGGTGAAACCCGGGCAGTTGGATTGAGGAGGGGAAGGCGGGCGGTCCCGTAGTCTGGTTCTCCGTCAGGCCTGCCTGCAGCCGGGGTGGGGACGAGCGCTCTGCTCCTCTGGGGGCCCACCCAGACTGGTGCCCACAATGGCCACTGTTTCACTGCTTCTAAAGGAGAAATTGGGTGTGAGCCAAGCAGCTGAGATCCATAAAATGTCGACAGCAGAGCTAAGGCTGCAGAACTTTTGAATTATGTATCTTCAAGCAAAAAAAGTAACTTCAGTTCTGTGAAAAGTCGAAAAAGCAAAGAGCTGGAAGTTCACAGGCAGGAAGCCCACTCAAATATTAACCAGCCGAGCTCGCCGGCGGGGCTGGGCGCTGCCAGCCGTGTTTCTGCTTTTGCTCCAAATTTTCCCAAATGAACGTGGCATGCTTTTTAAAATTGACACGTATAATACATGCACATGGACACACACACATGTGCACACAGTCTCACATATCTATGCCACACATGTGCATGAGCACCCATGTGTACACACATATGCACATTGTCATGCACACATTCATACATTCACACATACTCACACACAAATACATGTGTGTGTGCTCTCATACATCCACACCACACACATGTGCTGCACACTCACATGTATACACTCTTACACATTCAGTGTCACACACCATGCATACACTTACATATCCACACAAATACTCACACAAATTTACATGTGTGCCCACTCCTATACATCCACACCACACACATGTGCACGCACACACACATGCACACACTCACACATGCAGTGTCATGCACACTCACATTCACACAAATACTCTCACCCCAAAATACACACATGTGCACACACTCTCATACATGCACCATACACACGTGTGCATGCACACTCACATGTACACACTCACACATGCACAGTGTCATGCACGCAGTACACATTCCCACAAATACTCTCACACACAAATACATACATGTGTGTACTCTCATACATCCACATCACACATGTGAGCATGTACACACATGTACACAGTCACACATGCGCACTGCCATGTACACACACATTCACACAATACTCTCACATAGAAATATACACGTGTGCACACTCTCATGCATGCACACCACACACATGTGCATGCACACTCCCATGTACACTCTTACACACACACTCTCAGACACATACGTGTCACCAGAACGGGACACCCTGCGCCATAGCACCTCAAAGCCAAGGTCCCACTCCTGGGCAGCTGGGGACGAAGGGCCGGCTCACTGCGGCTCTGTCCCTCCCGCCCCTCCCCGGGTGGGGCAGTTCTGAAGGATCCCTGAGCCGACAGCACCAGGCGGGTGTCAGTGACCTCAGCCTCACTGGGCAAGACGCACTCGGTCATTTCCGTAAATGCTCGTGTTGGACAGGACCAAAACGACGGCCCTCTCGGGTTCTCCTGTCCACACCCATGCTGCCCATGTGTAGCAGGCCAAGGCCCAGGTGTGCCCGTGTGTGCAGCAGGTGTGCCCGTGTGTGCAGCAGGCGTGCCCATGTGTGCAGCAGGCCCAGCCCCAGGCATGCCCGTGTGTGCAGCAGGCATGCCCGTGTGTGCAGCAGGCGTGCCCGTGTGTGCAGCAGGCCCAGCCCCAGGCATGCCCGTGTGTGCAGCAGGTGTGCCTGTGTGTGCAGCAGGCGTGGTTCACATGTCATCCTCCAGGGCCCAGCCTTGCTTGTGCCCCAGGGCTCCCGTCTTTGGTGATGAAGCTCATTTTCAGACTGGATGTTGTCCCCAGAAACGGGCCGAGGGAGCCGTTGGGCTGCCACCTCTGCTCAGGCTGAGCTGAGACAGCTGGATCGAGACCCTGCAGGGCGGGGCTGGGCGCTCCAGAGCCAGCCCGGGGCTAGCGAGGGGCAGGATGGGGGCCGAGGAGAGAGGCGCGGGGGCACCTGCAGCAGAGGCGGGGACAGGACAGAACTGAGCCTGGCTGGAGGCTGTGGCTCAGACTGGAAAGCGCTTAGTTGGAAACTCATTTTTGGTTCATGAACTCCGCCCTGGACCCTGGCTCAGGACGCCTCTCCAGGGGCGCTGTGGGACTCAGCTTTGTGGGGCCCACGGATGCGTGTGCTGTTTCTGCTTGTGCTCCAGGCAGGGAGCCCACGGGACCGAGGCCCCCGAGCCACAGGTGCCGGCCCCAACCCCACCCCACGGAGGTGTCCTGGACCAGGGTGGGCAGCTGTGTTTGGAAGTCCGCCTGACTCCCCGGGCTGAGCAGTGGCGAGAGCACCAGCTGGCCGGCGCAGCCTCGAATGGTTACTGTGCGTCCTTTTACAGAGAGGTTGTGCAGGACTCTGGGCACCATCCACCCAGGAGGACACGCCCAGGACGGGGTCGGCACTCACCTGCCGCTGTGATTCCCCTGGGCCGGCCTGAGAGCTGGGGTTAGGGGCGAGCTGTTCTAGAGCCAGCTGGCGGTGAGCTGGGGTCCCGGCTTCCAGCTGGTGCTCGCATGGGCACGGGTGCCCTGCCCTGGCCCCCGTGCACATGGGCTCCCTGGAGCTCGAGGGATGCGGGGGGCTCAGGCCTGACAAAGTTGCAGGAATGGAGGCTGGCTTAGGCCCCGAGGACTTAACGGTGATGGGGGCAAGAGCAGGTGCCCTCCTGAACGTTCCCCTGTGCACTGGCCTGGCGATCCCAGGCCACCTTCATGACAAGGCCACGGGCAGAGCAAGGACACAGGGACAGAAAGCAGCCAGTGGCGTCATGCCGGGGCCAGGGCTGATGGCGTCTCCCTAACCTTCGGGGTTGCAGAGCCCACCAATGCTGGACTTGGTGGATTGTGAGGGGCCCATCCCAGCCCTTCCGCCCAGGAGCCAACCCCAGCTTCAGAGCTGCTGCGTTCTCCCATCCTGTGCCACTCCCCGCCATCCTCGCCAGGCCAGAAACCCACTGCACCTGCACCCTGGGTGGGTGAAGGCCCAGGCAGAGCCAATGGAGATGTCGCCGCCTGTCCCCCAGCCCAGCCCTGCCCAGTGCCGCCTGTGCCGGCCAGGGAGAAGCCTGGTAGACGCTCTCTGGGCCGTGTGAGGCTCTGCTGATGGGAAGGGAATGGGGGACTTGGGCTGTTAGCAGTTGTGCAGAAAATCTCAGGGCTGGCCCTGCTTTCTGCCCAACAGGTAGGAATAACCGGCCGCACAGAGCCTGCTCCAGCTACCAGAGGGCTGCTGTGGGGCCGGCGCCGTGGAGCAGTGGGCTACTCCTCCGCC
This sequence comes from Oryctolagus cuniculus, assembly GCF_051225735.1. Taxonomy (NCBI): domain Eukaryota; kingdom Metazoa; phylum Chordata; class Mammalia; order Lagomorpha; family Leporidae; genus Oryctolagus; species Oryctolagus cuniculus. The sequence continues at coordinate 2,189,740 of NC_142877.1, forward strand.
TGCGGCACCGGCATCCCATCTGGGTGCCAGTTCTAGTCCAGGCTGCCCCTCTTCCGATCCAGCTCTCAGCAGTGGAGGATGGCCCAAGTGTTTGGGCCCCTGCACCCGCAAGGGAGACTGGGAGGAAGCTCCTGGCTCCTGGCTCCGGATCGGTGCAGCTCTGGCCATTGTGGCCATTTGGGGAGTGAACCAATGGACGGAAGATCTCTCTCTCTGTCTCTCCCCCTCACTGTCTGTAACTCTACCTGTCAAATAAATAAAAAATCTTAAAAAAAGAAAGAAAATCAGCTACTATTGGGAGGAAAAGCTGGGCAGAAGGCTGCACACGGTGACGAGCAGGTGGGCGTCCTCGGGGGGTGACAGGGCATAGTGGGGGCTGCAGCACGACTGGAGCAGGCGTTCTTCCAAACAGCAGCCAGGACGCAGCTTGGACAGCAGGCGTTCCGTGGGAATCCCAGCACAGTTTTGCTAAGTGTGCTACATCTTGTTTATGAGAATTTGGAAATATACAAATATGCAAAAATATATTTGAAAACTCTCAGCATTATGTTTTTCTTCAAAACACCTCACAGCCAACGTGGAGACGGCCCAACAGACTGACCCGTGAAGTAGAGGCTGCTGCGGCTTTTCCCTGCGAAATCCAACCCGAGCCAATGCACGCGCTCGTCGCGTGTGTGACCCTTCCTCTCTTTCTTTTCCTATTTATTAACAGCAGATTTGAGCGCAAGACAGATACTCTGCTCCTGGCGTTAGCAACCGTCTCCACACAGAAATCTCAATATTTGTTCCAACAAATACAAAATAAGAGGAACATGGGTGATAAACCAACATTGTGCGCATCCTCTTCTTCTTGCTCTTTTGATTTTCTTACTTTTCCAAATTAATACACATGGAGATGCACAGGCACACATACGCGCACACACTTACATGCACACACATACATACATGCACACGCATGCGCACACATACACACATGAGCACTACACGCACATATGCACACACATGCAACACATGTACATTACACACGTGCACACATGTGCACACATACACACATGAGCACTACACGCATACACACGTGCACATGCACACACAGGGGCGTGCATTCACACAAGGCATATACACACATGCACACATGCATACACACATATGCACACACACAGGCACGAGCAGAGGGGCTGTCCCACTCTCAATGTAAGAACACAGCCTGCATTTCCATAAAATAGTCCACCTGAGATCTATTTGGAGACAAATTCGGAGAGTACACAAGAACATGATACTATTCAAATAACATTATTCTTGCTGTGGACTGTAGACTCTATTAATGGCTGTTCTATAAACAATAAAACCTATTCACCCGTGAAATTCATTTATGTGAATGTGCTCATTACGGACACATTAAAATAAAGGCAGCGTATGCTGGTGTTTCCTTGTCGGCAGAACAAATATTGGCAGGAAATCAAGCCCCCAGCAGAACGCAGAGCGGCCCTGGGTGCTGAGCGCGTGAGCCGCACTTGATCTTCCCGGGGCCTCTTCATTCTCAGACGGAAACACGTGACTTCAGATTTGCTTCTTCCCCGCTGTTCCTGTCCTGCCGAGCCCTGCTAGTCCCTTCAGGGCTGACGTACAGGGCTTGGGGGCCCCAGAGGCAGACCCATCCTCTCCACGTGGCCCCGAGCTGGGATAATGCTTAGAACTGTCACCTTGCTCCCGGCCGAGTGCTGCCAACAGGTCACCTTCCACGGCGATGCACGGAAACAGGAGGACGCTGGGCAGCCCTCTATCTCACGCGTCTCAGTTCGTTTCTGGAATTAAAGCCTGTGCTCCCCAGAACGCCCAGCTTGCTGAGCCCTCCCTGTTTGAAATGCAACTCCCTCGACAGCTCAGCCAGCTACAAAATGTGCAGTTCACGTCCTCAGATGGGCCGTGGACTTCCACGCGGGCAGGGGCGGGGAGTGGAGGAGTCAGCCAACCCTCCTCCTTCAAAAGGAGTGGAAGGGACAGGGCGCACCCTCCCGCCTCCCCGCCCCGGAGTCTCTGCAGGAGGCTTTGTGATGCTCTTTGTGCTATGCGTCTGCCTCACGGCCCGGCACGGAGAAGGCCTGGTTCTCTCCCACACTTGCCTAAGGACGCAGCCAATGACGGGACAGAACTTGGGGCGTGTGAAAGGAATTGTCCTGTGCAGTCTGAAATGGCCTCACGTGGGGCCCAAGTTCAGCCTAATGTTCTGTGACAGGAGAAAGAAGACACATTCTCACAGGGAGTGCGTGGTTTGTAAAACCCAGTGCAGCTGATGGAAGGCTGGCGGACAGACCGGAGAGAATAACGCTGCCTCGCGGGTCCCCAGCACCCAGTGTAAAGTGGAAGTTTGCTGCCGGCTTTGAGGACCCAGCCATTATCAGTGGCCTCCCCAAGATCGTGGCTGTCCCCAGTTTTGTGTCGTTCTTCTGCTTTTACTCCCCACACGGCCGCCTCCGGGCAGCGAGACCCTGCCTGGCGGGGGCACCGCGCGTCGGTGTTCCTTCATGGTACCTTGCGCGGTGCCTGAAAGGTGGGCGCCCATGTCCTCCAGCCTTGTTCATCTTATTGGGATCTTGTTGGCCTGACATCCAGGAAACAGCAGGGACTGCAACAGCGTGCTGGCTCTCGTTTTTCTAGCGCGTGCCAGGTTGAAAAGAATTAATATCTCCCCAGTGTTTGGACTTCTACAATGTGAATAGACTCTCCTTGCATTTATTTAGACCTTCTTTGATTTCTTTCCAGTTTCCCAGCGTTTCTGCAGGTAGATCCTGCACCGACGTTTAAACTCAGTCGGCTATTTCTTGGTGCTTGGGAAATGGTGTTGGCTTTTATTTCATCATTGCTGGAACATAGAAAAGCAATGAACTCTTGTACATCAACCTGATATCCCGCCACTTAGCTGTAACCACTCATTAGCTTTGTGAGCGTCTCAGACCGTTGGCATCTTCCATGTAGGCGCTCACGGAACACGCAGACAAAGATGGGATTTCTTATGCTTCCTCCCGGTCTGTGTGTGTGTGTGTTTCCTTTCCTAGTCTGGAGGCACTAGCTAGGGCTTCCCGCATGAGGTGGAGCTAAGGGTGGGCAAAGGACACGTCCGGATCCCACTTCCAGCTTTAGGAGAAAACGTGCAGTTTTCCGTCGTAAGTGGAACGCCAGTCGTGGGGCGCTTCTACCCGGCGGAGGGGCTTCCCTGGACTCCCAGTCTGTGGAGTTTCTCCTGACCTGGGCGCAGGACTCGTCCCGCCATTGTCCTGCATCTGGTGGTGTGATCGGGTGATTTTCCTTCCTCAGCTGTCGATGTCTGGGCTCCATGGAGTCCTCCTCACCTGCTGCGGCAGTCTGGCCCACCTGGCTGGGAATGGACCCCACCTGGCTGTCCTGAGACTTGTTTGCCTGCGTTGTTGGGTCCGTTTTGCCAGTGCTGCATGGAAGGTTTTTTGCAACTTTCTTCATGAGACGTTACTTTGCACTTTTCCCTTCTCATGTCTTTTAGCGGATTTGGCAATCGCTGGCTCTGGCCTGGTAGGATGAGCTAGAGACTCGATTGCTCTGCTCTGCTTCCTGGAGAACTTGCAGCGGGTCCTCCGGGGCGCTCCGTGAATTCGCTGGCGGAGCCGGCCGGTTTCCTTTGCTCCTGTGCAAGGTTGACCCAGACCCTCTCTGATGACCTATTTCTCCCTGAGTAGGCTTCGGTTTCCCTGTCTTTCAAGCAATCAGTTTTTTACTTCTAGGATATCAAGTTCGTAGGCACAGAATAGTAACCTTCCTTAGAGATCATTGGGTCGTGCGCCCAGGTGGTTCGGTCAGGATGTGCGCACCCCGCATTGGGGGAGGGGGGGCTGGGTCTGAGCCCGGTCTGGTCTCTGCTGGACTCCAGCTTCTGCCTCCGCACAGCCCGGGAGGTAGCAGGAGATGGCTGAGTTAGCCGGGTCCCTGCCACCTCGAGCGAGTCCTGGACGGAGCTCCCAGGTCCCGGCTGCTGCCTGGCCCATTCCTGGCTGTTACAGGCATCTGGGGAGTGAGCCAGTGGGTGGGAGAGCGCGATCTTCTCTCTCTGGCTTTCTCCCTGTCACTAAAGTAGTCGTCTCCGGTACTGGGAATGTGCACCTGTGTCTATACTGGTCACGGCCGGAGGCTTAGCCGGCTGCATCATCTCTGTCTGCTTCTGTGCTGAGCGGTGTTGGAAGAACAGAGTCCACTTCTCTCCGCTCTGGGTCGCGCCAGGTCTGGGGCCAGCAGATTTGGTGTCTGTGCGGGCTGCCTTCTGGCTCCTGGATGCCACCTTCCCGCGTGTCCTCATGTCCTGGAGGAGGCCAGGGCGCTCCCTGGGGTCTCTCGCATTCCGGTTGGCTGTGCCCTCACCACCGGAGCCCTCCCAAAGCTCCGCCCCCTCAGGGTTTAGGAGCCCCGAGGCTCACACATCCATCTTTTCAAACCAGCGTCCCTCTGCTCCCTGCTCCTGTCTACTAATTTCCTGTTTTCAACGCCATCGATTTCCCTCTAACATTGATTATTTTTGTGTCTTCTGCTCGGTCTGGGGTGAACTTGGCCTTCTCCCTCTGAAGAACACGCCGCTACTTCAGGGCTTTTTCCTTTTCCATGTAACCTTTTCTATTTTAATTTTTAATTCATTTTTAACTGATTCAATGTGCTTTGCAGATAAAATTCTAAGAACATAATGATATCCCCTTCCTCTTTCCCTCTCTCTCCCTCCCACCCTCTTCCCTTCTCTCTTTCTCTCTCTTTTTGGTTTTTGAGATAATGTATTTTCAATTTACGTTACACTAAAAAGGTTTAATACTTCACCAAATAAGAAGCTTAACAAGTAAAAAGCAAAAAGACTCTAGTTTAGTGGGAATAAATACAATAACTATAAACAATAATTGAGTAAAAAAATGACCACTTCATCCATATACCATAAATGTTAAAGTAATCACAGATTATTCAAACTATAACAGTATAACATTCTTAACCATGTCGGTTTCATAAAGGTATAAGAGAAAGTTTAACAAAACTATATTTGCAGCAATACTGATACATAAACATTTTTTTCTTTTTTTTGTTTGTTTTTTAAATTTTAGCTCCGTGCCCAGGAGAGGATGGTGGCGCTTGTCCCTCTGCGTCCAGCTGATTTCACTCTAGCTCCATCCAAGTTGCCACCCACCATTCTTTTTAGCGCTGCACGATACTCCCTTGTGTACACACGCCACCTTTCTCATGCACTCCCCTGACGGTGGACGCCTGGGCTGGCTCCCGATTCTGGCTGTCATGACAGCGCTCCTATCACACAGTGGAGCAGGGATCGCTGAGTCATTGTGCTGGAATCCCCTGGGCACACACCACGTAGTGGGCGCACTGGGTCGCGTGGCCAGTCCATTTATAGTGTTTTAGGGTCTTGCTCTTTTCTCAGCCATGTGCCTCCTGCCAGAGATGCAGGGCTTCTACTAACCCTTCAAACCTGAGGAGTGTGGGACACTCCTCAACCCACAGGGATTGGATGCAGGGTGGTGGAGGCCCGACCCTCCACCGTGGCCACCGTGGCCGTGGGGTGAGCAGTAACCCCAGGCTCACAGGCTGTAGCCCCCTCAGCACAGCAGGTGCAGGATGGAGAAGGAGAACGGGAGCAGCCCACCAAGGAACAGAGGCCTTGACCTCAAACCATGAGCAGAGCCCAGGCCACCGTGACCCACAGGCCTGCACACTTAGCTCATATTGAGTCACCCCAGACAAATCAAACTCCCGCATGGTCCGGGACTGGGTCTCAGCCTCTGCCACCTCAGAGCTGTCCCCAGGGGTGGCACTTGGCATGGTGCCTAAGAAACCTGCAGCCCGGCCCCACCTCTGGCTTTGAATCCAGCGTCCGTCCAAAGTTGTACCCTGGGAGGCCGCAGACGACGGCACAGGAAGTGGGGTCCCTGCTGCCCACGTGAGGGACTTGGGTGGAGTCCTCGGCTGAAAGCTGTGGTCTTGGCTCAGCTCTGTCCATCACGGGCGTCGGGGAGTGAACCAGCAGATGGGCGAACTTGCTCTCTCCCTCCCTCTCTCTCTCTCTCTGCCCCTCAAATTATAAACCAAGTTATCAACCATTCAACCTGATTTTTTAACATTCCTGGAGTAAAAGCATGTTAAATAACTGAAACACACGAACAAAACTGCACAAAATGTGTCCGGCTGTCAGGTACCCACTTGAGAACACATACATACTGTCACATACAGGTGCCTTTCACTGCAAGTGCGTGTCCCTCACTCACACATGTGCACACACATGTGTACACACATGTACACACACATGCACACACACTTTCACAGCAGGGCCCCTCGAGGGGGGAAAGCCACATGGATCCCTCATGAAGAATAATGACGTGGCTACTGGCCACAGCCTGTGGCTTGAACACTTCATCGGTCCTCAGAGCCGCATACGTGTAGGTCCCGTGTTAGATTTTCCTCTGGAACTTTTGACCATGACCCAGACCTTCTCCCTCGGGGCAGGCTGTGAGCAGCACCCAGGGACTGAACCGGGCTCGGAGACAAAGACTGGAGCTCAGGGCGAGGACCGGCCGTGTCTGCTCCACGGGCGATGTCTGAGGAAGGTGCCTGTGGACTCGGCCCCTCTGCTTTAGCCGAGAGAACCTGGCATTTGGTGAGTTCCCAGCGACGTGTGGTCAGCGAGGGCCCAAGCAGAGCCCGGGCCACAGCAGCAGCGCTGGGGTCACCGCCTCCTCGTTTTGCTTCACCAGGGGAAGCCCCCACGTGCACTTGCAAATGGCGGTGCCTTGTCAGCTGCTCCGTCCGCTGGTTCATTTCAGTGTTGTCAGATTCTGTGTTTCTTTGATGCCTGGAATACGCACCGTGTGGCTCTAAAGGCTACATTAGAAGAACATCAATGGCAGGCAGACGCGGCACGGCGGAGAGAGTGCTGGAATCACGCTTGAAGGTACAGCGTGATTAGTTCTGAGTGTGAGAGAATGAAGTCGGAGGGGACGGCAGCACAACCCACACGATGAACATGGGAGACACATTGTGCAGGGGACAAACCGCAGCCACACATATGGAGGAACCGTGGCTGCGCCGTGGGAACGCAAACAGAGGGCCCATTGCTAAGGGCTCCCAAGAGTGAAGCCACACAACCCTCCCGAGCACGGAGCCCTGCTTTCCCGGCAAGGGCCGGCTCGCGAAGCCTTGGCTGTGAGGATGAAGACGATGGGCAGGCGAGCCTGCAGAGAGTTGGGCCGCGCAGTGAGGAGAGCAGCTCCTCTTAGAAGCCATCCTGCTCAGCGAAAGTGCAAGAGACGAGTGCGAGCTCACGGGCGAGGCAAAGCTCTCCCCTCCACGGAGGAGCCAGAGCGGCCGCGCGCGTTAGGGTCGCGATTCCCAGAAACACCGGTGTCGCCAGGGTGGTGCTCAGGGCAAAGAGGGCTCGCCACCCCCAGTGGTCACGCTCCTCTGAGCTGACCGTGCGTCCAAGGAATAAAGATAAGGAATTTATAGACAAGATCCCTGATGTAGAAATCCTCCAAGGACGCGGAATCACCACGACAATGACAAGGACAACGACAACGACAAGGAGGGATTGCTAATAAAGATCCCCCCATGTGCCGGGCAGGGTTAGCGGCTGGAAGCCAGCACCACCACCTGGAAGCGATTCTGGCACCTTCCACCTGAGACACGGGAGACCTGAGCCTGCAGGTGGGTGGGCGCCTGCCGTGGGTCCCAGGCAGCAAACAGCCGGGAGCAGAGGCAAGTGTCCCAACCCCCGCCCTCAGGGGACACGGCTGCCCACGGGCAGGGCTCTGTGTGCAGACCGAATGCTCGCTCGGCGCGTGTCCCTCAGTGAGGTCGTCTGGGGGGCACGCAGGGGATGAAAACAGGCGCCCACAGCCGCTGGCTGAGACGGCCGTGTGCGACAGTCAGTGAGGAAACCAGGTTGAAGAACAAGGTGAGCTGTGGGTGAACTGGATTCATTGTTTACAAGCAAATGGAGCCCAGCGGCACAGCCCTGGTGTGGAAGGGGCCTCTGCCGGCACTGAGGATGACGCCGGGAGCCAGTAGCAGAGGCACCACCCCCGCCCTTGACTCCGGCTTCCTGTGGACCCTGGTGAGAACATGGTGGCTCCAGGGGTTCAGTTCCCGCCACCTGGGCTGGGTTTCCAGCTCCAGCTTCGGCCTTGGCTTGTCCCTGGCCACTGAGGGCATCAATGGAGTGAGCCAGCAGATGGATCTCTGTCTCTCTGTGTGCATGCATTTGTGTAAATGTGTGTGCACGTGTGTATGTGCACATTCATGTATGTGCATGCATGCATGCGTGTGCACATGTATAAGTGTACGTGTGTGTGCGCATGCGTGTACGGGCGTGTGTGTACCTCTGTGTATGTGTGTTCTTGCATGTGTGTGCATGGGTATGTATGTGCATCTCTGTGTTTATGTGTGTGCACACATGTGTGCATGCACAGGTGTTTATGTGCATGTGTGTGCATGTATGTAAGCGTGTGGGTGGGTGTGTGCGCCTGTGTGTATGTGTGTACATGTATGTGTGTGCATGTATGTATGTGGGTGGGTATGTATGTGCATCTGTGTGTGCACGTGTGTGTGCATGTGTGAGCGTGTGTGCAGGTGTGTGTGCACCTGTGTGCATGTGTGTGGATGCATGTGTGTGTGTGTGCACAAGTGCCTGACTCTCAAGTACATAAATCAAATTACAAAAAAATGGAGTAAAATTTCCACAGCAGAGGCTGTGGCTGCCCCGCCCCAGGGTCGTTGCGGAGTTGAGGACGGTGCAGAAGTTCTCCTACACCTATTTCTTGATAGTCGTGTGGATTTTCTAATTTTGGGAGAAGACATCTAAGGGTTGGGAGAAGTTTCCGGGGCTCACGCTGTCAGCACAGGAAACCTCAGAAGTTATGAATTAAAAGATGCGCACTGGGGGCAGAGCTCTGACTCCGTGCGTCATTCTCTCATGACCTGCGTTTCCCAGGAGCGTCTGGAAGTTTCCGTCTACATTCAGCGCCTGTGGGAACAGGACAGCAAATGGCCTGGCTCTCTTCCGGGGGCCGCCTGACCTCGGCTGCCCAGCTGCCAGCGCCTGCTCTGCTCGCCGCTCCCCGTGGCTTTGGGGCTGGCCTCCGGGCCCCTCCGTGGCTCCACTCCCCACTGCCTGGACGAAGGCCCTCGACGCAAGGTCCCGGGAGGCTCAGCGTGGGCCAGACACGCGGCCCCAGCTCGAGCGGCTTTGGGAACACAGCCCCCCGCCCCGAGCTGGGGACAAGGTCTCCGGCCAGGAGAGCGAGCGGCGACTGCCGGCCCCGGCTCAGTGCCGCATGGTTTCATTAACGGCGCTCATGGTCTGTCCCCCGTGGGAGAAGGGGAACAGGGATTTGCCAGGCCTTGGCTGTGTGGCAGCCACGGTTTGCTGTGGGCTTGTTTTGTGCCAGGCGCCACAGCGCTGCTCAACACGCAGACTAATTTGAAGTCGACACAGGGCTCTTGTGGGATGCTGATCTTTTGCGTGGGAAGTTGGTGATAAAAATGACAGAGGCGCCTCGGTGACAAATGGCACAGCCGGACGTGGGGTTTGCACGCTCTTTCTCATGCTTGCGCTGCCCGGCGGCCTCCGTGAGTTGAATCTCTCGTGGAGGCTTCTTGGGGGGAGAGGTGAAGAATCAATGCAGAAGTTGAGATCTGGGTGCCGGGCTGCATGGGCGTCCCAACCCCCCAGGGGAGCCCAGGCGCGGAGCTCGGAGCCGAGGGAGATCTGCGAGCCGCATTCTCTGGCTTTGAGCTTCTGCATAAAACAGAATAAAAAATGACCATTTATCAAAAAACACCCTGGCTACTGCTTGTAATAAGTTCCTGCACACGCCCCAGACGCAGACGCGGGCCATGTGCTGTCAGCTCGCTCCTTCTCCACGGAGTTTATTTGTATTTGGGTGGCAGGCATTAAAAAGGATGTCAGCTCTGTGTACATTAGCGCCCCTCTGTGTTGATCCATGGGCACACTCCCACACTCGCATGAATGCTTGCCCACAAACACACCCGTATCTTCTCCTTCCCAGGCAGTCCCTCTGTTGGTGGCCTGTGTCCCCCAAGGTGCTCCCAGCCAACTCTTCCCGACACACTGAGGGGAGACCTGGAGGAAACCCTGGGGTCGTCCTGTCTCCTGCAGCTGGTCCTGAGAAACCCCTCTATGTGGAGCCCGGCGTCTCCTGGGACAGACCCTGGGCCGGGCGTTGTCTGCTGCCTACGGGACACCCTTCCGGTAACTTCCGCCTGGAGGACGCAGCAAAGAAGTGGACGTCTGACCGTCATGTGTAAGAGGCTGCGTGATGGAAGGGAGTTTGGAAATGAGGACACAGATGTGCAGATCAATTTATCCGTGATGGTTGAAACCTTGGGAGCCAAAGCTGAGACTTTGTGGAGTCCGAAAGCCAGCAGGTGAGGCGCTGGGAAGAGCCCACGTGCGGGTCAGCTGAGAGGAGTGGCAATGCCCAGAGATTCTGTCCATCAAGATCCCAGCAGAACACAGAGGGTCCCATCCGGTGGAGTTCACGGAGGGACGATCCACCCAGATGTGGACGTGGTAAGGGGAAGCTGAGCTCCTGGCGGGGAGAGCAGTGGGCACAGGACCCCAGGAGCACAGCTGTTCTGCAGACACGGAGCACGAGCCACGGCGTAATTATTTTTAAAAGATGTATTTCTTTATTTGAAAGTCAGAGTTATGCAGAGACAGAGAGAGAGAGAGAGAGAGAGAGAGAGAGAGGTCTTCTATACACTGGTTCACTCCCCAGAGCCAGCCCCAGTGCACAATCAAAAAAAAAGTTGTAAGATCGGGGCCAGTGCTTTGGAACGGTGGGGAAAGCCGCTGCCTGTAGGAGTCCCAGCTGCCCAGCTCTGACCCAACCCCTGCTACTGCACGAGGCAGCAGGGAGGCAGAGGAGGCTGCCCCAGTGCTTGGCCCTGCACCTGCATGGGGGGCCCACGCATGCGTTCCCGATTCTTTGCAACCAAATAAGCATTTTTAATTCCGCTTTTCCAAGAGCTTTGGAAGGACCTTTCTATTAAGTTTTCTAATCCATGAAATAAGATGTGTTTCTATTTATTTTTGTCTTCCTTCATTTCTTTCAGCAGCGTTTTGTAGGTTTTAACTGCGTAAGTCTTTTCATCTCCTTGGCTAAATCACAAGTATTTGATTATTTCTGATCCTGCTGTAGACGGGGTTGTTTGTGGTTTCCTTTTCAGATTATTCGTTGTTTCTGTACGGAAAGACAATTCAATCCTCAGGTCCACCGGTTCTTTTTTGGAATGACTGTCCAAGGATTTCTTCATACAAGATGGTATCACTTGAAATGAGTTTACCTTTTCCTTTACCTTTTCCTTTTTAAAAGGTTTTATTTATTTATTTGAAAGTCATAACTACAGAGAGAGAGGAACAGAGAGAGAGAGAGAGAAATCTATGTGCTGATGCACTTCCCAGATGGCTACGACAGCCAGGACTGAGCCAGTCAAAGCCGGGAGCCAGGAGATCCACCAGGTCTCCCGTGGGGGTGGCAGGATCTCAAACACTTGGGCCGTCTCTGCTGCTGTTTCCAGGCCATTATCTGAGAGCTGAGTCGGACGTGGAGCAGCCGGGACCAGAACCAGCGCCCATACGGATGCCAGCACTGCAGGCGGCGGCTTTAACAGCCACGCCACAGCGCTGACCCCTAATGATCATTTTTATTTCTGTAAAATTGTTTGTAACGTCCCATTTTCTGATCTTAGCGATCTGAGTCTTCCCTCTTTTTTTGGTGCAGTTTGCTAACTGTGTGCTCATTTTGTTGATATTCTTCAACGAGCTACTTTGGACTCACTGATTTTCTCTGTTCCTTTTTCTAGTCTCTATTTTGTTTGTCTCTCTTAGCTTGCGATGAGTTTGCTCTTTTCCCGGAGTCAGGGCATCGATGGGAGAGCCTTCCTGCCCGGAGCACCAGCATGCTATGAATTCCCCTGTGGCACCACGGCTGCTGGCCCCGAAGCTTTGCGTCATTGTGTCTTCACTGTCGTTCAGAGTCTCTCGGAGTCCTTCTTGGGTCCCATGGTTGTTTTAGAGTGTGTGCCTTAATTTCCACAGACTGTGAACTTCCCAGTTCTGGAGTTCCCTGCTCTGCCATCTTCCTAGGATCCACTGTAATACTTAGTCCATGTTACCTGTAATATTCATCCCAACCCGTACTTGATATAAAAATTTTAATGCCATGGTTTACCCTCTCTCTCTCTCTCTCGCTCTCTCTCTCTCGCTCTCTCTCATTGCAGTGAGCCTCTACATTACACAGCATCTTAATGTGGCCACATTTCAAGAGCTCAGGGGCCTCATGGGCTGGCTGTGGCCGTGTTGGCCAGTTCAGGGCTGCAGCAGCTGGGTGAGTATTGGTCCCACTTCTGGAGGTGACCGAGCAGGGAGAAGTGAGGTCAGGGTTAGTGGCTCTGTCTCGGTCACTGCACGGTCGAGGTCCCTCCTGGGCATCCAAGGGAGATGCCAAGCATGGCGCTGGATGGAGTCCTACGATGATGTGTGAGGGACCCAGGCTGGAAAGACCACGAGTCATCAGGTATGCGTGACACTTCCTGTCATGGGCGGGACAGAGAGGGATGTGCTGATGGGGAAAGGCGTAGGACAGATCTCTGGGAATTTCGACACCTGCAGCGTGCGCTCTCACCCTGGGTGCTACTGACATGGGCTGGGTGCTTCCTTTTTTTTAGACAGCCACAATCCACAATACATCAGTATATGTAGATTTCTTAGGTGAAACATTTACATCAATAGTCAGACACATTGGTCTCTGAAGGAATCTGGCCTCCAGCGCTTTTACGTTTGTACCGTGCAATTATTGGGAACGCCACTCTCTGGCTGAGAATCGTGAAAGCAGCAGAGCGCTATTTTAGCTTCATTACGGCAAATTCCGACCTCGTGGATCTGCCCGGATTCGGCGCCTCCCTGAACCCGTCATAAACGCTCACGGGTAACCGGCCACGTGCGTGCTCGCTGATCCTTAGGGCAGTTTTCAAGAGTCAGATAGACTCCCGAATCTCTAAAAATGTGCCAAAAATGTTCACACCTGCTGTGTTCCGATTTTTTTTAAATCCTTTACCAACTCTCCCTGCCCGAAAGTCACGCGTGGCTTCTCCTCTCTCCCTAGCAAGCTGCTGGGAAGCATGAGTGGACTGGACACGGACAGTACAGGAGCTCAAGCCCTCTGGTCAGGCAGGTGCGTCTTTGTGCTGGGGCCCATCTGGGCATGGCAGGACGCCCAGCACTGGTCTTGGCCTCTGCCAGCTGGTGTCAGCAGTGCCTCTCCACTGCCACTCTGACGTGTGACAGCAAAGACAAAACGCGTCCCAGCCTTCGCCAGATGTGCACGAGGGAGCAGTCCGGCATGACTCAGCATTTGACTCCAGGGGCACGGGAGCAGGAGTTGGCAGAAGGGACTTGGGGGGAGATTCCAGAGGGGCGGAAGCAGGGGGAGCCATCCCTGGGGACCGGAGGCGGGATGGTTCCTGTGGGCAGAGGGGTGATGGCGGCTGGGACTTGAGCTTCAATAAGTGGCTAAGAAACCGGCAAATTTAGTCTGAAGAAGGCACTCCGTTGAACGTGCTGCGTGGAGGGGCGTGATGGCGCAGTCTGGGCATCTGGGGACCGGGCAGCGCGCGAGCGTGAGCGTGAGCAGCTCTCCTCTGGGGGGGTGGGGGCCGCACAAGTGGCTGCCCTGGCGAGCAGGTGCCACCTTGGCCCTCAGCAGGCAAAGAGGCGCCGATCAAAAGACTCGAATAACAAAAACACAAAGGAAGGATTAATATTTGTCGGAAAACACAATGTCATATTTATTCCTCTTTCTGCAGCTTATTTAATCCCCTGCTTCAATAATTATAGCCACGCATTGTTAGGGAGGTCTAAACACTGGAGGAACTTATTACTGTCAGAGATGATTATTAAAACTACAAAATTTTGCCTACAGACTAACACAAGCAGAAAAGAAAGTTATTAAATCTCATTTTTAGGAGTCGGCTTGTGTCCTTGGGCTGCGTTCTAAAGCAGAGTAGGAAATTGATACTCTGATGATTTCCCTTCACGGGACTTTTATTAACAGCGTATCTTGTCTCCACCAATTAATCTTTGCAAATTTTTCTCCTTGCAGAATGCAGACTGAATTTTGATGGTCTGGTTCTTGTGGTACCTGCGGTGCATAGAAACGTCTCTTAATCTATTACACGTCGTGTGGCTCTCCAAAGAAGAGGACCAAACTTTTTTTTCCTTTTTTGGAGTGGAGAAGAGAGAGCACGAGTGAGGAAGAGCTCCACCCATCCACTTCTTCACTGCACAGACGGCCCCACCAGGGCCAGGGCTGGGCTGGCGCCAAAGCCTCGGTGGCAGGAACCCAACCCCTTGAGCCTTAACTGCTGCACCCCCAGATTTGCACTAGCAGGAATGGGAGACCGAAACTAAACCCAGGTACCCCAACACGGGACGTGAGCGTCTTAACTGGTGCCGAGCCTGCTCCGGGTGGTTAGGCTTTAAAACGGTGGAAATTCCATTTCTACAAGTTTGAGGGAAAATGCACTGTTGCCATAGAAATGACTCTCTCTCTCGCTCTCTCTCGCTCTCTCATTTCCAGTGAGAACATAGCACACGTCTGGTTGTTGCAGGTCCTCCAGCACAGGGCCCTCCCCTCTGCCTTGTTTGCTCCGGAGCCATTGATTGGCAGGGCGCCTGGCTGGGGGGTGGGGTGGGGGGGGGTGAGCGACTTCCTGAGAAGCCAAGCGACGTCCAGGCGGAGCAGTGCAGCCGGCTCAGTCACCCAGGGCAAGAGCTAAAATAGACACTGCGTTGCTGAATCAACGCAGCCTTTGGCCCACTGAGAAACACCTCCTAACCAGAAACGCTTCCCCCAGGGTGAGGTTGTGCTGCCCTGGGGTGGCCCTTTTGTGCACCTCAGGGGCAGGGGAGTCCCGATGAGGGTTCTGCCTAGAAACCAGCGGCAGGGCCCCGTGTCGCTCATGGAGACACTGTGGGGGCTGTGACGAGCCGACTCCCAGGTCCAGCCCTGGACCCCAGAAACAGACATGGGGACATGGCGCTCTGGGGTTTGGGCAGCGAGGTGGGGTTCCTGTGACTGTGCACCCAAGGCCTATGTGGCCAGAGTGACCCAAGAACAAACACCTCCTACCACCCCCGAAATGAACACCCAGCGTTACCCAAAGCTCACACGTCCGTTTCTGTCCAGGAGGAGCCCCGCTGATTGGACCTACAACTTATGCATCCCTTGGTGCCAAATCAGGCTTTTTAGAAAAACTGTTCAAGGAAAATGGGCGTGCATGTCTAGTTTAAAATAGGGACGCTGCTCACCGCACTCTGCGCACACGGGCAGGCAGAGCCTGGGCCCAGGGAGTGGCAGTGGTGGCCACACGGAGCACCAGCTGCCAGAGCCAAGTGCACCTGCTCCATGGGTGTAGACACCTGGGAAGCGATGCCGGTCCCGATGGAGAGATGCCCGCGGCCGCTCCGCCCACCCCCCCACCCCCCGGCTATGTCCAGGGGAACTCGTTATTCTCGGAATCCCATTTCCAGATTCTGAGGCTTCCCGTCCCCCACGGCTTACTTCCGGATGACTGAAAGACACAGAAGAGGTCAAGATTATCGTGCCGGCTCGCTTGGCAGGCAGGATTCTCGCTTATTCACTTTGCTGTTGAGTTGCCCTTTAACTATTAGGAGATGTCTATTAAAAACGAATGGCAGCACGTTTTTCGGTACTGCTGATTTCCACTGAATGACTACCCGGTTTGTAAGGGCGGGAAAGCTGGGAGTTAGGTGGGTGAAGAAAGGCTGTGTGTGTTGTAAACTGCCGAGGAAATCCTCAGCCCATCCCATAATTCCAGTCACAGAATAAATACGGAGGTGAAAGGAAGCTGACACAGCCCACAGAAACAGTTGGCTTTCAAGCCCTGCAAGACGATGCTTTTTCAAAAAGAGTCTTAGAACTTACAAAGTACAATTTTACTTTAGAGGTCAACACCTTTCGTGTAAGGGGTAATTTAATCTGTGTTATGCATTACACAGTCAGCAAATTACTTTCAGAGTCCCATCAGTAACATGTATGTATGAGTAGACACATGTGTGTGCATGGGCATGGGATTAAAGATAAGTTGATTTGGTGCAAACAGATCTTAAAACACGTGCAGAGTTTCCATGACATGTGTGTTCTCTGAAATTTCTGGAGGTCCCTCCTATGGCATATGTGCTTGTGTGTGTTTGTGTGTCTATGTGTGTGTTTGTATATGTTTGTGTGTGTTCATATCTGTATGTGTGTGTCCACAGGTGTGTTTGTCTATGTGTGCGTGTACATTTCTCTGTGTGTATCTATATGTGTGTTTGTATATACATGTGTCTGTGTGTGTGTCTATGTGTGCTTGTGTGTCTGTGTGTGTATTTGTATATAATTGTGTGTGTCCATATCTGTGTGTGTCCATGTGTGTGTTTGTGTGTGTATATTTTTCTGTGTGTATCTACATGTGTGTATATACATGTGTCTGTGTGTTTATGTGTGCTTGCGTGTGTGTATATGTTTGTGTGTGTTCCTATCTGTGTGTGTGTCCATGTATGTGTTGTGTGTGTGCATGTACTTCACTCAAGTTCCAATTTCACTCAACTTTCACGGCAAACATTCTTGCTCATGCACCATAATCCTGGAAAGACAATCGACTTTCTAAAGATCGATCGATTGATTTAAAGTCAGAGTGACAGAGGGAGACACACACACACACACACACACACACAGTGCATGGAGAACCTTCCATTCACTGGTTCTCAGTGTCCACACGCTGGGGCTGGGCTGGGCCCAAGGCTAAGAGCCTAAAGCCGCAGCTGCGTCTCCCACGTGCGTCTTCCACTGCTTCCCCAGACGTGCCAGCAGGGAGCTGGATCGGAAGCCGAGCACCTGGCACTGGGACTGACACTGCAGTATGCAATGGCGAGAGTGCAAGTGGCTTGCCCTGTGGCACCACAGTGCTGCTCCCAAATCAACCCGTTTTTGCAGATGTGAGGTCCTTCCTTGGGTTGAGGATTCTGTAAATGCCAAATGAAAGAAAAAGAACTGAGTCCCCAAGTTGTAACTGCAACCCGGTTCTCTAGTGAGCAGATCTTGGTCTTGGTGCTCCTTGTCTCCCTTTCTGATCACCAGCATCGCAGTGCATTTCCCGAAACTCGGGGAGATGACCAGCGAAAGAGATACAATTTTTTTTAAAGATTGATTTATTTTATTTGAAAGTCAGAGTTACACAGAGGGAGAAGGAGAGGCAGAGAGAGAGAGGTCTTCTGCTGGTTCACTCCCCAGATGGCCACAACAGCCAGGGCTACACGGATCCGAAGCCAGGAGCCAGGAGCTTCTTCCAGGTCTCCCACGCGGGTGCAGGGGCCCAAGGACTTGGGCCATCTTCCACTGCTTTCCCAGACCACAGCAGAGAGCTGGATGGGAAGTAGAGCAGCCGGGACTCGAACCGGCAGCCATATGGGATGCTGGCACTGCAGGCGGGCCTTTACCCGCTACACCACAGCGCTGGCCCCACGCTCCCTAACTTTACCAACTGAACTGGGAGTGGTGAGGCCCTCTATGGTCGTGATGGAAGAAAGGGAACTAGACTTCACTTCCCTATTCAAACAACTGGGGGGCACGGAGAAGTGTGTGGAGCTGGGGCTGAAGACCAGGAGCTGTGGGACGTGAGCCCAGGAGCACAGCCCTGCAGGGCCCAAGTCACCGCTGGGCCAGTTCCCGGGGCGGGAAAGAGCTCGGGGTTTTCGGAGGGGCCCTCCTTTGGGGGCAGAACCCTGGGAAACAGGAAAATGGACCACAAACGAGAGACAGGGAGCACTCTGGAGTATTTCAGGCTTTAGCCGAGCCCTAACCTCAGCACAAAAATGAGGAAACCACCACTGGCAGCGCCGCGATCAAACAGAGCAACCGGCGGAAGGACGCCTGCGCCACGCACGGCCGGAAGTGGAGTGCGGCGGAGCTGCAGAGCCCGTCCACGAGCCACACGCAGAGAGCAGGAAACGGAACAGGGAGAAGGCAGCGCGCCAGGCCGCGCGGGAGCACGGCGTGTCCTCACACGTGGGCAGAGGAAGCCCATCGGGGCAGCAGCGGGCACCGTCATGCATGCAGATTTGAAGAAAAATGGCCAACGCGCTGGCGGTGCGATAGAAACAGCGCCGTCGCAGGCTGCAGGAGCGGAGCACGTCGCGTGCACGAGGAACAGGGCGAAGTCCCACCCGGGGAAGCAGGAGCAGCGGCGGGCGGGGGGAACAGAGGGAGGAGGGCGGGGCAGGCGCGTGGAGCACGGAGGAGGCCGTGGTCCACGTGCTCACAGGGCCCTTTCGTCCCTGGCTCCTGTTCCGTCGGGACTATCATGGAGAACGAAGTCAACGAGCAGTGTGGGAGTCCTCACGGAGTGCCCCAGACGGAGCGCTCAGCTCCCTCGTGCGGAGCGTGGGGCCGTGGTTTGAACGTGGCCCATCTCCCGGAACCCCTGAAGGACTCTGAGCCCCGAAGCCACAGCTTGGAGGACGCTAAGCCCAGTTACAGTGTTCGGAGCCGGGCTTCGGGGAGGTGACTGACGCGATACGGTGGCCAGTGGGGGGCTCCGTGATTCCATCCTGTGCTGCCACACAAGGCGGGAGACCACCCACCGACAGGTGCACAGGGACGCACACACGCCCTGACTCTTGGGGTACAAGGTTCCGAGTGCCCCAGAACGGGAAGAACCCCATCAGTCAGTCGGGCCTGCACCAGTGGGGCTGCCTGGCCTCGGGCTGTGGCCCCCTGGACCAGGAGCCGAGACAGAGGTCTCCTCCTTGCAGAGCCGCCTCCACTGCTGTTGGGTTGCAGCGGCCAAATGCTGACGAGTGCAAGGTGGGAATGAGGCAAGGAGGTTTCTCTTGAAAAGGTAAGGATTTAACCCCAAAATAATAACAATGCTATCTAGGTTTTGAGGCCCTTTTAAAAGAAAAGTGGCAATCGCAGCCCAGATTCTGAGAGTAGACGAGGAAATAATGCATTGGGAGGCCATTGACTATTGTGTGATTACACGGCACCGTTAAACCTGGAGCGCGGAGAAGGAGGAAACACCCACTACGAGCCCCGAGGAGGGAGGGATGGCGGGTAAAGTGATTAGAAGCTAAAACTTGAACCACAGAGATGATTTTAAAACAAGACAAGAAAGTGGAATGTAACCTCTCAGCAGGTGGTCCAGGACGCGTGGATCCCACCAGAGGAAACCCAGCCTCGACTGTGGCCTCCTGGCCTGCGCAAGAGTTACCTTCAACGGGTTATAGCCCACAGCGTATGAGCTAAAACTCTCGTCCTTTTGGACAGAAACCTGGAAGACTATTGCCCTCACCCTGATCATGTAAGCTATCTTTAAGTGGACATTGAAAAGCAGGAACCAGGGGCGGGCACTGTGGGGTGGCGGGTTAAGGGATCACGTGGCATGCAACACAGACATCTCACATGGGTGCCAGTTCGAGCCCCGGCTGCTCCACTTCTGATCCCACTCCCTGCTCATGCACCTGGGAAGGCAGCAGAGGCTGGTGCAAGTGTGGGGGCCCCTGCACCCCCATGGGAGACCGGAATGGAGTGCCAGGCTCCTGGCTTCGGCCTAACTCAGACCCAGCTGTCCCGGCAATTTGGGGAATGAACAGCACATGAAAGAATCTCTCTCTGTCTCTCTGTCTCTCTCTCTGTGTGTGTGTGTGTGTGCGCGCACTCGCGTGTCTCCCTCTCTATGTAACTCTACTTTTCAAATAAATAAAAATACCTCTAAAGAAAAAAAGGAGAAATTATGAAAGAATATTTTATAATTTGGAAATAATTAAGTTTAAAATTTTGCTCTTCCAAAACCACTGTAAATAAAATCAAAAGGCAAGTCAGAGACCAGGGAAAAAATTGAAAAACATATCTAGCAAAGGGCTTATGTCCTGAATATACATTGGCTGCTGAAGATTCAATACGTTTGCTCAATTTTTTAAAAAAAATGAGCAGAAGGAAGGATCATACGGTTTACCAAGGAAAATATATGACCAGCAAATAAGCAGGCGGCAATCCAGCCTCAGCCTCCCGGGAAACACGAATGAGAGTCCAGTGCGACCTCGCACCCGCGGGACGGCTCAGACGGAAGGAGTCGGCAAGGCTGTGGCAGAACGAGGACTCCCGTTCGCGCGTGCCCACTGCAGGCGGAAATGGCACAATGGCTTTGGGAAAGGTTTCTCCTGCTTCCTCACACTGTCGCCTGACGTGCGACCCAGCGCTTCTACCACAGCCTCATCCCGGAGAAACCAGCCCATGCGAGCACACAAAGGTTCGCAGACGAACGCCAAAGCTGGGGCGAGCCCCATGCCCATCGCCAGGGCGCGCCGTCTCCACGCTGTGGAGTGCAGAGAACCAGGATTATGGATTCGGCACCAGAGACCAAGCTGAGAGACACTGGGGAGGAGAAGCCGGGCACAGGGGACCGCGCACTGCCTGATCCCGCCTGTCGGAAGCTGCAGACGGGGGCTGCGCTGCACGGCCCGGAGCAGGCCCCTGGCTCCCAGGGCTGCAGGCAGAAGGATGCGGTAAGTGCAGGGGACACAGAAGAGTCCCCTCTCAGCCTTGGCCACGGTGCCTCGGCTGTGCTCGCTGATCAGAGCTCACCAAACAGCAGCTGAAAAAGTGATGACTCTCACGGTGTGCAAATGACAATTCTAGAACGCTCGCAGTGCGGGGATCGGAGATAGAGGGTGCTAAAGCCCCAGCGGTCTCAGTTTGAAGGCGGCAAACTGTGATCAGGGCCTGAGCCTCATCGCTCGGCCAGCTCTGTGCGTCCTCAGCCCCCACGTCCCCGCCCCTGAGAGGGTCCCGGCAGGAGAGCTGGGAGGGCCTGATGGTCGTGGAGGAGAGGAGGTGGACCGAGAGCCTGCCTGCTCGGCGGAAAGTGACAGGGAGCAGGCGGGAGCAGAGAAAGACTCCGTGGTCCTCCATGGTCCTCCGTGGCCCTCCGTGGTCCTCCATGGTCCTCTGTTCCCTCCGTGGTCCTCTGCGGTCCTCTGTGCCCTCCGTAGTCCTCTGTGGCCTTCCGTGGCCCTCCATGGTCCTCCGTGGCTCTCTGTGGTCCTCCATGGTCCTCTGTGCCCTCTGTGGTCCTCTGTGGTCCTCTGTGGCCCTCTGCGGCCTGTATGGCCAGCGCTGGGTTGGGCTTGGAGGGGTCAGTGCAGACCTGACCTGACACACACTCCTGACAAGGGCTCAGCCAGGAAACCGAAGAATCTTCAGAAGTTCAGTTCCTTTACATGCCGTGACAAAGGGGACAGCGTTGCCACGGCTCCCAGTGGACTTGAACAGTTCTACAGAGTTGCTCGGCAGAAAATGGGGCGGGAAACTGCTCCACTGGAGCAGCCGTGCAAAGGCCCTGGGGCAGGAGAGGGCACAACCCACTCGGGGATCTGCAAAGGTGGTGAGCCCAGCGCAGAGAACGCCCTGGTGAGGTGCTGAGATGAGGGGTCCGCAGGTCTTCTCGTGAGCAGCTCTGAGGACGAAGGTTGTGCCCAGCCCCCTCCAGGGCACAGTCAGTCTCCTTGTGAGATGGGAAGATGGACGCCTCCACTGTGGCTCCCCACGCACAGCAGGGCTGGGAACCGCGGCCTGGGGAGGCAGGCGGAGCGCGGTCTGGCCCGGCCCTGCAGGCCGGCATGAGGCTGGGTCCAGGGGCGCCAACGGAGGCACCTGCAGACGTTGGGCTCCAGAACGGCTGCGGTGCCGCCGACAGCAGCAACGTCGTGAAGGCGGCACCGGATCCGCGGGATCAGAAAGGACGCAGACTCAGCCATGGTGGGTGCGGCTCCAGGGGGCGGGCCGAAGCAGGAGGGAACAGAGGCAGGCCTCGCTGTGGAATGGACGGGGTGCAGGGCGTGGGCTTGAGGGCGGGGCTCCAGGTTCTGTGCCTGTTTCCTAACTGACAGTGATTCCAAGCCCTCCCACGAGGCCGCCCCATCTCCAGTGGGGCCAGTCTCGGAGACACAGGGACCAAGGTGCCAAGGGCAAACTTTTGAAGCACCTGTGCCTCAAAAACTGGAAAAAAAAAAAAAACACAAATAAATAACCCACCTTATCCAAGCAAAAATTAGCTTTGAAACCCTCCTGCTGGGCGAGCCCTGAACCTGGGGTTTCTGGAGCTGGTTTGCAGGCTCCGCCCCACAGCAGAGAGCCTGGGGCCAGGGCTCAGCTGTGGCTCCTACCCCCTGCTGCCTGCTGTCCACACCCTGGGGGCCAGCCGTGATGACCCGAGCGCCTGGGGTGACAGCCCCCTCGGGAGACCTGAGTTGAATTCCTCTTGGCCGTTGTGGGCATTTGGAGAGTGAACCAGGCAGTGGGAATGAGCCCGTCTTGTCTTTCTGTCTCTGCCTCTCACATAATTTTTTTAAAAAATTAAACTCACCTCCTACGATGTTTATCCTGTCTAGACATTCTTTGCTTTCCGCCTTCCTAAACCTGGTGAAAGGTCTCTGCTTGTGGGCGTGCCCGAGGCTCACCCTGCCACAGGGGGCTAAGCCCCGCTCTGAGAGGCCTGCTGAGTGTCGCCCCCCCACCCCAGAGGCGAGCCTGTCACACAGGCGCAGCCGGGAGCCCCTGTCCTTTAAGAAGGGACGGGAGGGAAGCAGCCGGCCGTTGCCGTGGAGAATCTGAATTTCTGTCGCATCACAGATCATCTCTCTCCACCCCCGGGGCCTTGTCCCTTCTCTCGGCCTCTGGTGAACTTCTGTGCTCAGAGAAAACAGACACAAGTGGCCTTCCCCAGGTACACAGCCCAAAGCCACCAGGAGAAGTGGCAGAGGGCGTGGCCGCCCTTCCTTGATGTGGAAAAGGGGGCCCCGGATGACCGCTGGGGCGGCCACAGTCCGGCTGCTGAACCCTGCCAGTGGCAGACTGCGGCAATTTCAGCTGATGGGCCCCTCCCCCCAGTCCCCCCAGTTCCCCCAGCACACGCAGGGGGTGCAGCGCTTCCCAGCCAGCCCACACCTGCTCCTGTCACTGCAGCTCCCCTCCGAGCGGCCCTGGTGTGAGAGCCTTCCGGTCATATTCCCAGCCCTGGCCAGGATCCGCGCTTCAAAGGGAACCGGGAGGTAAATGTCATTAACAGAGTTAGCAGCCTGTTTGAAATCAGGAAGATGGTCAGGCCACCTGTCTTTATCCTGCCAGCTCCTATTAAACCATCAAAGGCCTATTTGTGTTCCTTTGATGTGGGCTGCAAGGGTATTCCCTGGGAATGATGGGAGATTAAATGTCATAAATGGACCCCAGAGGCATAGCTGGGAAAGTGCCAGTGCCCTGTCTTCGGATCAGCTACATTTCCAGGTCACTTCATCAGCTTCCTGCAGTTGTAGTGAGGATGCATGGACTGCATAAGTTGGGCAGCCTCTTTGAAGGGCAATTAGCCGTACTGTTGCATAATTAGAAATTTTTAAAAGGATTTATTTATGTGAAAGTCAGAGTTACAAAAGAGAAGGAGGGAGGGTGGGAGGGAGAGAGAGATCTTCTATCTGTTGGCTCCCTTCACAAATGGCTGCAGCAGCCAGCAGGGGGCCAGGCCACAGCCAGGAGCCAGGAGGTTCTTCCAGGTCTCCCACGTGGATGGCAGGGGCTCAAGCACTTTGCCATTCTCTGCTGCTTTTCCCAGGCCATTAGCAGGCAGCTGGACCAGGAGCGGAGCAGCCAGGACTCGAACCAGCGCCCACTTGGGACGCCAGCGTTGCAGGTGGTGGCTTTATCTGCTACACCACAGCGAGGCCCCGTGATTATAAATTAACACACCTGCATCTGGGGTTCTGCTCTGGCCCACGACGGAGCAGCTTGTAGCAGACAATACTAGCACTGAGAACAAGAAAGTAAACACGACCCGAGGACCCACACCGTACCAGCTCGAAGGCGTCGGGGTGGCCCCTGACCCCCGACCCCAGCTCCCTGAGATGGTTCCACGCCTGCAGGGGCCTGTGCTGAGGGTCAGCGTGGAGCAGGCCAGAGTCCAGGCAGCAGGACCCGTGACAGCGGAGCTGGCAGCACTGGAAGGCACAGATGGAAGTGGGCGGCTGCCAGAACGGCCATGTTGAAAGAGGCGAGTGTGGGTTTTGGCTCCTGGATGGTGCAGGGCTGTGGGCTGAGAAGCCATAGTGAGAGCAAGAGATGCAGGGCAGGGTTTTCAGCCAACTCCAGGGCCAAGAAGACACACCTGTGCACACACCTGGCGCTCGGTTGGGCGCCTGGCGGCCTGGCTCCCGCTGGGCAGGGGTAGGACAGGGAGGGGCAGGAGACAAAAGCTGCCCTGGGCAGTGCGAGAGCAGTGGCCTTGTGGTGAAGGCACGGAGCCTCTGCAACGTCCCCACGGGAAGAACCACGCCTCTGGCTCCTCACACATCACCCACAAACCCAAGTGAACTCGAAGCCAGAAGCCTTTTAAAAGAAAGCAGCCGGTACCCATTGTGTCCTCGGGGTAGGCATTGTGTCCTCAAACAGGACAGAAGGAGAAATACACAGAAAGCAGTGACTAATTAGGCACCCTTAAAATTCACAGAAGACACCCCGCAAGAGTGCACAGGCAAGACGCAGGGTGGGAGAAGAGACCGCGATGCCCGCACCCAAAGAGGCTTTTGATCTGGCGACTGGCGGAGGGCGCTTCCAAGTCCACAGGAGAAGGCACAGAGGGGAAGCCCAGAGCTGCATTTAACCAACGCAGGGCCAAAGCTCCGTCCCCCATGTTAAGCCGGGGTCAGCAGCACTGGCTCCTAGAAAGTCAAGTTCAAGCCCAACTGTGACCTTGCTGGTCGCTCAGCAGGGCGTGAAGATGAAAGACAGAAAATTCCAAAAATCAGCATGCGCCTGGAGCTACACAAAGACACAGGGCTGGCTGCTGCTGGGGAGGGTAGCCCCCTCTGCCCTGGGGGTCTCTGGCAGTGTCTGCTGCAGCCAACAGGGCAGCTCCCCAGGCCGGATGCACAGAGGCGCACTTCCGCAAGCCCGTGTTGAGGGTGCTCACGGCGCTCTCCAGGGCGGTGGACAGAACATGGGAACTCCCGGCGTGTCCATGCGCAGGGGCAGGGGTAACCTGGCGCCGTTTGTGCTGGGGTCTGACCTGAGGCTGAGAACATGCAAACTGTGACGCATACAGTGACAGCGGGCAATGTCACAGACAAAGGGAAGCTAAGCGCGTGGCCATGGAAGGAGGAGGAGGCCCCTGGCGGGGAGGGCTCCATCTCGGAGCAGGGCCTCGGGCCTCCTGCAGTGCCAGTCCCTGTCTTGCCTTGCTCTGGGTGGCTGTCACCTGCGTTTGTGCTCTCTCTGAAGAATCCCTGACCCACACCCGTCTGATCCAGGCGTCTCTGTGGACATTTGGGTAGACCTACCTGCTTGTCCTACTTGAGTAAGAGCGTCACATTCGACAGGTGCACATCCCGTGACCCAGAACTCCTCTGCTCAGAGCTCACCTGTAGGCAGCCCCAGGTGAGATGAAGACACACGTGGCAGGGCTGCGGCTCCGTGGGCTGCGTGGTTCTACAGCGTGGTTTGCTGTATGAGAACAGTGTAATGCGGGTGTGAATAAATAAATCAAGGCGCATCTGCACACAGCCCTGTCACGCGGCTGTGAACAGAAACGGGGCCTCTCTGGGGCCAGTGTAAGACAATAATCCACCGTGCATTAACTGCAGAGAGCAAGCAGCAAGACAGTGAGCGCCGTCTCTCCCACGGTCGCTGCACGGAGCACAGTGACACTGAGATGGGAGGAGCGCGTGGCTCTGGAGGGAGGGAGGAGGCGCTCTGGGCGGGCTAACACACCTGCTGTGCACACCCTCTGACGGTGTCTTCCCATCTCCAGCCCCACCAGAGCCGAGGCTGCTGCTGCTCCCTTGGGATTCTACAGCCCCCTCTCCCTTCTGCACTGACCAGTCTGAGGCATGGGTGTTACAACATGGGGGGGGGCACTGTGCTGCCAGCTCAGAGCCCTTCCTCAGCTACGGGGCCTCTGCATAGCACTGAGTGCCCCCCAGAGCAGGAGGGGGTGACAGCACACGGCGGCCCCTACCCCTTCATGACGAGGAGGGAGATGGGGGTTGGGCTGCAGCACAGAGAGCGAAAAGAAGCAGTCGCTTATGGATTAGCCATCCGCGCAGTTCCGGAAGGCTCCGCGGGGATCGATGCAGAGCTGCTGTGTTACTGTGTTCACGGGGAAGGAGTGTGTGTGTGTGTGTGTGTGTATCTGAGAGAGGAGAGAGGGAGAGAGAGAGAGGGAGGAAGAGAGGGAGGAGGCTCTCCCAACACTGGTCTTCCCCTGCACCCACACCAAATGCTCATAAAAATCAGGGCTGGGCTGGGCCAAAGCTGGAGCCAGGCATTCAACCCAGGCCTCCCACGTGGGCGGCAGGAACCCAGTTCCTGGAGCCATCAGCACTGCCTCCCAGAGTCTGCGTTAGCAGGAAGCTGGAGTCAGATGCGGCGCCGGCACCGAGGCACTGGCTGTGGGATGTGGCCCCCATAACACCCCTCCCTGTATCTGCGAATATGTCCACATTTTCTGCACCAAAGTAACCCTATCTTGCCCTGCCCCTGCCTTCTTCCCCGGGTCTGGAAGCCAGTGGCACAAACCTGAAGAGCCAGTGTGGAGAAGCACATCTGGCTACTGCCCCCACCCCCCGCCCCAGCCCACCTAAGATACACAAGGGCCCAGCCTGCTGGGCTCCTGGGGTCGGGGCCTCTGCCCCGTGTTGGGTCTGTTAGCACATGGCAGTTGGTCAACCTCTTTAAAAAAATGCAGCCTGATCCTAGAATTCAATTTCCATGAACTTTCTGAAGCTCTCTCCTAGGAAATCCGAGAAATGCCACCTCTTGGTTTTTCTCTAGAATTTCTATGACAAAATACCTGCAACAGCCAGCAGGGCGCTGACCAAGAAGGCCCAGCACCGCGGCCACGTTGCCACCTGTGCATACGAAGGGCCTGCCACCAAGAGGAAGCGGTGCTGAGTGGGGAATTCCCAGGATGTAACCGCTGAGCCACAAACCCCTGCCGCATGACTGCAGACCCTGCCATGTAACCATGGAGATGCAGACCCGCAGAGGGTAACCCCAGACCCGCAGAGGGTAACCCCAGACCCTGCGGCGCAACCACACGGCCTCTGACCCGCCCGACGGTTTATCCCAACCTCCGCTCAGCACTTACACAGACTGTGCACCATCAAGATTGTGTCTACTTACGAGGCATCCAGAAAGTTCTGGAAGGACACCCCCTGATGTATGACGACGGCCCGGGCCTGGATTTGAGCAGGTGGAGGAGAGCCCTGTTTTGTCGCTGTTGTCGGATACTTTACATAAGTGCTCATGTAACGCGTGCAGTGGTTCATTTCTAGCTCAGTGAACCGTTGACGTGAGAGTCCTTGAGCGGCTGCCTGGGATGGAAGAGGGCTGGGATGTGCACGCAATGGGATGGAGAGCGGAGGCTGGGTCGTCAGGAGCAGAGTGGAGCCAGAGCTGGGCTCCAGCCATGCACAGCCCTCTCTGGCGGTGGACCTATGGTAGCTGACGGCCTCTGGAATGGCGCTTGTTCACGCCTTCAGTTTACGTGTGCGTGTGTGTGTGTGTGTGTGTGTGTGAGAGAGAGAGAGAGAGAGAGAAAGAGAGAGCGAGAACAGTGGGTGCTTGGGGACA